>NC_080073.1:94704448-95061638 GCF_949987535.1 Balaenoptera acutorostrata
TTTTTTTGGTTTTTTTTTTTTTAACCTCAGAGGCAGTTATTATGTTTATTATACTGGGCAGCAAACAAACCTGCCCTTAGCTCTGGAGGAAGAGATCTTCTAAGGCTAGAACCTATATAAACATCCTTAAAAAGATAATCCAGGAAGGGGGAGGGGGACAAATTAGGAGTATGGAATTAACAGATACAAACTACTATACATAAAATAGATAAACAACAAGGATTTACTGTATAGCACAGGGAATTATACCCAATATCTTATAATAACCTATAACGGAATATTATCTGCAAAAAAGCAGAATCACTGTGCTGTACACCTGAAACTAACACAATAGTGTAACTTAGCTATACTTCAATTAAAAGAAGAAGACAGCCTAGAACAAAGAGAGTCAGTGCCTCTACTTACAAGATATGCAGCAACAAGAAAGACCCATAGAGAGTCGCCTCCCTGAAAATGACATACACATTCATTGCCGATTACACAGGTACTAATATCCACTAAGAGCCCTAAGGCACTGCTTGTTTTGTGATGGGTCAGGGAATTGCTTGGAGTCGCAGGGTCTTCCAAGTGTGTGTTTTGAATACAGGTGAAAATATGACCCAAGTGAAGGAAGTGGGGAGGAGGGCCCTTCTCAGGAGAGAATCGTAACGTCAGCGGCCAATATTTATAGGTCGTGCGGCAGGCCAGGCCCTGGTCTATGTTCTTTGAAGGTGTGAACTCCCAACAAGCCTACATGGGCTGAGTACTGGTATTATTCTCACCGTAGAGATAGGGAAACTGAGGCACGGCTGGTGGGCGAAGGAGCCAGGATTCCAACTCTGGCAACCAGAATCCCAATCCTGTGCCCTCAGCAACCTTAAGGGGAGGTCATTTGATGCCTGGAAGCGGTTCATTGCCCTGGGTAACTTTCTATGAGGTTCTCTAGCCTGCTTGCTGGGCACTGCATTGTCGCATGCTGTTCCCTAACAATCCCATGAAATAGAGATTATTATTATCTCTATTTTCTTAAAGAGGAAACTGAAGATTAGAAAGTTGAACACCTCCCCTAAAGTCACCAATCACCAAATGCCAAAAGCCACAAGTCTCTCCCAGGTCTCTGTGACATCAAAGTCAACCATCTGTCGATGGCCCAGCAGTAAGAGCTATGGCATAAAGTGTGGGCTGTCTCTAAGTGCATAGAATAAGCAAAGCCTGTCTTCTCCTTAGTCTTTGACCAGCTTTTCATCATAGCCTCCCTTCATGGCATAGGCAAGAAGTCCTGCCTGGAGGGGGATTCCCTTCTTCCCAGACCCGAAATTAAATAAAAGAATCTAAAACCATCCCTGGCATTTCCTGCTGAATGCTGTCCACTTCACAGTGTGCCACGTTCGGAGGGCAGCGGCATCCTTCCAGGGAGAGTGTAAAATGTTCTCATTGAATGAATACCTGATTAAGTTAATGGTGCTGAGCCAGGGTGAGGAGGAGCAATTTGGCAGCCAAATTTCTGGCAGCTCATTCAACGTCCTTGATGTTCCACCAGCTTCGTGCTGGGCTGCCTGTGAGCCCCAGGAGGGGCCGTGGTAATTAACTCAGCGTTTTGATTGAAAACAGCTGCAGGTAGCAAGTCATCCCATTGTCCGTTTTGCTGGTGATTGGAAACGACTTGGGGCATCTTGGGCTCCACTGCGCAGCCTCCCTCTGGAGAAAAAAATAGAAGTAGAGTGTCGGTTTCCCACTTGCTCTGCTTTTCAAAATGAACCATTCATCTTTTGAGGGTCAGAACTCAGCCACCCATTCAGTGAGTATGAGTCATACCCCTAATTTTAAAACAAACATTTATTTCAGAGAGAAGTCTTATCTTGGCTGATCTTATAAGCTCATCTCTCTGTTCTTTCTATGCTTGATTTAGGCTGGTTTCAGTAAAATTGTTGTCTTTGTAAATACGTATTCCTTCCAGTAAATCCAAAGACGATCAGCAGCATTTCCTTGGGATTAATGCGAGGACAGTCTGGACATAGTTTTGGATAATGGGATGTGGATTTTTAGAGGTTAAAGATGTGTAGCTCACATCTTTAAAAACATCTCATAGGGTGTGCTTTTACTTCCTGCTACGGGAAGTATCCGGGGTTCATAATATCACATGAGGATCTGTGCTAGAAACGGAATCTCTAAGTGCAGATGCTTTTCAGATACACAGTATTTTATGTCTCTCTGTCATGAGTTCCACTTTTGATCCAACACTGTACAATCACGTCCAAAAATTTAGAAGAAGATCCAGAAACACTTTGCCTTTTAGTAGCCAACTTCTGAGGGAGACAGAATAGCAACAGACAGAACCGTCAAACGACAAAGAAAGGACAGCAGCCCTAGAATCCCACAGGGTTATGAAATTCAGTCTGTATCCAGCACAGGGAGTTTACAGTCTAATGAGAAAGAGGCATGAAAATAAGTATAGAATACAATGAACACATTATATAAGTGCTGGTGAGCCTCAGAGAAGGAAGGGCTGTGCAACATTGCAGTGGTCTTGAGTGGCTTTGTCAAGATGTTAGGAGTGATTACAAAAGAAAGTTGCAGTCAGGGGGGCCATTGTGGGCAAAGGCATGTTAGCCTAGGTGGGGATTGCAGACAGTTACAGGATGGTGTGTATGTGATAAGACAGAGCATGGTCTTAAGGAGCACAGAGGAGAGGGCATGGGGTTGGGGTGGGGAGAACCTAAAATAAGTGACCTGGGGGGCTTCCCTGGCAGTCCACTAGTTAAGACTACACCTTCCAATGCAGAGGGTGGGGGTTCTGTCCCTGGTCGGGGAGCTAAGATCCCACATGCCTTGTGGCCAAAAAACCAAAGACATTAAAAAAAAAAAACAAAAAACCCAGAAGCAATATTGTAACAAATTCAATAAAGACTTACAAATAAAATAAAATAAAAGATCCACAGCAAAAAGAAAAAAGAAAAAAAGACGTGGAAGATAGGTTAGAGCCATGGTTCTCAAAGTATGGTCCCCAGACAGGCAGCCTCCACGTCATCTGGGAAGTCTGGGTAGGAGAACCTCTGGATTAGCAAACAAGCAGCAAGGGGCATTGTGCAGGGGTGATGGCTGGAGTGGAGAGTGTTCAGATAGAGCTGAGGGAATCCACATACCCAAAGGCCTTGAGCCAAGTGTGTTTGAGCTGGAACGGGACACAGCTGCACCCATCTGTTTATGGATGATCTGGGGCGCCTTTCATGCTGCGCCGGCAGAGTGGAGGCCTTCCGAGAGACTGTACAGCCTGCAGAGCTGAAAATATCTACCGGGCAGCCCTTCCCCAAAGTTTACTGACCCCTGATTTAGCAGGTGGGACTGACATTACCTGGTGATGGAGCCAAGGGGAGAACACAAGGGCAGCGATATTGGCCAGCCTTCTGTGTTGAGTGGGCAGGGATGGGATAGTTTGAGTGTGGGGTGCTGCCTTCAGTGGATGTTTCTTAACTTTTTTTCAAGTATAGTTGATTTACAGTATTGTGTTACTTTGTATACAGCAAAGTGATTCAGTTGTACATATATATACGTTCTTTTTCAGGTTCTTTTCCATTATGGTTTACCATAGGATATTGAATATAATTCTGTGTGCTCTACAGTAGGACCTTGTTGTTTATCCATTCTATATATACTAGTTTGCATCTGCTCGTCCCAAACTCCCAATCCATCCCTCCCCCACCCCAGCCCCCTTGGCAACCACAGGTCTGTTCTCCATGTCTGAGTCTGTTTCTGTTTTGTAGATAAGTTCATCTGTGTCATATTTTAGATTCCACATATAAGTGATATCATATGGTATTTGTCTTTTCTTTTTCTGACTGACTTCACTTAGTATGATAATCTCTAGGTCTATCCATGTTGCTGCAAATGGCATTATTTCATTCTTTTTTATGACTAAGTAATATTCCATTGTATATATGTACCACATCTTCTTTATCCATGCATCTGTTAATGGACACTTAGGTTGTTTCCATGTTTTGGCTGTTGTAAATAGTACTGCAATGAGCGTTGGGGTGCATGTATCTTTTCAAATTACAGTGTTGCCAGATACATGCCCAGGAGTGGGATTGCCGGCTCATATGGTAGTTCTATTTTTAGTTTTTTGAGGAACCTCCATACTGTTCTCCCTAGTGGCCGCACCAAGTTACATTGCCACCAACAGTGCAGGAGGGTTCCCTTTTCTCCACACCCTCTTATGGTTCCCAGTTCTCATTGTGAATGTGAGAAAATGCACACAAGTTTAAGGGCTTAGAGACACCCCAAAGTCCAGCCATGGAAAGCGGGCTAACTCTAGCAGGTATTTGGGGGGATCCATGTAGCTCCAAGCAGAACTTTGGGGGAGGGGGCACTGTGAAGTTTAAAAACAAAATTGCAGTTGGTTTGCAAACTTGTAAAATTATGATATGTAATTTAAGTTTTTTTTAATTGAGATAAAATATATATAACATACAATTTACCATTTTAACCATTTTTAAGTCTGTATTTCCGTGGCATTAGGTACATTTACATTTTTGTGCAATCATCACCGCGCTATCCATCTCCAGAACTTTTTCATCATCCCAAACTAACTATATACACACTCAACAGTAACTCCCCATTCCCCCTCCCCCCAGCCCCTGGTAATAACCTCTGTTTACTTTCTGTCTCTGTGAATTTGCCTGCTCTAGGTGTACCACACACAAGTGGAATCGTATAATATTTGTCGTTTTGTGTCTGGCTTCTTCCACTTTAGCATAATGTTTTGTAAAGATTTATCCAGCTTACAGCCCATATCAGAATTTCATTCCATGGCAAGGCTGAATCACAGTCCTTTTGTATGGATGTACCCCATTTTCTTTATCCCTTTCTCTGTTGAGGAACACAGCAAAACCAGCTTGGACTATCCCAGGCATGCACACAGCGTCTTCTGTGATCTGGAGGAAGTACTTCCTCAAAACTCTGGAGAGGGACTTCCCTGGTGGCGCAGCGGTTAAGAATCTGCCTGCCAATGCAGGGGACACGGGTTCGAGCCCTGGTCCAGGAAGATCTCACATGCCACGGAGCAAGTAAGCACATGCGCCACAGCTGCTGAGCCTGCGCTCTAGAGCCCAAGAGCCAGAACTGCTGAGCCCACATGCCGCAATTACTGAAGCCCGTGTGCCTAGAGCCCGTGCTCCGGAACAAGAGAAGCCACCGCAATGAGAAGCCCGCGCACCACAATGAAGAGTAGCCCCCGCTCGCCGCAACTAGAGAAAGCCTGCATGCAGCAACGAAGACCCAATGCAGCCAAAAATAAATAAATAAAAAATAAATTTGTTTAAAAAAAAAAAAAACAACTGAGAACATTTAAAAAAAAAAAAAACAGAAACGCTGGAGAGCCAGATGACGGAGCCCAGCCCTGTATTTGGTCTGTTGGGATGTTCAGCATCCATGGGCCCTTGGGAGATGTCTAGTAAGTCAGTTCCACACAGCAGACTGAGAATATTGAGACACCAGCAAGTAGCTGATGGGTTGCCCCCCATTGCTCCAACACCTAGAACGCTGTATGCAGAAAAGTGACACACTCAGTGCTGCTTACATGTGTGTGCCACTGGGTAATTGCCACAGGGAGACTTTCCCTATGTCCAGATCAGATTGTACCAGGCAGTGTTTTCCTCCCTCATTCTGTTCCATTCATCTGCCTGGCCACGGGCCACTGTTTTGAAATGTAGAGATTTGGATTTATCTGGTCCTTGGTGCATGATACATTCTTTTCCCTGAACCCCGATGAACTTCATTTATTATGCTTATTTTATTACTTGATCTATTTAAGTGTATAATCATCATGCGCTATAAAAAGGAGTTTATGAGCCAATTACAAAGTTAGAGAACAGTTCCCACAAGACTGCCCTCACTTCTCACACCACTTATAGGTTCTGGGGTGGGGGGAGTCCCCCAAACCACCCTCAGATTCATCCATTGACTAGAAGCACTCACAGAGCTCCCTGAAAGCTGCTATACTCACAGTTACAGTTTACTACAGAGAAAGGATACAGATTAAAATCAACCAAGGAAGAGGCATATAGGGCAGAGGTCTGGAGGGATCCAAACACGGGGCTTCCAGGTGTCCTCTGCTCGTGGGGTCGTGGAGGGCGTTACCTTCTCCCAGTCCTGCAGTGTGACAGTACACACACAGTACTGCCACCCATCGAGGCTCCTCCGAGCCCCGGTGTCTAGAGATTTTATTGGAGCTCAGTCTCATACCACCCACGTGGCTGATCTTTTATCCTCAGCTCCTGGAGGTTGGGTGCGTACCTTTAGTCTTTAATTCCTCCAGAGGTTGGCACTGATATTGCATGGGGCCCAAAGCCCCCATCATAAATTATATTTTAGACTGGTGGTCAAAGCCCCCAGGCAAACAGACACACTTCTATAGGCAGGACCTCCCAGTAGCCAGAGACAAAGGCCAGACGTCTGTTTGGGTAAGGTTAATCCTGCACTATATACCAGCAGATCTACTGCATAATCCGAGAACTGGAACCCAGGTGTTTGTATCAGATGAATCAAGATTTTCATCTTATTTCTGCCATTTATGAGCCATGTAACCTTAGGGGAGTCCCTTAACACGCTAAGCCTCAGTATGCTGGTCTTTACAATGGGGTGATAATACACCGGTTGTTGCTTGTATGGAAAGCATTGCTATCTATAGTCTACACGAAGAAAGCCCCAGTGGCTTCTGTCATACCTGCTTTGCTGGGTCCCAGGAGGTCTCAGGGCCTTTGTAGCCAAGAGGGTGGTAGAGTTGTATAGTGTCCCAGAGACTGGGAGACGACCACAGAAGGGACCCCAACATGGAACTCCCAGGAGGAATGACTTGTTAGTTCAAGCTTATACAGAACCTTCCACTTTCCTTCCACCCGGCCCCATCAAGGGCAACAAATGCCTCAAGACTGTCTCAGACTGCCTCAGTTCCAGAAAGGCATTTTTCTGACTTGATGGAGATTTTCGTGTTCTCTGTTTGTGAACTTGGGCCGTCTAATCTCCTGGAACCCCAGAACCCTGGTAGTTGATAGAATCTGACTAAGCCTCCTCCAGCTACCACTGGCCCCCTGCTGTGTGGTGTGTAGCAGAGCTTATGAGAGTGTGTGTGTGAGAGAAGACAGCTGGCAGCCTTCCCTGTGGGATGTGGAAAGAAGATTCTGCATTTCCCCACCATGCCTTTGGGGAATTATTCATCTAAGTGTTGTGGAAGAGCAGGCAGAGTGGAACCAGGAACCATTACACTTAACCCTTACAGGGACACGCCAAGCTCGAGTTTAGCATCTCACCTTTCTGTTGATTCTACTTGTACCTGTTGAGTGGCTTTCATGCTTTTGGGTGTGAATGGGGGCCTGTGCATTGGGAGCTATTATAACTATAATCCCTGGTACCAGCTGAAGAAAGAAAATAAATTCTCAAACATCCATGGCTTTTTCTTTTGTGTAAATCACAGGTGTGAGAAAAAACCCAGATGCTGGAAAGGATTGAGAGTTTGAAGGTATTGTGTTGATTCGATCATGGAACCAGGAGAGATTAGTGATACATCAGTGTGGGTGAAAACAAAGGGATTCAGGAAGAAGCATTTGCTGAGTTACAAATAGGATGGTGAGCATTTATTGAGTGTGTGCATTATGCCAGGCACTGTGCATACTAATTCCTCCCCATTTTTTAAAAAAATTTATTTATTTATTTATTTATTTATATTTATTTATTTTTGGCTGTGTTGGGTCTTCGTTTTTGTGTGAGGGCTTTCTCTAGTTGCGGCAAGTGGGGGCCACTCTTCATCGCGGTGCGCGGGCCTCTCACTATCGCGACCTCTCTTGTTGCGGAGCACAGGCTCCAGTCGCGCAGGCTTAGTAGTTGTGGCTCACGGGCCTAGTTGCTCCGCAGCATGTGGGATCTTCCCAGACCAGGGCTTGAACCCGTGTCCCCTGCATTGGCAGGCAGATTCTCACCCACTGTGCCACCAGGGAGGCCCCCTCCCCCTTTTATAGGCAGAGATATTACTCATAAGATTACACACTGTTGAGACACTTACTGTCTAAACTGGACACATGTATAATTAGGAGTAAAATAAAAATTACAAGAAAGAAAAAGATTCCATAGGCAGTAGGAGTGAGGCCAGGGTTGTTGTTTTGTTTTCTTTTTTAAATTTTAATTTTCATACAATTTGTAAAGGTTACTTTCCATTTACGGTTACTACAAAATATTGGCTCTATTTCCCGTGTTGTATAAGACATCCTTGAGCCTGTCTTACACCCAAAAGTTTGCACCTCCCACTCCCCCACCCCTATGTTGCCTCTCTCTCCTTTCCACTGGTAACCACCAGTTTGTTCTCTGTATCTGTGAGCCTGCTTCTTTTATGTTGTATTCACTAGTTTGTTGTATTTTTAGATTCCACATATAAGCAGTATCATTCTGTATTTATCTTTCTCTGTCTTACTTCACTTAGCATAATGCCCTTCCAGTCTGTCCATGTTGCTGCAAATGGCAAAGTTTCATTCTTTTTCAGGGCCAAGTAGTATTCCATTGTATAAATATACCACATCTTCTTTATCCATTCATCTGTTGATGGACACTTAGGTTGCTTCCATATCTTGGCTATTGTAAATAACACTGCTATGAACATTGCGGTGCGTATATCTTTCCAAATGAGTGTTTTGGGGTTTTTTTCAGATATATGCCCAGGAATGGGATTGTTGGATCATATGGTAGTTCTATTTTTAGTTTTTTGAGAAACCTGCATACTGTTTTCCACAATGGCTGCACCAATTTACGTTCCCACCAACAGTGCAGGAGGATTCCCTTTTCTCCACGTCCCCTCCATCCTCGACAACATTTGTTATTTGTAGATGAAGCCAGGCTTTGAACTTGTCCTTTACCTACACCCCAGCCTATTCTTTCTACTACTCTCTGTGTCCTCCTCCTATTAGTAGTAGTAAGAATATTAATTTGTTACCTTCCTATCAGTAATAATAATGTTTTATCCTGATATTCCAACGATGCCCATGGAAGTGAGTGCTGGATGACTTCTGAAGTGAGATTTCTCACTGTTGTGCTAAGAACATTCGATCAAGAGTCAAAAATGACAGATCCTTGTCTCCTAACCCCAATTCTAACCATGTTACTGTGGCCAGTTCTTTGCATCTCATCACAGCAGTCCCTCTGTCCTTAAAACAATTCACTCTGGAGCAGGGTGAGAACTGCTGTGGGGTCGTGGAAAGCACCTATGGTTCCCAGCCTTCAGCCAGAGTGGTGGGTAAACAGAGATTCCCGTGTCACGGGGTAGCTAATCTGGCGCACACACACTTGAGAGCAGAAAGGCATTTGCTTACGTATTGAACCAGGGAAGGTCTTGACAGAAAAGCATTTCCAGCTTTTCTTAAAAACTCAAACTCGACGTCTCTTGGACAATTCATTTGGGACCGGTTTCGATCCAGATGGTTATCCCTTCAAGTGATTATTTTTCCATCTTGAGCCTTTCCAGGAGTTTCAGCACGGGCAGGCTGCCAGGGGACACTGGCTGCTCAGATGCCGCGGCGACATCCCACGTGAGCCAGGGACAGCCCAGCCCAGCTGTGGGCCTCACCCCTCTGCCCACCTCTCTCAGGCCTGATCTCCTACGGACACAGAAGTGGGCCACATCCCCATGCAGTGGACCCACCCAGAGGACAGATCTCCCTGTTTTTCCAGAGGTGGCAAAACCCACTAGAAACACCCCCCGGTGTCACAGTCATCACGTGGATGAGATACGGTAACGGCAGAAGCCAGGAACCAAGGAAGAGCTTCGCCCAGGCTTGAGGAAGCCTGTCGCTCTATTATGCTGACAGTAAAAGCAGATGACGGAGCCCGACTTAGGGAGGAGGGAGACGGGGGTTAGCTCCATGCCAAGCAGAGGAGTTCAGTGGAGGAAGGGCAGCAGAGCGGCTGAGCGTCTTGAACAGTCTCCTCCAGCATCTGTCCATCAAGGAGATGGAGGTTTAATCAGAACAGTTTGTTGCCCTCAGAGCTTCCCTGAGCCAGGGAGCGCCCAAATGCAACTGTATTCTTACAGATGGATTTAAATTTTTTAAATTATTACATTACATTTAGTCACTGTATTCATTGCCCCCAAATCTATAGATGAACAGGGCCCCCCGAAACTATTATTCTTGGTGCTAATAATATAAAGAGAGGGACTGCTTTCTCCTGCCTGTCCTCATTCCACTAACATCTCAGCTGTAGATGGTCATGGCCAGATCCCTGCCTTCCCAGCCCTGTGTGGCGTGCATCACTTCACTGACCGAAGGGTCCTGCACCCTGGTGCAGACTTGAACTTGCTTTGGGTGACCCTAGAGGGAGAGAGAGCTTGTTTACACAGCGTGATAGTATCCAGGGTTCTCCACCTCTGACTCTGTAGGATTTTCCCTCTGGGGTTTCAGCGCTGCTGTGCCCTGGACCACCACTAGGTGGGCTCATTGATCTTGGTGCTGGGTGATGTGCTGGGGGGGGTCCCGGCTGGCAAGCCTGGGAAGTATGAAGATCTCTCTCTCACTTCCTTAATCAACTCCGCCTCTAACACGGTACGCCACGCCCCCTGCAGTCCCTGATTAGTGCTAGGTGGAGTGCAGCGGTGCCCTGTACGTTTTCTCCCCCTCTCATGCCTATGATTCTGTCTCTCTTCCACATGGGACCATCACTTCGTGTCTCCAAACTCTGCCTCAACGCTGGGGATGACACGGGGATCCCTACCTCATGAGGCAGCCCAGCTCATTTTAACAGTTCTGATTACTTTCTCATTTCTATTGTATACAGTCGTCGCTCAGTATTTGCGGGGGATTGGTTCCAGAAGCCCCCGATGCTCGAGCTCCATGGTCGACATTCCATGTAGGTGGTTCTGCATCCTCAGATTCAGCCAGCTGCAGATGATGTAGTACTGCAGGTATTTATTGAAACAAAAATCCCCGTAAAAGTGGACCTGTGCAGTTCAAACCCGTGTTGTTCAAGAGTCAACTGTATATCAATGTAATTTGTAGGTCATTTCTGCTCTCCTGCCTTCCACGGAGGGCCCATTATAGATCTGAGCATTGCACCTCTGCTCCGGCTTTTTTCTGTCCCCCAGGCCACACATCTTCAGTTGCCTCAGCTGTTACTTACCTGTCTTGGGTCCAGACCTCCCACTAAACCCATTGCTCCACCCTGGGCATGCCCGCCAGTGTCCCCTTGCCTCAGGACTTTGTGGCTTTACCAGTGCCGTATGCTCCTGCAGGATTCATTCCATTATTGGGAATACTGTGCTTTTTAAAATGAAGCTTATAGTTAGGCCAGCTTTTAGGCACCGTACCCAGCTCTTGGTTCATATTGAATGGATGGTCAAACAGAAAATTCCTGGGCTCTTTGATGTGAACTATTCTTAAGCCAGATTGCTCCAACCCTGCTATTAGGCTAATTGAGCTATTGAAACCAAGGGCAGGGCATGTATATTTATTCTCGTTCATCTTTATTTTTTTGGGTTTGTGCCATCACTTCCAGCTTCTCAGGATATGTTTGAATATTAATTGCAGTAATATATTAAGCATCCCTTCCAGCCTTCTCTTACCTCTAAATATGATAACCAAAACAGTAACAAAATGATGAACAGAATAGAACTGAAAATAGAGTTCTGGCGTACCATTTGCCCCATGCTGACACTGAATAATTAAGGTCCACTGTACATACTAGAAACAAGGTAAGTGTTTGATGAATGAATATGTGATCCACTTCCTTTTGGGCATTCTTGTTCAGTCAACCATGAAGGTATCTAATTACACTATCATCCAACCCACCCTTCTCCATCCCAGAAACCTCAAGGATGTCAGAGTTGGGCCTATTTTTAATATTTAACCTAAATGAAGTGCCTTCTACCCTTGCACTACACAGATCTTCCTGTGTAATAATTTAGTAAAGCGAGAGATTTGCATGTCAGGACTTCAGGAATCCTTGCCATGTCCTAGTGACCTCTCCCATCAGGTCCAGGTGTTCTGTCTTTTAAATGGTCATATGGTTTTTCCAGAACTGACCCAAGCTCACCAGGCTGCATTTCCTCCTCTTTAAAACCGAAACCACGTCTCTGCTGTGCATGGACATACATGCCAGACAGGCACGGGTTTCACTCAAACTGAGAAACTAGCAGGATGGGAGGGTGCTGGGCAGAGCAACCTAGTTTATTGCCCTGACCTTGGAATGCATTTTTAGGACTGTGTGTATCAGATTCTAGGAGTGTCTTCCATTCAGAGCAGTTGGTTGTTATTTACAGGACTTGGAATCAGTGGGGATCGTCTCATTTTCCTAACACTTCTGAAGCAATCTGAAGCCACGTTAATGGGTGGGGGGCTCTGGGAATTTTTGAATGATATCAAAGATATAAATATCTTCCTTTATTGAAGTCTGTTTTTTTCTCCTGGAGATGATTGAATTACACATAAAATGTACAATAACAGCCTTTTTAACGTGTATTCCCTTATAGTTCTTGAAGATGGAAAGAACCAGAAGAAAAGGAGCATCTGTTACTTAGAACTGTATTGGGTCTAGGTGACCCCAAAGTAAACAGCTGAGTTCTCCCTAAATATTAGCTGCTTATCTCCAAGGCTCCATCGATTCTGTTTGCTCACAGCACCTAGTTTGGTTTCCCAGCACCTACTCCATTCAGAAGAGCCTGGAGATGTTTACTTTACTTAGAAGCTTATGCAGACAAGCTGAGCTTCTCACACCTTGCTGTGCGTATGAATCATCTGGAGTTGTTGTTAAAATGCAGACTCTGAAATCAGGAGGTTTGGGTGGGGCCTGAGATTCTGCTTTTCTAAAGCTGCTGGGGGAGCTGGTCGGAGGACCACACTTGGAATAGCAAGGTCTTATTGCCACTGAGCTAAATTTTAAGATACTGATGAGGAGAGAGATACAAATGTAGATATAAAGATGCTTAAGATGAATGTATTCAGAACAGTGATTAGCAGGCAAATTGTATGTAGTAAACCCTAAATAAGTTTGTCTTGATCCATCTATTAATTCCCTGTTCACTTTCCCTTTCCTAATAATAATGTTGAAACCTATGATCTGCATGTGTGGCTCTTCGGTAACTTAGCAGTTATACAGTGGTGTGTGGCCCCGTGTCTCTGTTGTGACAGGTACATCCGGAAGTGAACTCCTCGTGGGCCCAGCTGAACCACTGGTGCGTTTCAGCACTGAAAAGGCAATGAGGGACATGGAGACCATGTGTCCGCAGCTAGAAAGAGACCCTAAAAGCAGGCATC
The DNA here is from genome assembly GCF_949987535.1 of Balaenoptera acutorostrata. Taxonomy (NCBI): domain Eukaryota; kingdom Metazoa; phylum Chordata; class Mammalia; order Artiodactyla; family Balaenopteridae; genus Balaenoptera; species Balaenoptera acutorostrata. Next base: position 94,717,711 of record NC_080073.1, read on the forward strand.
CACTCTCCTTTTTTCTTCTCTTCTTTCTAGTCTCTTTCTCTCTCCCGTCCTTTTCCCTGCTGTACTTTGCACCTTCATAATTTACCTCTCTGTTCTTTTAATTTATGAACTATCATCCAATGTACCAGGGACACGGTGGCGTCCTATGGTGCCCTCTCGTGGTTCACTGAAAATACAGCAAGATACAGTCCCTACCCTCACGATGATTTCCCCTGATCAGAGATACAGACAGTACAGAGAGCTAACGAAACACAGAGAAAGGGACACATGCCCCAGAATTAGAGAGACCCGACTCCTCCAAGCTGCACTGGTAAATAGGAGACAAGGTCCTCCTAAATGTAGGAGGAGGGAGTGTTGAAATTTGTATCAGTTTGGCCCCAGGTCGCTCCAGTTAATCATTGTATCCTTGATTTATCATTTGTATTATCTGGAAAAGATGTTTGTCAATGGACAACTTTTCAGAAGAGTACATTTGAATTTGTGTGGTAAGGCCGATATGTCCTAGTTGGTCCATTAGCAGAAGACCAGCCATGGAATCTATACTGAGATCTTTAGGGCCAACTAAGTCAGCCAGTGTCTTTCAAAAAACAACACAGTGTAGGGGCTTCCCTGGTGGCGCAGTGGTTGAGAATCTGCCTGCTAATGCAGGGGACACGGGTTCGAGCCCTGGTCTGGGAAGATCCCACATGCCACGGAGCAGCTGGGCCCGTGAGCCACAATTGCTGAGCCTGCGCGTCTGGAGCCTGTGCCCCGCGACGGGAGGGGCCGCGATAGAGAAAGGCCCGCGCACCGCGATGAAGAGCGGTCCCCGCACCGCGATGAAGAGTGGCCCCCGCTTGCCGCAACTGGAGAAAGCCCTCGCACGAACCGAAGACCCAACACAGCCAAAAATAAAATAAATAAATAAATAAATAAATAAGAAAATCCTTTAAAAAAAAAAAAAAAAAAAAAAAACAACACAGTGTAAATAAACCAAGGCACTGCTGAGAACCAAGCCAGCATTCAAATTCACTAAAGCTGAGTTCTTTTTTAAAAAGTACCTTCAGAGGGGTTTTCTAGGTTTGTGTATGGTGCATTCGGTTGTACAGCAGTTTTACATTTGCATTGCTAATGGACCTCTTTCTGAATGCGTTTGACATTTTACTTGGCTTTGAAAGGACTTTTATGCTGCTATTTTTTCTTCCCTAGAGCTGCCTTGGGCTAATTAACCTATTGCCTTACTGGCTGGGCCTACTATATGCAAATATTCTCATTCCGGATTCTGACATACTATTCTTGCATGAACTTCCCTAATGAAATCCTGTGGGGTTTTATTGGATCAGTGCTGCTGTAGAGCCAGCAGGGGGCGCATGGAACAGTTCACTTTGAGTCCATCTCCTAAGTGACTTGCCTTTGCTAGTCTGTGTGGAAACAGAGCTTATGCAGTTCTTTCTTAGAGTGACTTAAAACCTAGAGATAAAAGATCAGTATCAGTACTTTTTAAGCAGTCAAAAGGGGCAGCTGTTTCAGTTTTTGTAGTTTAATTTTATTCTATCATTGTTTTGAAAATAGCACTGTCATCTTAATCTATTTGCACATATTGGGTGTAAATTACGTGCCATGCATTTCATAAGAGAAGGCTATACAGAATGCAGTTATCTGGGACTTACAAAGCCCTAGGTCGGGGAGGGTAGTGCTGAAACCTGCTGCCTTAACTGTGTCTGTTTTAACATCAGACTATAGAAAAGCGGGTCTGCATAGGAGAAATGCTAAAAACCCAGGGCCTGGAGTTCCCAGAGCCTGATCCAAGGCTTCCCAGGATCACAGCGCATGACATGGCTCACGGCTGCAGCTGCTGCCTGTAGGCGGCCCTCACAACTGCCGCCTGTAAGCCTGGTCCCTGTTGGTTCCATTGATGATCTGCCTCTTGCCAGGTGGGCATCTGTCTGCCTACACAGTCATGGTAACAGAGTTCGGTGGTTCCTGAAGGACCGAGATTAGGTGTCCATGAAAAGTGCCTCCAGGCTCACTACTTGTATGTCCAGGTTGAAACATTCAGGCCTGATGGGTCCAGCAGAGGTTTCATCTCTAGGGTTAAGGGTGGATTGACCCTTTATGGAGCGTGTGGAGAGAAAACTCAGAGACCACTTGGAAAGGAAGTAAGAGGCAGAGATAAAGCAAGCATAAAGTCACCCTCATTGAGGACACCCTCAATGCAGCAGCCTGATTATTGCATTTTTTTAAAACCATAACCATGTTCCTATTTTAACTGTCAGATTCCTTTTGGCTTTCTGTTACCATGTGAGTAGCTGTACTGGGAGTTGTTTGGAAACTTGTAGAGAACATGATTACTTGGGGCTCCCTCTGCTAAGTTGGCCTCTGTATAGCGTGTGTGCACGTGCGTGTGCGTATGTGTGTGTATGTGCGTGCCTGCGTGTGTTAGGGAAGAGAGAATTGTTGTAGATCCAGTATGGACCCAGAGTCAGTGGAATCTTTGAGTAGCGCCTTTGGCAGATGAGCACTCAGAGGTAAGGTATGAAGTCCGCTGAGGATTTCCGTTCCTAACCTTGCCCTCCCAGTGCCTGGCTCAGAGGGTCGGTCTGGCTGACCTTCACCGGTGTCATCCTCCTTGTGGGCATCATTTGATTGCCCAGCGAGGTAAAGATAGAGCTGAGGAGTGGGAGCGGCGTTTCTGGAAGCGAAACTAAGAAATGCATTGTCTACCTTCTGAAAAGAAAAAAAGAGAGAGGGTATTAAGAGAGGTGTCTTAGGAGACTTGCTGAATCCATAAAAAAGGAGGTTTTGACTTGCTCCATGTTGTAATGATCTTCCTGATGTCCAAACCAGCGTGGCCAGCGTTTTACCTGCTCTAATGCTGGGGCGGGCGGGGGCGGGCGGGTGGTGGTTGGAATTCACGTTGACCCCAGAAGCTTAGTCTCCATCTCGAGGAGGACATTCTTTTCCGGTGCTGATGTTCTGATCGCCTCTCTCCTCCCTCTCCTCTTCCCCTTGTCCCGACCCTCTTCCTCTTCCCAGATTCCAGGGCGGCTGCTGGCGGATCGCACCCACAGGGAGATGATTCCTCATGAAGAGCCTGGATCCCCTACAGAAATCAAATGTGACTTTCCGTTTATCAGACTGAAAGCAGAGCCAGCCAGAGAGTGAACCGGTCACCGTGGAGGGGGGACGGCGAAAAATGAAATCCAACCAAGAGCGCAGTAACGAATGCCTGCCTCCCAAGAAGCGCGAGATCCCCGCCACCAGCCGGCCCTCGGAGGACAAGGCCACGGCTGTGCCCAGCGACAACCACCGCGCGGAGGGCGTGGCATGGCTCCCGGGCCACGTGGGCGGCCGGGGCCACGCGGGCGGGCGGCTCGGGCCGGCGGGGCCCCCGGCAGAGCTCGGTTTACAGCAGGGAATAGGTTTACACAAAGCGCTGTCCGCAGGGCTGGACTACTCCCCGCCCAGCGCGCCCCGGTCCGTCCCGGCGACCACGACGATGCCCGCGTACCCACCCCCGCAGTCCGGGGCCCCGGTGTCGCCCGTGCAGTACGCCCACCTGCCGCACACCTTACAGTTCATCGGCTCTTCCCAGTACGGCGGGCCCTACGCCGGCTTCATCCCTTCTCAGCTGATCTCCCCCACGGCCAGCCCCGTCACCAGCGCGGTGGCCTCGGCCGCGGGGGCCGCCACTCCATCCCAGCGCTCCCAGCTGGAGGCCTATTCTACCCTGCTGGCCAACATGGGCGGCCTGAGCCAAGCCTCGGGGCACAAGGCTGAGCAGCAGCAGCAGCAGCACTTGGGCAGGACCGCGGGGCTCCTGCCCCCCGGGTCCCCACCACCCACCCAGCAGAACCAGTACATGCACATCTCCAGCTCGCCGCAGAGCGCCGCGCGCCCGGCCTCCCCGCCGGCCATCCCCGTCCACCTGCACCCGCACCAGACGATGATCCCGCACACGCTCACCCTGGGGCCCTCCCCGCAGGTCGTCGTGCAGTACACCGACTCCGGCAGCCACTTCGTCACCCGCGAGGCCACCAAGAAAGCCGAGAGCAGCCGGCTGCAGCAGGGCGTGCAGGCCAAGGAGATCCTGAACGGGGAGATGGAGAAGGGCCGCAGGTACGGGGCGCCCACCGCGGCCGACCTGGGCCTGGTGAAGGCGGGCGGCAAGGCCGTTCCCCACCCGTACGAGTCCAGGCACGTGGTGGTCCACCCCAGCCCCGCCGACTACGGCGGCCGCGACTCCTCCGGGGTGCGGGCCTCTGTGATGGTCCTGCCCAACAGTAGCACCCCCGCCGCCGACCTGGAGGTGCAGCAGGTCACCCACCGAGAGGCCTCCCCGTCCGCCCTCAATGACAAGAGCGGCCTGCACCTAGGGAAGCCCGGGCACCGCTCCTACGCGCTGTCCCCCCAGCAGGCCCTGGGCCCCGAAGGCATGAAGGCCGCCGCCGTCGCCACGCTGTCCCCCCACACGGTCATTCAGACCACACACAGTGCTTCGGAGCCCCTCCCGGTTGGACTGCCGGCCACAGCCTTCTACGCGGGGACTCAGCCGCCCGTCATCGGCTACCTGAGCAGCCAGCAGCAAGCGATCACCTACGCCGGCGGCCTGCCCCCGCACCTGGTCCTCCCCGGCACCCAGCCCCTGCTCATCCCTGTGGGCAGTGCTGACATGGAGGGGTCGGGTGCGGCCCCGGCCATCGTCACATCGTCGCCCCAGTTTGCTGCAGTGCCTCACACGTTCGTCACCACCGCCCTTCCCAAGAGCGAGAACTTCAGCCCCGAGGCCCTGGTCACCCAGGCCGCCTACCCAGCCATGGTGCAGGCCCAGATCCACCTGCCCGTGGTGCAGTCGGTGGCGTCCCCTGCAGCCGCGCCCCCTACGCTGCCTCCCTACTTCATGAAAGGCTCCATCATCCAGCTGGCCAACGGGGAGCTGAAGAAAGTGGAGGACTTAAAGACGGAAGACTTCATCCAGAGCGCAGAGATCAGCAACGACCTGAAGATCGACTCCAGCACGGTGGAGAGGATCGAGGACGGCCATAACCCGGGCGTCGCCATGATACAGTTCGCTGTCGGGGATCACCGAGCACAGGTAACGTTCATCCAGATCACACAGGTAGGGGGACACCCCGCCACACCACCTTCATCGCTTCCCGGCACACTGAATTTCTTCCAAGAGGCAGACCTGTCAGTGGCTGTGGGGATGATTGAGGGTTTTTATTTATACCTAGAAGTTAGATTCATCGCATTTCCCAACCACGTTCTCTAAGAGAATTAAGCCCTAGTGCACCAAAGCACCTGCTGTTTGTAATGAATTTACTTCTCTGTGTCTAGTGGGGGGGCTGGTCAGGTACCATTCTCGGGACAATTAAGAAGATCGCCACTCAAGTTATTTTTTTGTTCTGTGGTTTAGATGAGGAACGCTGATTAAGAAAAGTCATCTGTCCCCCTCCCCCCACCCCCCTTTCTTTTGGTCAGGAAAAGACAGTGCTGGTTCAGGTGAGAACGTTAAACGCCCAGAGTGGCCACACCCCATTGCACGTCTTTGTTTTAAAATGTAGGTTTTGTTATTATTTAGGTATGGTGAAGCCAACAGATGAGAATACAACTGCCATTGAAAAGATAGTTTGTTATACTCAGATGCCAAGAGGAGGGTTTGTGCCGTGCCACGCAGGGCCACATGGGGAAGCACCAGGGTCAGTCAGGAGGCACTGGGAGTGAGGAGAAAACATGGGCAAGAGCCTTGACTGTGGTTTCAGTGGGAAGGAGTGGGTGAGGCAGGGTAGGCAGACTTAGGATTGGCCAGTTGGAATCATTTCAGCAGGCTCTGGGCATAGGGGCTGTCCCTGGGTGTCTGGTACCTGGCCCTGGGGTGATAAGGGCTGGTGGATAGTGGCCCAGAGAGTGAAAGCTCCATAGAGGAGGTGGCTGGGATGTGGGTGTTTGCTTTGCATATGAAGGACATTCTTCCAGGCAGGTGAGCTGTCAGCTATCTCTAGGAATGAGCTAACCCAGGGAGGCACAGTTCCTCCAGAGTCAACAAGGCCCCAGGATGTCAAAGCATCAGATATAGAGACTACAAGGTGTGGTTAATATAGTCTGCAAAGTCAGGGCTGCCCCAGGTGAGCTCCTGGACTTCTGATAAATAGGAACCCCAAGGACCAGATGTAGCCAAGCTGAGTCATGTTAAAACTGGAACTATGATTAGCTCTCTTAATTTCCATGGGTTCCTTCAGTCCACTCTTTTCCAGTTTCTTAAATCACTTGAATGCATTTATTCTGCCCATTTGTATGAAATAGCGGTTTCACTGCCTAGCTTGCTTGGAGTCAATCAGGTTTGGCCCCCAGGCCAGGAACTGCCCTGGTGGGTGGTAGAGACTCACTCCCTCTGGGAATGGTTTCACTGAGGACTTTGAAACACTCAGATGTGACAGCACCTCCTTCAGGTTGAAATGAGTTGGAAAATGGTCATGGCATAGCTGGTATTTGGGACATTCAAAGAAAATAAACAAACTAGTTAATGGTTTGAATTGTTTTTAGCATATTTAAAAACAAAAGATCAAGTGAGGTAGGGGAGCCCGATTTTCCAAAGCATTTTCCAGAGCTGCTTGTGAACGTCTGGATGTGGGATCTTGCACAATATCAGGGGACCTGTGTTGCCAGGAGCTTCTAGCCCCAAAGACTTTTCTTTTTTTATGGTGAGATGTTGCTGTAGCCTTTGGTAAGGCCCAAGAAAGGTTTCCCAGAGTTCTGATTTTTTTAAAAATACATACATATATATATATATATAGCAAAAGTCAGAATATTTGGAAAAGGGCATCATTATTTAGAACTCACTACCCATCTGTAGTTTCTGCTCACTCCCGCTGTCCTACATGGCTTAGGGGCGGATGGATACTCGTTGAAAGAACAAGCTGTCTTTAGCAAAGTTGTCTTTTAACAGACCCCAGGTGAAGCCTGGAAAATAAACAAGAAGGAGAAGTAAACATGTTCTTCATGGTCCTTTTAATCCTTAAAGCACTGCTGTGAAGAGAGGTAGGCACGGAAAGAGGGGTGATTTTGAAAATGCTGCTGTCTCCGGCCTAGCGTCTCTTTCAGTAAAGAACAGCTCAGAGCTGAGGACTCATCTCCAAGGCCCCGGCAGCCTCCTCAGTCATCAGGAGCTTCACAGACCTCTAGGTTTCACATCGACCCGACCCGGCAGTTCTTAGAGAGGAAGCATCTCTCTGTGTTTGCCCCCGCTCGATCCTTTGCAGAGTGAACGCTTAAACGATGGTGAAATCAGCTTCCCTGTGTGAAGTCTCATTTCCTTCCTGTCGCCAGACCACCAGTCTCCTTGCTGACAGCCAAGGTGCAAATTAGAAGGCAGCGTGTTTGTCAGGGCCTGCTCACAGGTCTGTGGCTTCGGCTCCAAAGGGTGGCTAGAGTTTCAGGCTGTAGAAACACAAGTGCGGGGCCCCGACACCACCGGTGATTTGTCACTTTACCCCGAAGCCTATCAGAAACAGGCTGACATCATCACAGCTAAAATACTCCACCAGCTGTGTTTACCACAAGTGACAGGAGCACAGTCAGGAGGGAATCAGAGGAAGCGAGAAGGGGAGAGGGAAGGGAGAGAGAAAACGAAGGTCTGGATTTAATTTACACTCCGAGGGCTGAGGACTTCCCTCCATCCTCAGCGGCACTCGGTGGGGTTTTCTCCCCTGGTCTGTCTGCTCAGTGGATTAGAAATCACTAACACTTGCACCCACAGGGAGACTTAGAAACATGCAAAGTGTTGCACTTAATTAGCAAACTCACAAATTGGATTGGGGAAGTTGTGGAAGGAAGGGGTGGTTTTGCTAGAGGACAGATGGCTTTATGACCCCAGGCATAAATCCTGCATGGAAGCAGGACCACAGGGATGCTTGACTTCATAACCAACCACGGGCATCCCCGGTCAATGTAGTATGGCTGGTGGGGAGAAGCCGCGAGCCTGGGCTCTGGTTGGCTGCAAGAAAAGTGGTTTTACCTCTCAGAGCTGGAGATTTTCTCATCGCTAAAATGGGCGAATGATTCCTTATACAAGATCGTATCTTGGGCCTCCTCTCGTTTTTGTAATCCCTTGCTTTCCTGCCGTGCAGAACAGCCCTTGTAAAATTTACTAGCATCCACTAAGCAAAAACCAAAGGGGGAGACATAAAGGGAAACTTCCCTGACTTCATGCTTATAATCAGCGCATAGACCTCGTTAGAAGGAAAGCCATCCTGATAGAGCCAAGGGAGTTTTCATTGAGGGGATTATTTTCAGGAGCCAAATTCCTAATTATTATTGTGTGAAAGACACCTCCAGGGTGGTCTCCAGCTAAAGCTCCAGATGAGGCAGTGTAGGAGAAAAATGCTTTTGCGTGTTCGTCACCATCCGTGTGGTTTTGTCCTACCCAGTGCAGTATCTCTCGGCCCAGGCAAAGCGTCCTTGCATCCCAGTTCCCCCACCCCGGTGCCGTGGGAGGACAAAAGGGGTATCCCAGGCCTTGTCTGTTAGCCTGTGTGCACCACATGAAGTCTCTTGGTAGCCACCCGTGGTCTCCTTAGTCTGTGGCGAGTCCCAGAAGGGATCCCCAGGTGATAGCATCAACGTGGGAGCCAGTGTGATTCGGCTGGAGGATGGAGCATGGTCTGCTTGGGTGGGAAGCAGGTGAGCTGGTCAGAAAATGCAGGACCTGGAGCCGAAAAGACCCAAGGCTGAATCTGTACTCCACCACTCTGGAGCTTGTGCAAACCATGTACAGATTAGTGCACACATACTTCACGGAACAAATTACGTATGAGCCTTCCATTCGGTTTACGTCGTAGTGCAAAGAAAGAAGGTTGTCAGAAGAATGAAAGGAAATACGTTCAAAGGAACCAGCACAGTAGGTAGTGCGTAGTAGGCCCTCGCCAATGTTAGTTTCCCTTCCCTGCTTCCACTTGGGTGACTTTGGCCCTGAGAAGAGAAAGGTTAGCTTCTGAAAAATGACTAAAAGGCTTCCTTCTCTCCAAAGAGTTTATATGGAAGGAGAGACGGTTTAGAAAAGTGTAGAAAGAAGGCTGACCTTTTCCAGCGAGTGCAGTGAGCCATTTTGCGCTGCCTCTGTTCCTGTGGCATGTTCCCCCGAGCGGCCCAGGAGCACCCATCCTGCTGCTTCTCTGCGGAAGGCCCCGTGACCTCATGCTAGCTTGTGTGCCTGTCACACAACCTGTGTTTTCCTGAGCGTGAGCCAGACTGGAGGGGGTCCAGTCCTGCGCATCAGTAAGAGGACCGATGCAGAAACAGGCTTGTGCCCCTTTCTTTTACAGAGAGGATCTAAGCATCATGCCCACTGGGGGACCCCCTGCCTGGGATGGCCCCCCCGCCGGGGAGCCCTGGGCTTCCATCTGGCAAACAGTGTTCTGTCTGTGAGCAGCTACCCAACCCGTCCATCTCATTCTTCCCAGGCTCAACTTTTCTGAAGAGTACACAACATTTTGTTAGAACTGTAGTACATTTTATCTGTGAGTTGCTCTGGGGTGCCACTTGTCGTTGACTGCGTTTTTCCTGAGTGCTGGCCTCCGTCTGTTACGAGGGCTGTCTGTCACGTCCCAGATTCAGGAAAGTGACTGCTTCCTTTTACCTCCTTGGTGGCTGCTTAGTATTCCGTGCCATTTTCTTCTCCCGACTGTCCTCTGTGTGTGTGTGTGTGGGTGTGTGTGTGTGCGCGCGCGCACGCACGCACACTTGTACAGCGTGTTATAACGACGTGATCACTGCACGTCTACTGATGGCTTTTCTTTCATTCCACTGTTTTTTATTTTGACTGCTGCGTCCTGTGAGCCGTCAGTGGCAGCATGATGCCTTTAATGGATTAGTTGGTGCCTAAAAATAGCCAGAGCCCTCACGCAAGCCGCACAGAAGCCTGTATGGTCCCTTAGCAGCCAAGGCAAACCAACTTGCCAAACATTTTACATGTAGGGCTTGGTGGACATGAGCCCTAATGAATCAGAAAATAGGTAGCGGCTTCCCTCAAAGCAAAGCTCATTACCGGGCCTGGGGTCCAGTGATTGGTGAGAATACGTTCAGTTCTAATGCCAGAAAGGCTCCAGCAGAGAAACGGTACCGAACACATTTTTGTTTGTGTGTCTGTGTTCCCTCCCCCTCCCCACAAAAGAAGAAAAATGCTCTCCTTTAGCCTGTGTGTGATGTAAGTGCCCCCAGCTTGGGGATCTTACGTGTTATTTTATTTATTTATTTATTTAAAGGCATAGAGGATTTTTTTTTTTTTTTTTTTTTTTTTTTTTTGGCTGTGTTGGGTCTTCGTTGCTACGTGCGGGCTTTCTCTAGTTGCGGTGAGCAGGGGCTACTCTTCGTTGCAGTGGCTTCTCTTGTTGCAGAGCACAGGCTCTAGGTGTGCGGGCTCTAGAGCACAGGCTCAGTAGTTGTGGCACACGGGCTTAGTTGCTCCGTGGCATGTGGGATCTTCCCGGACCAGGGCTGGAACCCGTGTCCCCTGCATTGGCAGGTGGGTTCTTAACCACTGCGCCACCAGGGAAGCCATTACGTGTGTTACTGAAGCAGATTCTCTTGGACCATTGTTGTTTATAGCTTTTTTAAAAAATAGACTTTATTGTTGAAAGTAGTTTCAGGTTTACAAAAAATTGAGCAGAAAGTACAGAGAGTTCCCAGACGCCTGAAGTTTCCCCTGTTATTAAAATCTTGCATTTTTGTGGTATACTTGTGACAATTGATGAGCTAAATTGATACATGGTTATTAACTAAAATCCATACTTCACATTAGGGTTTACTCTGTGCTGTACATTCTGTGGGTTTTCATAAATGTGTAATATCACGCATCCAGCCTCCCAGTGTCCTAGGAACTAGTTTCCCCACCCTGAAAATCCTTCGTGCTTCACCTACTGGTACTTCACCCCACACCCCTGACAACCACTGATCTGTTTCCATCTCTGTAGTTCTGCCTTTTCCGGAATGTCGTGCAGTTGGACTCCTATAGTACGTAGCCTTTTCAGACTGGCTTCTTTCACTTGGCAACATGCGTTTAAGGTGCTGCTGTGTCTTTTTGTGGCTTTGAGAGCTCATTTCTTTTTAGCACTAAATAATATGCCGTAGTTCTTTCAGGCACGCATTTTAAGACCCCAGGGGAGGAGGGCAAGTGGGATAGACCCTTGTGCCCCAGACCTGCCCTGGTCACCTGCTGCTCGGGTCCCGTGGAGGCCCTGGGAGCCAGGCGACAATGCGAGAAGAACCTAGCTCATCTGTCATGTGGGGTTTGTGTTTGGAGGTGTCTCTGCGTGGGGATGTGGGTTTAATGAGACAGCTTCCACCAAAGACTGAGTCAGGCTTAGCGCGAATGTGATGAAATGTTTTAAATAGAACACTCGCAGACGCTCTTACACTCGATTGAAGAGGTGTGACTCTTTTTATTAATGATCTTTCAACGTCGAAGTAAATGGGGCTCTCTGTCAGCCCCTCCGTCTTTGCTCCAGGGTTCTCTGATTTTCTTGATGTGGGGAGTGTGGTTGTGCAAACTGGCCTTCGAGGAAAGCAGACTGGCTTTTCTCTGCAGGTGAAACAGGACCGAGAACTTCACTTGCAGACAAAGTTAGGGATTCCCAGTGTAATCATTTCACCAAAAGCAAGACGTCATCACTGAAACCCAGCTTCTGAGCGATGCCCTTGCTCCCAGATGCAGGCAGAATTTGTACTTTTGTGATAGGCTCAAGCAAAAACGTTTTGTAAAACAGATGTCCTTTGCATTTGTGAAAACAGGGATTCTCGTGAAGGAAAATGGAGACAAATTTAAGCAACAGACGTTTTGTTTTCTTTATATCTTGCTTTTGGTGATACGTACATATGTATGTAAATAGACATAGCACCAATCTACCATTGAAAAGTACAACCAAACAGCATAAATATGCGTATATGCATGCATTGTTTAGATACAGTAGTCTTTAACTAAGTAGGGAAAGGAATTTTGCTGAACACAGGAAAGTGACATGGAATAAATAATGATCAGCCCAGAAGTGAGGATGTGTTGCCTCCCTGTCTTGGTTTCTTTATCCCGAATAGAAGTTGGAGGTGATCGTTTTAGAAGAGTTGGTTTAGCGGGGCTGGAGAGAGGGAGGGGAGGGCAGGTTTCTCTTCGGAGCAGTGGTGAGCGATGGGCGTGCCTGCAGCAGCAAGAGGAGGGTGGGAAAAGGGCACAGGAGGATGGGAGGTGATCACCCCTAAAAAAAGAGAGGTGCTGGATACAAGACGTCCAGAGATGAAAGGCAGAGGGGGCCTCAAGCTGACACCAGGACAAAGGCTATTCATGCTCCCATTTCACCTTCCAGACTGCTTAAAGTGTTTGGAAAAGGAGATATTTATGGGATGAAAAAAAATGGGACTGTGTCGAGCTGCCAGGAGTTACGCAACATGCTTTGGCTTTATACGGTACTGCCCCCATGAGTTTATTTTCATTGGAGTTTAATCAGAGTCTGTCTGAACCCCGACAAGATCATAAAGTGAATTAATGGTTATTAGCGTGGCTGAAAGAGCAAAAAGGAACCTCAAGATTGGAGAGAAAGTAACTGAAGTGTGATTCAGTGAAATCAGGGTGAGCTCAGCCTCTGACAGGGGAACATGGAGTGAGGCAGCTATGCCTCAGCCAAGAAAGCTATCTGTTGGGGGCTGAGCAGCAAGACCCAGGGAAGGTGCAGCTCCTCTCCCTGGGGAGGACTGTAAGCCCAATTTAGTCCTGGCTGGTGGAAGCAAGGCCAGGCAGAGCCTCTCCAGCGTCTGAACATTGACCTCTGTTGGCCAGTAGTGCCATTGCGGCGTTTTTGACACGTGGAAGGCAAACACAGAACTAGTCTTTCCGATTTGTACTGAGCACCTGTTACATGCCAGGAAGTATTCTATACCCTGGGGATAGAACAATGAGCAAAGCAGGCAATATCTCAGCCCCCATGGAACATGTAGTCTTATGGGAGTTTATGGGAAGAGGTGAAACAGACAAATATGGAAGTAAACAAAGTAATGCATCGAAAGATAATAAGTGCTATGGGAAAAAAATAAAGCAGCCTAGTGGGAGGGGGGAAATAAGGATGGAGGGTAGTTATTTTAAACAGGTGGTCGGTGAGGCTGTCTCTGAGAAGGGGAACAGGAGGACACAGGGCAGAATGGACTCCACATGGAGGGAATAGCAGATGCACAGACCCAGAGGCACGAGTGTTTTGGAGTGAAAGGACCAACAGGGAGACCAGTGTCACTGCAGTGCAGGGAGGACGGGGTGGGATGCAGACCACGCCAGGCTTATTCACGGAGGCTTTTTCTCCCCGTGAGAAGCTGGCTTGGCCAGGACTGTGGAGGTGGAAGCATGAGAAATGGTCTTATTCTAGCTGTAGTTGGAAGAGAGAACCGATAGGATTTGCTTGTGATTTGGATGTGTGTGGTCTGGGAGAAGTCGAGTAAAGTATGATGCCCAGGCCGTTGACTTGAACACTGGAATAATGGGGACTGCCCCTGGAGGTGGGGAGGAACCCAGGAGGCGCCAGTGGGCAGGGGCATATCAGGAGGTCTGTTTGGGACACGTTAAGTTTGAGTTGCCCATAGATATCCAAGTGGATATCACCAGGTAACATGGTTGCCAGTATCCACATATGCCCTGATGAAGTTACTTGTTTTGCATACATGTTCTGGCTCTTCACTGAAGGCAAGTACTAGGTCTTAAACAGTAAGTCCCTAACACAAACAGTAAGTACCTAACACTTCGCAGGTGCTGTTACATTTTGAACTTTATTAAAACTGCAAAACCTCAAGTGTGAACACTTAATAATATTTCTCAGCACCAGAGGGAGACCCACATGGACCTCAAATTCAACGAATTCAGACTCATTTCTGGTTTAAAGTGACATCATGTCACAAAATCCTACCATCTCTGTTTCACCTCCAAAATAGTACCCGTTGGCATTGACAGCATGTTTTGAGGCAGATAATGTTCCTCTCCAAGGGAGTTTCAAGAGGACAGACCCAACCATAAACGTTCTCAATGAAAAATCTGTTGGTATGATTTGTTCATTAACTGTTAATGATCAGTTAACCTTTAAGAATGTTTATGTCCTTCTGACAAACCTAAATACGAAATTGAAATAGATTTATTATGACTTTCGTGTGCTTATTTGAGATGTGTGCAACAAGAGTTTAACTTTTACCAATGAAAGGGCAAAAGCTTACTTTAGTTCACATATATGCAGACCAAAAAAAAAAAGTGCATTATCTAGATAATTCAGGCTATATAATTAGGGTGGGAAGAATATTCGTGAGGATAAATATTAGCGAGGGTAAATAATTAGGAGAAAAATAACATGTGGCCTGAGCCATCCAGCCCACTGCTTACAATGATCAGATTTATCTGAATCTTTTGCTCCTGATTTGTGTGGACCCAGCTGAGGGGGTGGCATTCTTTTCCCAGGATGGCAGATCACTTTTGGGAGAAGACAAAGCCAGAATTTAGGAGGAAGGGACCAAAGGCGGCAAGCCTTTGAAGTGACAGAGAAAATTTCCCCAAAGTTCTCTAGGTTAAAATCAATCCCATTATCATTGGCTCTTTTCAGCGCACCTCTCATGTATTCTCTCTCCTCATCACTTTTCTTTCATGAATTTTTAGGTAGGCTGTTCAAGTTATCGACCATCTCACAGCATTTAATTCTAAGACCTGCCTTCATAGTTTGGGGAATAATGAAGGGCTTTCAAAATGCCCCAAAATATGGTGTATGTAATGGGGAGCATGTGCATCTATATCACAGCTTACGGAATCATCAGTAATGTTACTTGTCACAAAGGCTTTGAAGCCATTTCTTCTGAGTGAGTCTGCAGATACTTGGCAACATGTAAAAGTCTTCGAATAGATTTGTATACAGTAGAAGTTATTTTCAGAACATGAATATTGGCTGCTCTGAGGAATGTGTATAATATGGCTCACACAGCAAGAACCTGTTCGTTAGTAGGTGTTGGGCTGTCTGTCAGTGAGACTCTGCCCAGGAGCAGGGGATCATCTAGGAAATGCAGACGAACAGTCGCCACTTGAAGTAGGAATTGTTCCCTCCGCTCAGTGTTTGATGTTAATGGCTTTAAGAGGTTTGGGACAGGATTTATGGAGCTAGCTCCAGGTTGGTCCTCCCACTTGGAACTCAGTTGGCATCCCCATCCGATACTATTACTTGTAAGTATATTTGTACGTATGTACATGCAAATATATATGTGTGATGTGAATGTAGTTCTGTAATTGAATATCAGCCTCATGACACTTACATAGAGAGACTTGATTTGCATAGTAGATGTAATAAGGCTGATGCTATTTCACAATTTTTTGTATCATGAAAAAAATCCATGACCTCAGGTCATTGGATCCTATTTATTTCAAGTAACATTCCCCACTTTTGGAGTAGTGGAAATGTTAAGTTCGTGTCTTCTGATGGTATTACAATACCTTTGTTCACAGAGGCAGAGATCAGGAACATAGGAAAAAGAAAATAGGTTTGGGGGCCAAAGAGACGGGGATTAAATACCAACTCCATCGGTATATAGTCATGACGTTAGGCAAATGACTTAATCTCTCTGAAACTATAGTTCCTTATTTGTAAAATTAGAACAACGGTATTTTTCTCACTTAGTATATTGTATCGAACAAAATGCTTTTTGTAAAGTGTGTACCTGAATGTTTGACAGATAGTAGAAACTCAAAATTTTTTAATTCTCTTTACATTATTAAGATAACCCAGAACAATGAAATTTTCCCGATAACATGCACATTTATATGGGCTCGTGCTCACACACGCACTATAGTAATAGGCTTCCATATAAATTCATTCTAGTTTTTTCTAAAAACACTTAGGTCTTCTATGGAGCAAATAAAGTATACCATTCAAAAAGTGTGTCTAAAACTGGATTAATCATAGTTATCAAAAAAAGATAAAGAGGTTAAGTAGAAAAGCCACAATCCATGTAAATTACATGGAAATTCACTATATTTAAAGTGGGATATTTTAATTATTTATGTTTCTGTATGTGTGCCTGTGTATGAAATTCAACAGAACATTTTCAATATTCTTGTATTTAGTCAATACAGTCAGCTCTCCATATCTGTGGATTCCACATCTGTGGATTCAACCAACCACAGATTGAAAATATTTATGGGCAAAAAATTCTAGAAAGTTCCAAAAAGCAAAACTTGAATTTCCCCAAACTTGAATAGTTCCCAGGCAACTATTTACATAGCATCTACATTGTATTTTAAGTAACGTAGATGATTTAATGTATACAGAGTATGTGCATAGGTTATACGCAAATACTGTGACATTTTATATAATGGACTTGAGCATCCTTGGATTATGGTATACTTGGGGAGTCCTAGAACAAATCTGTGGATACTGAGGGACAACCATATTATTTTAATTTGCTCACACATCTACCATTTTCATTGTTCTTCATTCCTCCCTGCATCTGCAAACTTCCATCTAGATGCATTTTTCCTCTACCTGAAGAACTCTTTAGTATTTTCTTTAATGCAGATCTGTTGATGGTGAATTCTCTCAATTATTATTTATCTGAAAAACTGTCTTTATTTTGCCTTCATTCTTGAAGGATCTTTTTGCTCAGTGTAGAATTCTTGGTTGGCAGTTCTTCAGTACTTTAAAGATATTCCATTGTCTTCTAGCTTCTATTATTTTTATTGAGAAGTCAACTATAAATTTAACTGTTGCTTATTTGGAGGTAATGTATATTTTGTTCTGGGGGCTTTTAAGATTTTCTTTTCCTGACTTTGATTTACAGCAGTTAAACTATGACCTGCTGAGGTGAGAATTTCCTTTTATTTTTCCTGCTTGGGGTTTAGACCTTCTTGAATCTGTGGTTTATTGTCACTTATCAGTATCAGAAAATTCTTAGCCATTACCTTCTCTCTCTCCTCCTTGTAGGATTCAAATTATGTGTCTGTTAGGTCTTCTCAATGAGTCTTCTATGTCTCATACCCTTTCCTCTGTATTAGCCATCCTTTTGTCTCTGTGTTTTATTCTGTATAGTTTCTAATAAATCTCTAATTTTAAAACCCAGTTCACTAATTCTCTCTTAAACCATGTTTATTCTGTAGGAAAATCCATTGCATTCTTGATTTTAGTGGATGTATTTTTTTTCATTCTAGAATTTCCATGAATCTTTTAAAAAAATAGATTCTAGTTCTCTATCAGAATCCTCAACTTTGTCTTTAATCTCCTTAAATATTGTAAACATAGTCATTTTAAAGTCTATATCTGGTGACTCTATATCAGAAGCCCCTGTGGGTCTGTTTATAGTATCTGTTGTTTCTGCTGGTTTTTATTCATCTCATCTGCTCATGGACCTCCTCCCCCTTTTTTAATTGAATGTCTTTTATTTGAAAATTTGTGGAAATAATTCAAGACCTTAATTTAATTTTAGGGATGAATGAGATGATTAAAATCTGAGCTTCAGACATTGAGAGGAACTGTCTGCTTCTGCTTCACCTTACTTCTAGAATTCAGTGCTTTGAGGGAGCACCCTCCTGTGGCTTACCCTGAATTCCATTCCCTGCCCCCTGAAACCCACCTCCCATGCTCTTGAGATTACCCAATGCCCACTTGAACTGCCCCACTTTGGAATGTACAGATACCCTTAGGGGGAAATAGCATCAAACACCAGGTTCAAATCTCTGGCCAACACCCTTTCCTGATCCTGACCCAATGACTTTTTTTTACTGTCATATTTTGGTCTACTGCCATAAGAAAAACATATTTCTTTTACATTTTGTCCAGAGTTTTTTTTTGTTTAGAGTATTTAGTTGTCCTCATCAGGAAGGTTGGTGCAAATTAACTGGTCTACTACATCTACAAAAGCCATTGAAAACTGACTGTTTAAAACTACTTCATTCTTCTCTTTTTCTTTTTTATATAGCATAAAGTTGAAGAAATTAAATTTCTATGAAAATTAAACTGTTCAAACCTCAAGTGCATTTCAACTTGATTTAATGGCAGTAGTAATACTTGCACTGGAAGTTTGCAAATCCCTACACAGACCACCTCCTTGCCTTTGTTCACATATCCCTACTTCCAGGAATGTCTTCTCCTTGCAATCATGCCTCTCCTCCAGTCCCATTGTTTTTCAAAACTCAGCACAGTGTATCCTCATCCCAAAAGACTTCCTTACTCACCTCTTCCATGCCTTTTCTCTGCCCTCCAACAGCTTAATCCCGTGCAAAGTATTAGAGCCCCGCTCTGTGACCACACTCGCCACATTCATTGGCAGTTATTGTTCCTGTGCCTCTTCTGCCCATTGAATTGTGAACTCCTTTGTGGCCAAGACTATTGTTTTCAATTTATTGAAATTCATCACAGTGAATGGCACATAGTAGCCTAGAGAAAACAGCAGGTATTGAAAGGATACTGGGCTTCCCCTGCTTTTGATATTTGTTTTTCAAACAAAAGAGAGACTGATTTGAGTACCTGGGGCTTGCCCATGTAGATGGGCCAAGCACTTGAGCTGTCTGTATTCATTTCACCCTCAAACCCCTCCAAATCCTGCCCATCCTTGGGGTCCTGGGAAAGCCCTCCCTGCTTTCTCCAGCCCTCACTGATTCTGCTCCCCCTAAATTCCTAGAGTATGCATTCATTTATCCAGTAAATATTAAGTTTCAACCATGTGCCAGGTACTCTTTTAGGGGCCAGGGACACAGTGATGAGCACATAAGTGCCTGCCTTATGGGGCTTAAATACAATCTAACTCTGATCCGTATTCAGCCCTGTTATACATGAGAATAGCATCTGTCCAGTGAGCTAATAAAACACAAGAATATACCTTGGGCTTGAGTCACGTGCAGCGCCTAGCCCAGTGCCGAACACTAAGTAGGTGTTCCATCATCCTTGGGGGTCCACTGACTTGTTTTAATGGAGACCAGCTGTAGAGCTGATACACAGTAAAACGATATTTTGAATACTGAATGGACTTCTACCGGCTTCTACCCAACATCTATATATGGTAAGTACAGGTACAGCAGAAAGTTAAGAGCCTCATTTGCATCTGTTGCTGGAGGAGCTTTGGGGAACTGAGTCTTATTTTTTTCCATTCACCTATGCGTATGTATGTCTGTGTACGTGTAATGTGTACAATAAAACAAGAATAAAATGTCTTCATTTCTTCCTTCTCTTCCCTCTCCCTGTCTCTCACTGTTCCCACAGGTCAGCGTGGAAGTTTTGGTAGAGTATCCTTTTTTTGTGTTTGGACAGGGCTGGTCATCCTGTTGCCCGGAGAGAACCAGCCAGCTCTTTGATTTGCCGTGTTCTAAACTCTCCGTTGGGGACGTCTGTATCTCGCTCACCCTCAAGAACCTGAAGAATGGCTCTGTTAAAAAGGGCCAGGCCGTAGATCCCACCAGTGTCCTGCTGAAGCACTCAAAGACCGACGGCCTCGCGGGCAGTAGACACAGGTACGCCGAGCAGGAAAACGGGATCAATCAGGGAAGTGCCCAGATGCTCTCTGAGAATGGCGAACTGAAGTTTCCAGAAAAAATAGGATTGCCTGCCGTGCCCTTGCTCACCAAAATAGAACCCAGCAAGCCCGCGGCCACGAGGAAGAGGAGGTGGTCGGCGCCGGAGAGCCGCAAACTGGAGAAGTCGGAAGACGAGCCACCTTTGACTCTTCCTAAGCCTTCTCTCATTTCTCAGGAGGTTAAGATTTGCATTGAAGGCCGCTCTAATGTAGGCAAGTAGAGGCCGTGTGGGGAAAGGAAATCTGGCCCTCCTTTATCATTTGTATCCAGATTACTGTACTGTAGGCTAAATAACACAGTATTTACATGTTATCCTCTTACTTTAGGGTTCTGTTATAACCTTGTCCTTAGAGTTACAGCGGGGGTTGGGCAGGAGATGGTGCATATGCTTTTTCCACGCGTGTCTCTCAGCGGGTGGGCAGGCAGGGGCTGGGGCAGGTCCAGCCCGGGCTCTGGGCGGGCGTCCTGGTGGAAATGAACGTGGCCCCATGGTGCCTGCCTTTTCTAGCAGTGCAGATGCACCCATGGGGTGCCGACTTCTCCCAGTTTCGGGACGACGGGCTGCAGGGGGTGCGTGCGTGCGTGCAAGTGAGGGTGCCCGGGTGCCACGGCAGGTGAGGGTCTCTTTCTCTCTGCCTCCCTCTCTCTTGCTCTCAGCACGGGATTGGAGGTCCAGGGGAACGTCCTCATGAGGTTCTCACGTGCAAAATCAGCATCAGGACCCCAGGTTCAGGGCATCCCAGAGAGGCCGTCAGACAGCAGATGGAAAACTAACCGTGTAAAGGAACATTTTTTTTTCCTCCAACATATTTTACAATAAAAGCGACTTTTAATCATAGAGATATATATTCCCCCCATGGGGCCTGACTGCACTGATATTTTTTTAAAGAGCAACTGCCACCCGTGGGATTTCGTTTCTGCTTTACTAGTGCAGTGATGTCTCCAGGGCATCGTGGGCAGGGCAGCCCCTGCTGCCATCGCTCCGCACCTGGGAGGTGGTGGGCAGCAGGGGTGGCGGAGAGTGAAACCCTCCCTGGTCTCTGTGCAGTGTTAGGAAAACCAATCAGGTTAATTGCATTGACTTCACTCCCAAGAGATAGACACAAACTGCCCTTCAAGAGAGCCGCGGAAGCTCTTCGCATTGGGTTTGCAAATCTTCTGTCTTTTAACTCTAGTACTGTTTATAGTTCATGACTATGGACAACTCGGGTGCCACTTTTTTCAGATTCCAGTGTGACGTGAGGAATTAGATTTTGAAGATGAGCATATATATTACTATCTCTAAGCACTTAAAATGCTGTTCACACTTTATTACCAAGCATCTTGGTCTCTCATTCAACAAGTACTGTATCTCACTTTAAACTCTTTGGGAAGAAAAACTAAGTTGCTTTCTTTTTTTTCAACACTGTAACTACATTTCAGCTCTGCAGAGTTTCTCACGGAGCAAGATGTTGAAAGTTTCAATGTGGTTTAATGGGATGAATGTGAATTTTGAACTAGTATGTGACAATGAATGACCACCAAGTACAGCCTGACAGGAGGCACTCTTCACTTTGATGTTTGAGAAGGAATTAAAAGCATATGCAGAGCTGGCAGAGGAACTGAGAGGAAAGGGATGGAAAAAAGAATACTCACTTTTGTCCAGTGTTTTTCTTTTTAAGACGAACTTTTAAAGAACCTTGCGATTTGCACATCTTGAGTTTATAATTTGTGTGATATTCCTGCAGTTTTTATCCAATAACATTGTGGGAAAGGTTTGGGGGACTGAACGAGCATAAATAAATGTAGCAAAATTACTTTCTAACCTGCCTAAACTCTAGGCCATTTTATAAGGTTATGTTCCTTTCAGAATTCATTTTGGTCTTCTTACCACATCTGTCACATAAAACCAGGTCTTAGCAGGACAACTCTGAGAATTTTCTTCAGATTCATTGAGAGAGTTTTCCATAAAGACATTTATGTATGTGAGCAAGTTTTTTTTTTAAAAAAAGAAAACGATTACTTTATTGTTGTTGTTACTGATGTTATTTTCAGAATGACTTTTATTTTTCCATCTGAAATCAAATCAAGATTTAATGTTTGGTACAAACCCAGAAAGGGTATTTCACAGTTGAAACCTTTTATTCCCAGAGATCTGAAATATTGTTTGTGGGTTTTGCGTGTGCATTTTAAAGTGCTTTAAAAAAAAAAAAAAGTTTTATAAGGAGGGAGAAATTTTTAAATATTCTTACTTGGAATGGCTGCAACTTACCTGATTTTTTTTTTTTTTTACCATTGAGAATAGTACTTTTTCCATTTCACAAATTAAAAAAAAATTCTAATGTCAACCCACATTTTGGCTATCTAGTATTCACATTTAGCTCTCAGCAGAACTAATGATTTTTACAAACCATTTTCTGGGGTGTACCAAAAACATTGGAATAGGTTTAGAATAGCTAGATCCAGCCCTTGACTTTCTTTGATTTTCATTCCCCTCTCAGCATGCTAGCAGAGAGCTGGGCGAGTCCTTTCTTGCAGTCATATTGCTTATTTAGTGCTGTATTTTTTTAAATGTCTCTGTTCAGAGAACTTGCTTAATCTTCCATATATTCTGCTCAGGGCACTTGCAATTATTAGGCTTTGTTTTTCTTTTTGTTTTGATGGTAAGAGGAATATGGGGCTGCCATTATAGACTTCGTCCTCATCAGTACCACTCATTACAGCAACTCACGTGGACTCAGAGAAACACCCACCACCTTTTGGCTTCTTTCGAGTATGGAACTAACTGGATCCACACCTCCAACACTAAAATGGGAAAACATAACATGGTTTGGAGCAATAGGGGCATCATCATCGTTTTTGTGCTTCTATTTCAGGTATAGGAATTATCAAATAATTGGTTCTTTCTAAACATGGTCCCATTTCACTTTCTTGCTTCTTTAGCATGTGCAATACTTTCCGTGCCAATAGAGTCTGATCAACGTGCTCTAGAGAAAGCTCAGACCCTTTTGGCTTTTTCCTTACTCGGTCCCTCTTTCCTGTTCTGGCCAGAGAAGGGCTGGAAGGAAGGAGCCAGGAAGGGGAGGGCCTCCTGCTGCGTGTTTGCCCTGCTGCGGATGCCGAATCCTGGGGCAGGGGGCTTGCTTCCGGGAGCCCTGTCTGTCGCCTTGTTGCAGAAAGAGCAAGCAAAGGAGGTGGAAGGGGAGAACAGCACTTCCCCTGTCACCAAGAGGAATAGTGAATGTGCAGTGCAGACAGGAGGGAGACAGAGTCCTTTCTGAGGCACACTCTGGAGCAGTGTAGTGCCAGGATCAACCCATGTTCCACGATCTTTTCCGCCAGTGGGCAGGTCTGTGTCCTTGAGACTTCGAGCCGAGCCTCTGGGCGTGGGCAGGAAGCGTGGCCCGCCGTGTGCGCGCCTTCCAAGCGTCCGGCCGGTGGCTACGGAGGGGGCCACCTGCGAACAATGGTCACCACTCCTTTGTGGCAGCTCTCTCTTCACATAGGAAGAACATCCAGAGGACAAGGGCATCCTCTTGTTTGCAGAGAGTGGCGAGCCCCAAGGCTCCCAGAGCAGCCTTTGTCACTGCGCCTGCGTAGCCGACCTAACAATGACAGGCATAGAAACCCTTCCGTGCCGTGCAGCTTACGAGGATCAGCGTGTGCCTCTGTACTGTGTCCACTTTGCAATATTTACTGAACCCGTCTTTTCGTTCTCCTTTCTTTCCTGTTTTCCATTTTGAAACTAATAACAGCAGGCCTTTTGCGTTTACAGTGGAACACAATCACCAAGAAATTAGTCAGGGCGAAAAGAAAAAAAATACCAACCAACAAACAAGAACCTCTCTTTATAGGGATTTCTAAATATATAAAATGACTGTTCCTTCCTTAGAATGTTTTAACTTAAGAATTATTTCAGTTTGTCTGGGCCACATTGGGGGTGAGCTGGGGATACAGAGATGGATACCACTTACCTCAAATCTTCTGAAGTGGAAATCCAAAATTGCTTTTTCATTTGGACGTTCAGGATAATTTTCTATGTTGGTCAATTTTTTGTCTTTTCCAACTCACCCAGTTTGTTTTGGGATGATTTTATTTTTTTTTCATTGCTGTCGTCAATCCCATTTCTCACTCTGAATCATGACCCTTTGTGTTTTCTGTTCGGTGAGTGTGTTGGGTTTTGTCCCCCACCGGGAAGTGGCGGCACCCCTCCTTCTCCCCTCTAAGGAACTCTGCGGAACCTTTCACACCTCTAACTCAGGGACGGGGCTGGCGTGTGTGTGTGGTACACTGATGTGTCCAGAAGCAGCACTTTGACTGTTCTGGAGTAGGGTTGTACAACTTCAAGGAATGTTTGGATTTCCTGCATCTTGTGCATTTCTCCTTAGATACTGCATAGATTGCAATATAATGCTGCATGTTCAAGATGAACAGTAGCTCCTAGTAATCATAAAATCCACTCTTTGCACATAGTTTGATCTTTACTGAAATACGTTGCCAAAATTTATTTTTGTTGTGGTGTAGTTTTGGAATTTTTGTTTGTTTTTTTTTTTAAGGAAACAATTGATAATACCCTTTAACATCTGTGACTACTAAGGAAACCTATTTCATAGAGAGAGAAAAAAATCTCAAATGCTTTTGAAGACACTAATGCCATGCTATTTCAGATCTGGGTGAAGAAGCAGAGCTCTGTGGACTGAAGGCCAGGCTTTTTGAGCTGTGTTGGTTGTCATGGCTACTGTTTCATGAACTGCAAGCAGCTCAACAAACCATGGTCTGTTTTCTCCTAAAACCCTTTGCACTTCCTATCTCCTAGTCACCCGTGATGATCCCAGGTGAAAATAGGGCCAGTGGTCTCTGTGGCCCAATCCAGCTTCTTCGGGGTGATGTGAAAGCAAAGGGAATTATGCTTTTTGGTTTTTAAAGTGAAGTGGAGGTCTCTGCTTCCACCTTGTTTTCAACCCAGAATTTCTGAAATAGAGAATTTTAAGAACACATCCAGTAATAACTATACAGAGAATATACTTTTTTATAAAGCACATGCATATGCCATTGTGTTGGGTTGGTTTCCTCTTTTTTTCCATGGACAGTGTTGTGTTTCTGTTGATAGGGAAACTCCAAACTGTTTGCACACCTCTACTCCGGAGCTGAGATTTCTTTTACATAGATGACCTCGCTTCAAATATGTTACCTTACTGATAGGATCTTTTCTTGTAGCACTATACCTTGTGGGATTTTTTTTTTTTTAATGTACACCTAATTTGAGAAGCTGAAGAAAAAAAACTTCGAAGCGCTCACTTTGAGGAGTACAGGTAATGTTTTTAAAAATTGCACAAAAGAAAAATGAATGTCGAAATGATTCATTCAGTGTTTGAAAGATATGGATCTGTTGAAACAATGAGTTTCATACCTTGTTTGTAAAAAAAGAAGAAAAAAAGCATAAAGGTTGAAAGTTACATGTTTTTTTGTATATAGAAATGTGTCATGTCTAAATGATCAGATTTGTATGGTTATGGCCTGGAAGAATTACTACGTAAAAGGCTCTTCAACTATACCTATGCTTCCTCTATGTTTCTGTTACATAGAACCCTCTTCTGAGGGAGAGTAACTCTGTATTCTGCGATTTGAGAATACTCTTCATTCCTATGCCGAAAGTACTTCTCTGAGCTCCCTTCTTAAACTCTTAAGCCATTGCAACTCCTTTTTCTTCAGAGATGATGATTGACATTTTCAGCACTTCCTGTTCCAATAAACCCAAAGAATATAATTCTGAACAAGAAGTGTTTGTAACAAGGGATCCTAGCTACCAAGAAAACAGGACTCATTACGAGGACACACACAAAAAAACATTCAGCCTTCTTTCCCCCCAACACCTCAGTTTAATGGGGGGTGGGGTAAAACAAGGATTTCAGTTGAAATGCCTCATTTTACTTTGGTTTTGATTTTTCTTTACTATTTAAGAGGCCAAAATAAATGTGGAGCAACTTCTCAGAAGTCATATTCTGTCCAGAAATCAAGCTAGCCAGCAGAAACTGGACAGCTGGGGGGATATTGAGCAAATCCCCCTCCAATTCTTAAATTCAGAATCTCAGCCCTTCCCTTACTTACATGCAATGTTTCTGGTAGCTGACATTTACCTGTACGGTGGCGGGAGGGAACAGCGGCTTCAGTTTTTCATATCCTCATGACTCGCATACAAATGGTTCAGCTGTATTAAAATTAAGTGCTTTGGGCCAATAGGTAGTATCTATACAGTAACCGTCTCTTAAGAATTTCTGTCACTTTTCTTATCTGAAAGGACTCCAGTCTTCCACTGCAGATAATTGGAGATTTCACCCAAGTTTTCTTTCCCTTTAGTTTGTTCGTTTGCTGTTGGGATGGCCGATGAGCCAGTCTCCTTTTCCATGGCCAGTCTGAAGGCCCCCTTTGGAAGCGCTGTTTACAGTCATCCTTGCCGAGGTAACATTCTGTCCTCTGGAATAGCAAATCTGAGCGGTTACCAAGCTGGGTGTGTAGGTTTCCTCTGCTTCTTACACGAATCACCTACTCTTAAATCATCCGGTCCAGGAGTGGGGTGAATTCTTTAGTCAGTGAACATTAAACTTGATACCTGTGCATTCAGTTCTGTGAATAACTGCCCTTTTGGCCTTTCGGGGAGGTTTCTTCCCCCTCAGCCTTCACTGCTCCCTGTAAACCCAAATCAGTGTCAGCTGAAAGGCTCCAGTTGAGCCCAGCCAGTATTCGTGGTGGCCTTCGGTTAAGACGAGAGTCCTAATTTCTAGCCAGTGGGGTCCTGGTCCCAGAGCCATCTCTGAGAGTCGCACTGTTGTATTTTTTAATGTCAGCTCACGACCCACCAACCTCCCAATCATACGCCTCCCACCGGCCAAGGGAAAAGAGACACTAGAACTCTGAGGGCACTATCAGACTGACATGGCCAGTACAGAGGAGAACGAGGGAAGGAATGATGTTTTGCACCTTATTGAAAAGAAAATTTTAAGTGCATACATAGTTAAGAGCTTTTATTGTGACAGGAGAACTTTTTTCCATATGCGTGCATACTCTCTGTAATTCCAGTGTAAAATATTGTACTTGCACTAGCTTTTTTAAAACAAATATTAAAAAAAAATGGAAGAATTCATATTCTATTTTCTAATCGTGGTGTGTCTATTTGTAGGATACACTCGAGTCTGTTTATTGAATTTTATGGTCCCTTTCTTTGATGGTGCTTGCAGGTTTTCTAGGTAGAAATTATTTCATTATTATAATAAAACAATGTTTGATTCAAAATTTGAACAAAATTGTTTTAAATAAATTGTCTGTATACCAGTACAAGTTTATTGTTTCAGTATACTCGTACTAATAAAATAACAGTGCCAATTGCAAATGTGTCTTTGCCTTGTGTCAGGTCCTCGGAGAAAGATGAGGCTATGGTCGTAATTCCTCCCTCTTAATCTGTCATCACTGGGTAGGTTTGTGGTGGGGAGGGTGATGTAAGGCATTGCCTTTCCTACTGATTTTGGGGGTGGGGAGAGGGTTGGTCTTGCTTGAGATGAGATTCTGAGATAAAAGGCATGTTTCAACATCTGATGTCTTGGCTTGTTGCGTTCATGTTTATTTCTCCTATCTGAACATTGCTGTTTGCAAGAGATAACTGTTTCTCAGCAGTCTTTGGCATCTTTGTTGGCTCGTATAGCATTATCCATTCATTTCTGTACAATTTTGCTGTACACTGGTTAGTTGTCTGAAAGTGGAAAGTTCATTCATGTTTCCTGTAGTTCATGCCTGTTTGTTAGAAACTCAGAGGTTTGCACGGTGCCGAGTCTCAGCTAGATGAGGCTCAGCAGTTGCCCCAGAAACTAATTCCTCCAGGGTCCAAGCAGGTGAAGCCCTCTGCCCGCATCTGCACGCGTGGCTAGCAAATCCTTCCAGCCCTAAGGTTCTGCAGAGCTGGAAGAGAGCTCTCGGCATTAATAAATCCAGAGTTGTCGCTTAGCCCAGGCAGGGACGGGTAACTGCTTTCCTGTTACTGCCTTCTTGCTTCATGGATGGGGACCTCTCACCAGGACTCTCCTTTAGGACTTAAGAGTTGAGGTTCCGACGCATTGTTAATGCTAGTGTGTGAGAGAGAGAACGTTGGTGTGTAAACTAGCAGTGATGAGCTGAGCCTTGTAACCCAGACAAGAAGGCTGCCCAAGTCCTCGTCCCCCAGAGCATTCTGGGCCGACGTGGGCAAGTCTGGCGAAGCAGTCTGAACCGCTGCCTTCCCTGCTGTTTGTTTTAATATTAGATGCTAAAGGTCCTGACACGTTTGGGGTCCAGTAGCTGTGAGACTTACCTGAAGCAGTCAAACTGATGATTAGAGAAAAGCCTTTGCTTCACATGCTGCAATGAGGCAGACCTTGAAGCCGCCAGCAGCACGGCAGGAGCCCACAGGTGGAGCCGCCTAAGGTGAATGGCATCTAGTCACGGGCACCCACCCCTGCACAGGAAGCCCTGCAGTCAGCAGGGTCTGAGGGCTGCTCCAGGGAAGGATCGCCCATGCCCACGGCTACTAGAGGCAAGAGATGAACTTGCAGAGGGTGAGGGGGCCTTAGAAGTGAAACCTCTGCTTCACAATGATCCTGATGAGCTTTTGGCTTCTGCAGTCACTCACGTTTTCGCTCCCCTAAAAACCAGGTGAGCGAGGGACCTGCCTTCCCGCCTTCGTGGAAACAGAGCAGGTAGCCTGCAAAATCTCTGCACAAGATGGATCAAGCAGGTGCACATCACCATGGAGAGGACCGCCCAAAGGGATGCCGTTGCGTGCTCCACACTGATGGGAGAAGGTGACCCCAAGCCAAGACCAGGAGTATGGAGAAGGATGCCATTCTGGAAGTTTCCTTATTACTTACTGCTGGTCCATTTTAATGGATTTAAGACTTCTCCACTTCTCTCCCTTATTTTGCAAATAAAGAATCTCTTACAGCTAACACGCTCAAGGGCTCAAGTGTAAAACACGTCTTCCACAGGAACAGCATGGGGCTCATACCTCAGACAAGCAGACAGAAGAGGTGGGGTGCCTCCAGCAATGCCCCACATCTTGCTTGATGTTCCGCATCCTTTAGACCCTCATCTCAAATGTGTAGCCATTCATGTTTCTACAAGTATAAGAAGTATTCTGAATGGATTTAGGAGCAAAAAGCATTACAACGGAGTTCAAGTTGCTGGATCTTTAAAGGTATTCTTCTAGGACTAAACTCGGACCTGTAAGTTCCTGGAGTGCCATGGTTTGGTTGGATTCCTCATACGGTGTCGGTCACCATGGACATCAGGCAATTAATTCGCTCTTACGCAGTAGGAATGTATGGCTCCTTTCTGCTCCAGGGCTGTCACTTGTCTTTTCAAAGAAAATTTAACTCCTGTATCTGCTTCTTCAGCCTCGTTTAAAAGGAGATAAAGTAAAACATCCTGGGCTGCATACACTTCCCAGTCCTAATATTCAAATAATGCTTCAAAAGAAGTGGCCGGTCATCATTAATTCATCCGTGTTCACTGTTTAGACAAGTGTCACAGTGGACTGCTGTGGGATTCCCGCCAAGGCCACAGGTGCTTTCTCCAAGGAAGTACCATTGTCACCAATGAACAGACCCTTATACAGTAGTGCCCAGTGGTCCTTCCTGGAAACGGTGACAAGGGAACGGTTCTATCTCAGATTTTAAACCTGCTCAAAGTTTTGGTTGTTTTCCAGTGGGACTCTACCTGCCAACTTTTCAGTGGATAACCTTTCAATAAAAGATCCCATGGAACTTCAAAATAATATTCTGTCTTTGAGAGGCCAACCTCACGAGCCAGAACTGAGGAGGAGAGGGAAGAGATGGAGCAAAACAAACCAAATGAAAAAGCAGGACAGGGACAGCTTCCTAGAAGCAGCACCAAATGCAGCAATAGAGGACCTGCTCCCAAAAGGCACGTGCAGGGAAGGTGGTGGAAACGTGTCACCGCACCTTGGGGGCACCTGCCGGAAACCAATTCTTCAGGTTCACCTGTCAACTGCTTTTGTTCTTTTCCAGCAACCGAAAGCTGGATGGAGGGGATGCCGGTTCCTCTAGCTGCGGTTCCCCCCAATCCTCCCCTCCCGCCCTCCCCTCCCCAGGTACCTTGACCGCTAAAAGCCAAGCGTGGGAAGAAGGCAGAAAACCCCCCAGCTCCCCCGACCACTTGGTCCTGCAAATGCAGACTCCAGCACTCAGGCAAGTCTTCATAGCATTATATTAAAGTGAAACCATTTTCTTAAAAAAAAGAAAAGGAAAAGGCGTGAGTGTTACTTTTAACAAGGAGGTTACACGTTCCGGGCAGCTAAGCTCCAAGCGCTGAGCCAGGAAGTGCCTTGCTTCTGGGATCAGCCAGAAACTCTGCTGTCACAGGAGGAGGGGGATGGGAAAGCAGGCATGTGCGGACGCTTCCGGCGGCTGGAGGTCGTCTCGTCCTTGATCTCGAGGTTAGCTGAACACGGTGTTGTGCTGCTGGGTCACCCGGATGAACGTCGCCCTCCTGCTGAGCTCTTTGAGTTTGGCGGCCCCTACATAGGTGCAGGTAGACCTCAGTCCCCCGAGAATGTCCAGAATAGTGTTCTCGACATCCCCTTTGTAAGGCACTTCCACGGTCTTGCCCTCAGAGGCTCTGGAAGAAAAAGGGAGGTTTTTCTTTCAATCTGGTTCTTTTCCCTTAAGAAGCCGGCCCGAAGGATTCCCCGCTGTCGCCCAAGGCACTCGGGCAGCGACACGCCACACCCTCCAATGCCACGCCCGCATCGGCCACGCTGCACACACCACGCAGGTCAGGCCAGCATCTCACATGAATGAACTCTTCACACCCAAGATGCACGACCTCGCTGCTGGCTGCCCAGAGCCCGTCAGCAACACCGGAAGAGTCACAGACCCGGACCATCACCCCGGAGGGCGACGTCCTCCCCAGCAGTGTGCACCACTCCGTCCCCATCGAAAACCGGCCCCGTCTCTCTAGTCTCTGTTAATGTGTACACCCACCTCCAGCTGACCCAGAGCCCCAGAATACCTACGGGACAGCGGAACAGACCTCTTGCCCACTGCCCACCAGCGTCTCTCCTGCTTGCTCTCCCTGATCAACAACGGAACAAGCCCAGAGCGTCCCTCCCCCACCCCTGCCAGCTCTAGACGGAGCACCTTCACAGGGGACAAGCCGGAGAGGAGGAGGAAGGGATGGAGAAAAGGGACAAGTCAAGCACCGCGAGGTGACGTGGAAACCTCCGCTAGTAAGGTTAGTGGCTCCACTCACACGGCCTGTCATTCGAGGGCCCTTGTTGGGTGCCCCTGCCCCCCGGCCCCAGCTCACCTCCCTGCGTCTGCACAAACCACTATGCCTGTTGTCCCGGGCGTGGCGCGGGGCCCCTGAAAGGTGGAACCAGAGCAGAACTAAGGACCTTCTCAGCACCGGAGGCTGCAGGGCTTTGGTTAGCATCTTTCGAGTTTTCAGGGGGACGTTAAGAAATTCGGAAGAGCTGGCACGTGGCACCAACACTAAAGCACATCTAGCTGTCCTTGCTGAGTCCTCATCCTCCTCTTCACAAGGCCACCGAGCAACACCGCTTGATTCCACGTCATGTCCCCTTACGGCAAGATGGAGATACAATCCAGACTTGCTTTAGGAGGGGCATTACAAGAAGGAACTCTCCAATCCATGCAAAACTCTAGCCTCCATCTAAGGGTCAGGCCATCTGGAAATTTTAACGATTAACCAAATTCTGGAACTTTCTTTAGCTGGTCTCTTCAACTGAAAAAGTAGCATCTCTTGATCAAAAAGTTATTACCTAGAATTCCAAAAGGGTAGTAACTCTTGAGCATTGAAATCTACAGCTGCAAGACTACCCTCGGGTGAAATCTAGCAACTTAAACCATCCAGCAGACCAAGGGCTGGCCTAGTTAGTGGCTGGTTTACAGCACCGAGTTCACGAAGCCGGCCACTGGCCACACCCAAGATGACTGGCACCACTGCACTCTGTGACCAGAGCCCAACATGCGCACGTGTGCCTGAAATGATGGCCATTTCATTTTTTAAAAGAGGTTTCCATGGCCTTCCATCCTCTAGTTCCTCAGCATTGCTTCTTCGCTAAGTGGTGATGGCACCTTTTACAAGTCACTTATCGTTGATGCCCAAGTCTTCTCATCTGTAAAATGAAGGGCTCTGATCTGTCTCCCAAGGACAGCAAGAGAACTAAGTGGGTAATGAGTGGGAAAGAACTAGTAAAGCATAAATAACTCTGCCTTAATTAAATACAACATCAAAGAAGGAGAACCATTCTCAGGAGGAGACCAGGTGATGGGAGGGAGGGAGGGAGGCAAACCTACAGAGAGAGAGAACACAGATGCAGCCTCCAGGGCTCAGGCTGCCTCTGGATTAAGGATCTAACTCCTTCAGCACTTTCCTTCCTTGGCTAAGATTCGAATCCACTTCTGGAACTGAGTCTTGATACTCCCAAATCTTCTGTTTTCTTTTTTGTTTAAACCCTGCTGAAATCACAGGAGAGGATTTTTTTTTTTTTTCCAGCTCCTTGGCTTCTGTTCATGCTCTAGTCTGGTCTGGTCTTCCCTACCTACTTTTCTTAGAATCCAAAACAGATGCAACAGCTAGAGGGCAAAAAATGTCCTCCAGGCAAAGCATCTGGCTGTCACAGAATCGCAACGGCTCCACTTCCAGACCAGCACATAGGAGACAGGCGTGGGCCCTTGAACGGTGACACTGGTCGCTGGCAAAGCATTAAGCTTCTTGGCCAGAGGTCCAGGTCGGATGTGAGACAGTAAACCCCTCCCCTTCTCTCCCACGGCACACTGTACAGCCTCCTCCATCAGTCGCCACACGGGAGAAAGAGGCCGTCGGAGGCTGTGTGGGAGGGGCGTGTCCCTCTTGTTTGGACTCTCTGCAGTTTCCAGAATGAAGGTATAAATGTCCCCTGCTCCTCATTCCCACCCTGCTGTTCGCATACTACAACATCATTGATACTGAGATTCCCCCCAAAAGAGGAGGAGGACTGAAGTCAGCCTACCAGTACCCAAGGAACAGAGCTTTGGTGGGGGGGGGGGGGAACCCCACCCCTCCTGCCCTCCTGCCCCCCTGAAAATCTCAGTGGAGTTGAGATGTGTACCTCTAGGTTGGCTCCAACCTTACACAATACATCTGAATCCCACATCTTCATTGTAAGCTTTTGGGTGTGGAATAAGTGGTAGGAAATGGAGGGTATCAGCCCATGGCAGGGGGCCTGAGTTTCCATCCTTCTAAGGATGCAGGGCCTCCTGTCCTGTGCACATGGCACAGCTTGTCATCAGTGCAAACTCTGATGAGAAGCAATGACAGACTCTATGGAGCAGGGCGAGTCAGTGGGTATATTCTGTCACAACGTTCTTAAAACACACGTGCACACAATTAAAATGGAAGTGGAGCAGATAAGCAGACGTGAGCATCCCTTCTGCACAGTAACATCATTAAATGCCTAAAAATACTGCCTGTGTCAACTGTTTGAGCCCAGAGGCAGGGAAGAGTCCTGTGGGAGCTACTGCAGGTGACACACAGCACTCTTCCCAAAAGGCCTGACCTCTGTGAGGTGGTCTCGCCCACCCCTGTATCATATGCAGTGGGAGACCCATCCTTCTGCCTGCCACTTATAGCCTGACTCATCTCAGGCTCCACATCAGCTCTATCAGGACAAGGCTGTGATATCAGGACAAGGCCTGGAAGTCTGGAGGGTCCCCTCCAGGGCTGGTTGAACAAGAGTCATACCTACTCACACATACCCCTAGTTCCATTTCCAACTTATCCCCAAATACTTCTGCTCTGCACTGCCTTTCCGGGGCCCCAAACACTGCAAAGACTGGTTGGATAAAAATTATAGCTACTTTGAAAGGGCAAGATATCTTTTCTAATCAAAGATGACACAAACAGATGGAAAGATATACCATATTCTTGGATTGGAAAAATAAATATTGTCAAAATTACTACACTACCCAAGGTAATTTACATATTCAGTGCAATCCCTGTCAAGTTACTAATAGCATTTTTCACAGAAGTAGGACAAAAAAATCTTAAAATTTGTATGGAGACACAAAATAACCAAAGCAATCTCGAGAAAGAAAAAGTTGGAGGAATCAGGCTCCCTGACTTCAGACTACACTACAGAGCTACAGTCATCAAAACAGTATAGTACTGGCACAAAGATAGAAATATAGACCAATGGAACAGGATAGAAAGTCCAGAATAAACCCACGCACCTATGGTCAACCAATCTATGACAAAGGAGGCAACGATATACAATGGAGAAAAGACAGCTTCCTCACTAAGTGGTGCTGGGAAAGCTGGACAGCTACATGTAAAAAAATGAAATTAGAACATTCTTTAGCACCATACACAAAAATAAAATGGATTAAAGACCTAAATGTAAGACCGGATACTATAAAACTCTTAGAGGAAAACATAGGCAGAACACTCTGACATAAATCACAGCAAGATGCTTTTTGACCCACCTCCTAGAGTAATGGAAATAAAAACAAAAATAAACAAATGGGACCTAATGAAACTTAAAAGCTTTTGCACAGCAAAAGAAACCATAAACAAAACGAAAAGACAGCCCACAGGATGGGAGAAAATATGCAAACTATGCGACCAACAAGGGATTAATCTTCAAAATTTACAAACAGCTCATGTGGCTCAATATCAAAAAAAAACAACCCAATCAAAAAATGGGCAGAAGACCTAAACAGACATTTCTCCAAAGAAGACATACAGATGGCCAAGAGGCACATGAAAAGATTCTCAACATCGCTAATTATTAGAGAAACGCAAATCAAAACTACAATGAGATACCTCACACCAGTCAGAATGGCCATCATCAAAAAGTCTACAAACAATAAATGCTGAGAGGGTATGGAAGAAAGGGAACCCTCCTACACTGTTGGTGGGAATGTACATTGGTACAGCCACTATGGAGTACAGTATGGAGGTTCCTTAAGAAACTAAAAATAGAGCTACCATATGATCAAGCAATCCCACTCCTGGGCATATATCCAGAGGAAAACATGGTTCAAAAGGATATATGCACTCCCAATGTTCATTGCAGCACTGTTTACAATAGCCAAGACATGGAAGCAACCTAAATGTCCATATACTCCATAAAGAAGATGTGGAGTATCTATATACAATAGAATATTACTCAGCCATTAAAAAGAATGAAATAATGCCATTTGCAGCAACATGGATGGACCTAGAGATTATCATACTAAGTGAAGTCAGTCAGACAGAGAAAGACAAATCATATGATATCATGCAGAATCTAAAAAAAAAAAATGATACAAATGAACTTATTTACAAAACAAACAGACTCGCAGACTTAAAGAATGAACTTATGGTTACCAGGAAGGAAGGGTCGGGGTAGGGATAGATTGGGAGTTTGGGATTGACATGTACACACTGCTATATTTAAAACACATAACCAACAAAGACCTACTGTATAGCACAGGGAACTATACTCAATATTTTGTAATAATCTACAAGGAGAAAGAATCTGAAAAAAAATAGATGGGGCTTCCCTGGTGGCGCAGTGGTTGGGAATCTGCCTGCCAATGCAGGGGACACGGGTTCAAGCCCTGGTCTGGGAAGATCCCACATGCCGCGGAGCAACTGGGCCCGTGAGCCACAATTACTGAGCCTGCGCGTCTGGAGCCTGTGCTCCGCAACAAGAGAGGCCGCGACGGTGAGAGGCCTGCGCACCGCGATGAAGAGTGGCCCCCCCACTTGCCACAACTAGAGAAAGCCTGCTCGCACAGAAACGAAGCCCCAACACAGCCATAAATAAATAAATAAATAAATAATAAAAAAAAGAGAGGACTAAGGAGGTGATTCTGTACCTCTTTAAAAAAAAAAAAAAAAAATAGATGAATATGTATATATAACTGAATCACTTTGCTGTACACCTGAAACTAACACAACATTGTAAATCAACTGTACTTCAGTAAAAAAAAAAAAAAATTTAAGCCAGTTATTTCTTTAATTGAACATCTTAATTAAGAAATATATATGTGTTCTAGCTCCTTCCTATGGTACTATAATATAAACAGACTCATATTCTTTGAGACCCACTTCCACCCCATTTCTGTAAGAAGCCGGGGAACGCAACCTCACTGGTGACGGCGCTGCCCACCCCCGCTCCACCCACCCTCCATACCTGTACTCCGCAACCCCTCCCGCATGTTTCTTCATCGCTGTCTCTGAGCTCATCCCATAGAACAGCTTGAGCTTCTGTCCATTCCTCTCGATCACCTCTCCAGCACACTCAGTATGGCCCGAAAACATCCCTCCCAGCATGACAAAATCTGCTCCGGCTCCTGCACTCCGAAGTGGGGACGAAAAGAAGCAGCAGAGAAAAGAGCTCAGAGAAAATCGGCTCCGGAAAGATGCAAGTGCTACCAACCCACCCTCCCTCCTCCTGGCTATGGTCAGAGAAAAGCGCAACCTCCCCACTTTGGAAAAAAGTTAAGAAGGGCAGATGGGCACTGGATGCTCCAAGCAACAAGTCAGCCTACTGAAACTTGGTGGCTAATACAGTGGACAATCCTTAATGGTTATTGATGACTTCCTATCTATGACCACCTTCCACAGGTCTAACTCTCTGAAAATCAAAGACACATTAATAATTGGGCAGCACCTCAGCATGTTGTCCAATCTCATACGTAATACAATAACTCCTCTGCCATGTCCCCATCAGGCATCTGGTCTACCTGAAGCTCTCAGCGCTCTCACACAGTGTAGATATGAAGGGA
Source organism: Balaenoptera acutorostrata (assembly GCF_949987535.1). Lineage (NCBI taxonomy): Eukaryota > Metazoa > Chordata > Mammalia > Artiodactyla > Balaenopteridae > Balaenoptera > Balaenoptera acutorostrata. Next base: position 94,754,047 of record NC_080073.1, read on the forward strand.
CCTCAGAACAGACAGAACCTCCTGCACTAGAGCTTGGGCATGAAGGAGAGAAACCTGTAAGTACGTATATATGTATATGTACATCATACACATATACACACATATATATGTGTATACATCCTATAAAACTCTACCCGCACCTCTGTTGTGATAAACATTTGACTTCCAGAGTAAACAATACCCCATATTAATCACCAAATGACATGAAACTTCCAGGATAGGTACACAGGAGACTGGGGTGTTGAAACTGCCTTTGTAGGTTACGTTGGATCAGGACCAGGGATAGTTGGAACGGGGGGCGGGGGGTAACTCACTGCTGTGTCCTCAGTGTTTATTATAGCACATGGCACATGGCAGGTGTGGAGTAACTAGTTGTTAGCAAAGTAAAAGGCATACATGGAAGAAACAGAAATAGTCACTATTCCCCATCCTCAGTGAGTCCTACTGAGGGTTTACATTCAGAATAGGAGGACATCAGCATACAGATGCGTTAAGTAATCACGAAGGACAAGGAAGAGCAGACACAGGATCCCCTGAAATGTGACCTTGATTGCTTCCATCTGGTCACTTAAATATTTACAGGAGGACTTTGGGGTGTGCCTCAGGCGGTCTAGTCCCTTCCGTCCAGCATTACGGAAGCCAGGGGCTGCAGGGCTGGCGCCTGGGCCTGGCAATCAGGCAACCAAGGCACAGGACCTCTCTACTTGGCAGCAAGCTTTGCAGACTCTTCCCTGCAGGGTCCCTAACACAACTGCTGGCTCCTTGACCCCCCTGCCGTGATTATACGGGGGCAGAGGACAACTGGTGTCTGGCCAGGCCTCCGGAAAACCACAACCCCAGGAGCAGATGTAAACAGCAGGAACGCAGAGCACAGATCCACTCAAACAATGCTTTGAAGTGGCTTCCAATTATTTTCCTTTCTGAACACTCTCGTGTCCCTTCCTAACCAGCATTTTGCCCCGACCTGGTCCCCCTCCCTCCACAGGCGTGGCTGCGTTTCCTGGGGGAGCGCGGGGAGGGAAAGCTGCCGGAGCGGGAGTCCAGACACCACTTGGGCAGGGTGCACCGTGGGCACTATTAGAAGGGAGCCCGAGACAGAACACCCATCAGTATTAAGTACACACAGCACAAAAATCAACAGTAGGGATGTCCCTGGCAGCACGCAGGGTCCCACCTCACAGGTGGGATTCCCCAGCTGTGCGGCAGCGCTGACTCCTGCCCGCAGTTGGCGAGGGTTCAGCGGCAGGCACAGAGCACGGCACGCAGAGATGCTGGGCCTCCCAGTGCCTCCCCAAGGAAACACCTGGCTCCTGCGGGATCACAGCCGGACGCCGCCGCCCCCTGCTGGGACACACAGGCTCCTCGGCCTCCGGGGAGAAACTGCGCTAGGGCTCCCGTCCCTCCCTCGGGATTCCCCCAGGTTAGGCTCCAAAGACCCCCTCGCTTAAGTTTTCGCTGTCTCAGACCCGATACAGTCCTCTTCCACGGGTACCCTGAGCCTTCTCAGTGGTGACTTCTGGGCTATGACTTCACCCACTCCTGGCCCACAGGGTAACACCCCTCCATCTATCCCTGGGCACTCGGCCTGCTCTGCCACCAACCAGCACCAAACTGATGCCAGGATTTGGGCCAATTAGGGGCTGAAATCTGGGGAGAGGAAACCCAGGATTGGCCCTGAACTTCCTAACGTGTCTGCCACCTCCTTCCGGCACCCCTGCGGGGAGCTCCCTCCCCTCCCCCTCTGCGGCCTCTTACCAAAGGCTTTGGCGACATCTCCTGGACACGTGCAGCCTCCGTCCTTCAAAAAGGAAAGAGCAAAGAGAAGCCGTCAGTGGGAGCCCGGCCCAGCCGTCCCCCTCCCTCCCCTGGGGGGATTCGGTGGCATCTGCTGGTCCAGCCCCCTCCTCCCACCCCTGCCTGCAGCCAAGCACACAACCCTCAGGGCCAAGGCCCGACGCGCCCCTCAACACCACACCTTCTGTTCCCCAGGCCCCGTCAGTCCTCTCTCAGGTCTGCACACCCACTGCCTGTCCCCCCCCCCCCCCCTCGACCGAGCCCGGGCACCTGCACCCCCGCCTGGGATGCAGAAGCAGGAACTGCTGAGCGGGCAGGGTGCAGGGGCTGGACCTCATCCTCCGCCAGCCCCTGCACAACACGCCTGGCCACTGGCCAGCCACATAACCATCATTCACAGTGGTCACCTTTCCCCCGCTGCCCGGCATGAAGTGAGGTTTATTTAGCACAAAAGCGGAAGTATTTTATGAGCCAGAGAGGACACTGAATTTGCTGCTTTATACTTCCAGCCACTCCACGTGTCTCTTAGTCACCTTCCTGTAAGGTATCCAGTTACCTCCAAGTCAAACATGCATTCCTGACACCCACTCGACCCGCACAGTGCCCTACGCTGGTTCAGTGCCTGGCAGGGTGGCCTGACATCTAGGGCTGCCCGGCACAGTTTGGCCGTGGGGCTTATGTTTCAACACCAGGGACCCAGTACAAAGCTACTAGGACACAGACCCGTTGTGTTTTCTTACAAGCACAAGAGGCACAAAATAACCAGGCTGCTACCTCCTATTGGCAGTGTGGCTGTGTGAGGTCCGAGGAGGAAGAGACCAGAGAGGTGGCCTGGGGTAGCAGCCTGCCCAGCAGGGAGAGGCACGGAGCAGAGGCACCGAAGCCGGGTCAGTGCTCGGGGCTGGCGTGACGTGACAGAGCCCAGAGCGGGTCTCGGAGGGAAGTGCCTGTCCCCAGGAGGGGGGGACACACTTTGGGAAGGACACAGAAGACCCAGGCCACCCGGGCTACCTTGTGTGATGATGGCAGGAAGGTGCACGCGCCCCTGGAGTTGGAGGGCGTCTCCGTGGAACTGGGACAGACCACTGTACAAATAGCATCTCCAGCTGAGGACGTGGGTCTCTGTGACTCAATCCTTCTTTTCTGATATGCTTTTAGGCCTGTCCCTCCGGGAGCTAGACCTCAAATACTGCTTTCCTTGCTTCTTTGATCAAAGGCAGGTGTGAAGGCTCAATCTCTGGCTTTTATGAATATTTACTGATGGCAATTATCTCCTCCTTGATCAAGTGCATTATTCACATGTGGCTTCCCTGACCCCGGAGGGCCACGGGTTCATGAGCAATTATTTCAGAGGCAGTCTCTCCATATAAGGTATCTGGCCAAGGCCCTTCATGTGAAGACAGTCAAGGCTCTGTGTATCCTGTTGCTGCTTCAAATCTCCAGCATATTTACTTTCTCTTTCAAAGGTGCAACCCCTCTATGCCCTCCACTTGACCTCCCATTATTTTTAAAGTGCTTTATCTTTTTATCAAAACCAGTTCTCCACAATAGGGTTTCAAACTTGTAACCTCAAAAGATTAAATAAACTCATGCTCCCAATAAAAAGGTCCCTAACATGATCTGACTTTTAAAAAAGTGTACTCACGTGCACACACACGCACAAAAGTGTGTCCTTAAGTCTTTTGCTCACTCACTAGTGAGTGATTAGCTCGTGACTGCTAGGGTGGCTCGTGCTGGCTTCTGAAAATGCCACACTCATGTGGTCAGTGATGAGGGCTGACTCAGAAAGTCTGTGCTCTTGGGACCCCAAGAAAATGAGGTCTTCTCCTCCCAGGATGGGCCAAGATGTCCACAGTTAATAGGACTTTGTAATGTGCCGCAGAGAGGAAGCCATACACAGGGCCTTGTCTGTTCATTGTGCTGTGGTGGGATTTAGGAAACAGCTAATGCAGAGCAAACAAGCGGGACTGCAATTTAACCCCGTGCAACCCAACGTCACATAACGCTTTCCGGCAAAGGAGTCTGCTCCCTACTACCATTTATAGGTAATTTCCAGAAGTGGTTAAAGCATCCTTTCATGTTCTCAGGAGGCAGAGCAGTATGGGGAAACCTCTGCAATCTGAGACACGTTTACTTCCATACATGAACATGCATAGCTGCACGGAGTTTGTAAAAAAACAACATGCAAATATTCCAACGGTTACTTGTTTTCCAAGAGTGTTAACATATTTTAGTAAAAGGCATCACATGACATGAGTGGCAATTCGATCTGTGAACTGTCAGCATGACCTCTTCTTAAAAATACTTGCCCAGCCCTAAAAGAAGGGGCAGTGAAAAGTCAGCATGCAGTGGGCAGAGGGAATTGGAATCAAGCACCAGCTATGAACAAGGGATTGTTACTAACTTCATTTTTCTATTCAAACACCACAAGAACCTGAAGCTGATACTTTATAGGTGGGGAAAGACAAAGAGGGAGACTCAGAAAGGTTGAGTGACTTGCCCAAGGTCACACAGCTATAATAATGGAAGAACGAGACTAGAACCCTACTTAAGAGTAAACTCTAAAAATGTCTAGCAGCATACATATAAAAACATTAGCAGTGGTTATCTTAAGATGGCATTTCTATAGAAGCAAAAATAAAGAAATGGGACCTAATCAAACTTACAAGCTTTTGCACAGCAAAGGAAACCATAAACAAAACAAAAAGACAACCTACGGACTGGGAAAGGATATTTGCAAATGATGCAACCAACAAGGGCTTAATTTTCAAAATATACAAACAGCTCATACAACTCCATAACAAAAAAAACAAACAACCCAATCAAAAAAATGGGCAAAAGACCTAAATAAACATTTCTCCAAAGAAGACATACAGATGGCCAACAGGCACATGAAAAGATCCTCATCATTGCTAATTATCAGAGGAATCCAAATAAAAACTACACTGAGGTATCACCTCACACAGGTCAGAATGGCCACCATCAAAAAGTCTACAAATAACGAATGCTGGAGAGGGTGTGGAGGAAAGGGAACCCTCCTACACTGCTGGTGGGAATGTAAATTGGTGCAGCCACGAGAGAAAACACTATGGCAGTTCCTTTAAAAACTAAAAATAGTTACCATATGATCCAGAAATTCCACTCCTGGGCATATATGCAGACAAAACTCTAATTCGAAAAGATACATGCACCCCTATGTTCACAGCAGCACTATTCACAATAGCCAAGACATGGAAACAACCTAAATGTCCGTCGACACATGAATGGATAAAAAAGATGTGGTATACATACACAATGGAATACTACTCAGCCATAAAAAAGAATGAAATAATGCCATTCTCAGCAACATGGATGGACCTAGAGATTATCATACTAAGTGAAGTAAGTCAGAAAGAGAAAGACAAATACCATATGATATCACTTATATGTGGAACCTAAAATATGACACAAATGAACTTATCTATGAAATAGACTCAAAGATACAGAGAACAGACTTACGGTTGCCAAGAAGGAGGGGGTTGAAGGGGGAATGGCCTGGGAGTTTGGGATTAATTAGCAGATGCAAACTATTATGTATAAATGGATAAACAACAAGGTCCTACTGTACAGCACAGGAAACTATATTCAACATCCTGTGATAAACCATAATAGAAAAGAATATGAAAAAGAATACATATATGTATAACTGAATCACATTGCTATACAGCAGAAATTAACACAACATTGTAAATCAACTATAGTAAAATAAATTTTTTGAAAAAGATGGCATTTCTAGTAATCTTTATTTCCTTTATCTTTGTATTTCTAAGTTTTTCTAGGCTAAACCTTTTTGGTTGGGGAATTCTTCAAGCCTCAAAATAAATTATTTGAATGACTTTGTTTAGGTCTTTCCAAATAATGGTCTAACCGTTTCCTAAACAACTACATTAAATCAACAAAATAAGAAATTTGCCAATCAATCTTTCCTTCTTTGCAGAGGGTCAGTGAGTGGATGAGAGCCCTACTGACTGGGTGTAGACAAGGAGGGGGTCCGGGGTAACTCTGAATCAGCTTGACCTCTATCATTCCCTCCTCAAACTAGAGAAGCATGCTCTCTAGGTCTTTATCAAATGCACTGGTTAAAATTTTGGCCTTGAGTAAAGAGACAATAGTGATCCCAGCCAACCTCATCACAGGACCTTTTTTTAGGTCCTGTGAAGCACTACAAAGTCCAAGCCATTCTGGGTATCAGTGGACGATGAACTCATCTGGTTGATCCAATCCCTCCCCTTCCTCAGGGTTTACTGGGTCCTGACTCTGATCCCTTCACTTGAAGACATTCTTGGGGACCCTGTGGGGAAAAGATGAGCTATAAGCACAGGTTAAGCTGAAGTCCCCCAAAGCAGTGTGATGGGAAAGGAGGAGACCCGGGATGCTGGGCCAACCCTGCATTCTTGGTGACTTCAGCTAGCCCTTCACCCTCTGAGTCTCCACACTTTCTAAATGAGGGCGGTCAAGGGAAGGAGTGGAACACAGGAGATGAACAGACCTCAGTTTGAGAGCTGGCTCTGCCCCCCACCAGCAATGTGATTCTGAACAAGTTACTTAAGGTCTCAAAGCTTCCAGTCTCCTCACTGGGTGTGACAGTTAATTTTAGGCATCAACGGGGCCATGGAGTGACATTTGGTCAAAAAATTGTCCTGGGTGTTTCTGTGAGGGTGTTTTAGGGATGAGAGTAACACATGAATCAGTAGACTGAGTAAAGCAGATTGTCCTCCCTAATGTGGGTGGGCCTCACCTAATCACTTGAAGAATTGAATAGAATAAAAAGGCTGATGGGCTTCCCTGGTGGCACAGTGGTTGAGAATCTGCCTGCCAATGCAGGGGACACGGGTTCGAGCCCTGGTCTGGGAAGATCCCACATGCCGCGGAGCAACTAGGCCCGTGAGCCACAACTACTGAGCCTGCGCGTCTGGAGCCTGTGCTCCACAACAAGAGAGGCCGCGATAGTGAGAGGCCCGCGCACCGCGATGAAGAGTGGCCCCCACTTGCCACAACTGGAGAAAGCCCTTGCACAGAAACGAAGACCCAACACAGCCATAAATAAATAAATTAATTAATTAAAAAAAAAAAAAAAAAAAAAAAGGCTGAGATTTCCCCAAGTGAGAGAATTCTTCCTGACTGACTGCCTTAGAACTGGGACCCTGGACGCTGACTCCAACGGAAACACTGGCTCTCTCTGGTTCCCAGGCCTTCAGACTCAGACTGGAATCACACCATCGGCTCTCCTAGGTCTCCAGCTTGCCAACCCACCCTGCAGATCTTGAGACTTCTCAGCCCCATCATCACATGAACCAACTCCTTATAATAAATCTATATCTACACACACGCACACACACACCCTATTGGTTCTGCTTCTCTAGAGAACCCTAATACACCTGTCCAATGAAGAGAACAGCTACCTAATACCTAGTCTGTTCCAAGGATTAGAGATTATAGGTGTACCGTGCCCAAAAGACAGTAGATGCTCAATACATGTCAGCCATTACTTCCTCTAATGCTGTTTCCACCTTTAAAATGCTCTCCTTTGGGTCATGTCCCTAGCAGATGACAAGACAAAATGAACTGGTCACACCTTAATCTTCACTTACCCAGGAGGTGTCCTGGATTTCTCAGTCTTCTGCCTCTCAGAAGCCCATGTGAACCACAATAAATAGAAACCTAGTTCAAGTCCAGCCGCTCGGGTGTAACCGACCCCCTGCTGTTGCTTCCTTCTGAACTTCAGTAGCACAGACATGCTAATTCAGCAACGAAAGTGTAAAATGAGACAGCTGGAAGGAAACTGGACAAAGTGGCAGGATCCAAACAGTTGATGGGTTTCCAGTGGGTTTAGGACTCTTGGCAAGTGGGAGAAACCTGCTTGTGAAACTCCGTTAGACAAAGAGACAGTGAGAAAAACAGCTGCTTTGAACCCCAAGACACTCAGCTGCTGGTCAGAAGGAATGAGCTGAAGTCGAGGGTGCAGAACCTATATAAGTCTGTGAACTTCACGGGGTCTGCAGTACAGATTGAACTTCTAACCCCATCTAGGAAAGCTCTGGCCATCAATGCAAAAATAAGAACCTTGGAGCACTGGTATCACCAGCCTGGGCTGTCACTGCTCCTAACTGAGAAATTCAGAAGCTGTTCCCTGGGTGCCAGCAGACAGCTCTGGCTCTGGCACACGGACCCGACCTGTGTGTACCGACCCTCGACTCTAGAAGCCAGTGGTTCTCAAATTTGGGAGCAGATCTGAATTACCTAGAGGGCTTGTTAAAAGGTTCCTGGGCCTCACCTTCAGAGTTTGATTCAGTAGGTCTGAGACGGGGCCCAAGAACTTCTAACAAGTTCTCAGTTGATACTGATACTCCAGGTCTGGGCACACACTTAGAGAACTGCTGACATAAGCTATAAAATGATGGTGGGTAAGGAGGTCCCAAGTTGATTTTCAGAGTCACTTGTGGTGCAAGCAGAGCCTCCACCCCTACTCCCCAAATGGTCCTATAAACTAAGCAACTGTGAAATTTCTAGAAAGACACAAGTATGGGATCTCAGAATAAGCTCATACTAAAACTTCATTAATTTGACCTTCACGGATTTAGAAATGGTGGCCACTCAAAGAAGATATATAAGGTCTAAATTGTTATTAAGACTCTTGATGGTGAATGGAGACTTATAACTAATTACATATGGTGCTCTGGAGGGCAAACTATGAAGAGTCTAATTCAACAGGATGGGGTCCAGGAATGTCTATGGTGAAGTGTCTCCCTGGTGAATGTCATGCAGCCAGCCCAAGACGAGGCTACGGTGAGCATTTGAGAACCATATTGGAGGACAGTGCTGTTTGGTGACTCCAGTGAGTTCAATCACCACACTCCGTAAAGGTAGGATGATGGCTCTATGTCAGCCTTTTACACAGGAGTTGTTCAATAAATGGGTCTTAATTTGTTCACTGGAGCAAAAGCTAAAAGGAAAAGATATTAAGTGGAAGGTCTTAGATGCTCTGTCAGCATCCAATAAATCTTCGGTCATTTATTCCGGCTTCTAGCACACAGTAGACGCTCAATGAATATGTGCTGACTGAATGGATGGATGGATGGATGGATGGATGGATGGATGGATGGAAGGAAAGTCTGGATGAAGAACTAGAAAGAGCACAGGAAGTGTGCGCTGGACCATGAGTCAAAGAACTAGATCTTCGTTTTGGTTGTAACAAGTCACGTGCAGGGAAGCAATGGCTGCAGGGCTCAAATGCCATAGTAAAACTCAAATGAGATGGTGTGCACATAGGGATTTTTAAAGAGTATTATTATACCCTCAAAGCAGGTCCAGAAATCAAATCTCACCAGCTGAAATGCTGAGCCAAAATCAACAAGAGATCATTCCACCAGGGTATGTAATTTACTACATCTGGATTTTTTTCAAAATAACCTGTCAATTATTTAATGTGGGAGCTTGGCTTAGCAACTGGACAAGTGAAAAGGTCTGAAGATTTAATTTACTATATTCAATGTGAGTTCATTGTTACAGCACCACTAAAAACACACCACTACTTCAGAATTTCAATATATATATTAAATATACATAATTTACTTATATATAATATATATGTATGTATGTATCACCCACATAAGTGGAAGCCATAGCTCTGTCCAAGTCCATCCAGTTATGTCTGACATGTTCTGTCCTACTCTGAGCATCTCATCTAGAAGGGGAGAGACGTGGTAACTATGTGAATGATGGTCATGTCGATAAAGGTGGAGTAGAATGATAGATAAATTGAGGATTAACGTGACATTCATTCAATCCTTGACAGTTAGTGGCTGAGGACTGAGGTGCTGACTTCCAGAACCTTCCTGATCACTGACTCTGCTTTCTGCTCACCTCCTTCCCATACATTTCTCCACCCACAAAAATCTAACTTCTGCCCCCAACATCCTACTGAATGTGCTCTCACTATGGTAACCGGTGGTGACAGCATCTGACACCACTGCAGATGTGATTAGCGAAAATGAGGTCACCCTGGAGTAGAACGGGCCTCTAATCCAAAATGACGGATGTTCTTATAAAAAGGAGAAATTTGGACACAAAGGCAAACACGCACACAGGGAGGACGCCACGTAAAAATTGGAGCTCTGGTACCATAAGCCAAGGAACCCCCAGAAGCTTGGGAGGCCTGGAACAGAGCCTTCCCTGGAGGCTTCGTGGCCTGCTGACGCCTTAATCTTGGACTTCTGGCCTCCAGGACTGTGAGACAATATATTTCTCTCGTTTGAGCCACCCAGTCTGGGGAACTTTGTGACGGCAGCCCTAGCAAGCTAACACGTGGCCCTCTCATTTTCTCAAAGCTCCCCACGTATCCCCCCGTCATGCTACCCACCACCTCGAGCTGAATCCATAGGGAGTAGGGTCGACTGTCACCAAATGCTGTGTCCGTGTGCCTGGCTCACTGCCGAGCCCACAGGATGCCAACAAGGTGAAGGGCAGCCAGGGAGCAGGGGCCTTCCTCAGATGCCCCCAGACCCCTCCGCCAGCCCCACTTGGACACTTACCGAGATGATGTACCCCTTCAGGCCGTGGGCCGAGTCCGCGCACTCGATCACAGCACTCAGCTGGGGGTAGCCCACTCCCGTCTTGGTGCGGGTGGTGCACACAGAGCCTGGATGGAGGAAGAGGGGGACCCCAAAGAGAGATGGTTATGAATGAGCAGAACGGGACACAAAACGAGCCTCCATCACCGTCACACAGCCCTGCCCCAATTTCCTGGGGGTGAACTTTCCACAGTGGCGGGAGGGGGGGCCATGGGGCTGCCCCACAGCTCAATGGAGGTGGCCACCATCTGGCCTCGGATCCCTTCAGGGCCTCATCACCGTCATCTGCTAATGCCCAGGACACTCCACCCTACACCCTGTCACTGTCACTCTCTTCTGTGACATCAGCTCCCACTTACTGACCCTCCATCCTTACACTCCATTCTTTCCCACCTTCCTTCACTTTCCACGCAACCACAAGGGACCTGCAGATGCCTCCCATGACCTTGAGCCTCCTTGACCTTGAACCTTTGTCAAATTACTAACTTCTCTAAGCCTCGGTGCCTCGCTTGTAAAATGAAAATAAAAGCCCTGACCTCATAGGGCTGTGAGGGAGATTAAATGACAAGAGGGATGAAAATTGCCCAGCCTGCAGTAAGCGCCTGAGAAAAGGGAGCCGGCGCTCAGGGCATTCCTGCAGCCTCCCTCTGCCTCGGCTCCGTCCTCTCCACGCCCCAGCCTCCTGGTCCTCACCCTCTCGTGGTCCGTCTCCCACCCGGTCCCGCCAGGACTCGGAGGTCAGCTTCCACTGCAGAACTCACACCAGCCACCTCGATGCTGTCATCCCCTAGACCTCTGCCCTCCCCACAGTCAACTCCAGTCCTGGCTGACTGCCTGCAGAGTATTAGCCCAGGGAGGTCCACTCCGAGTCACGCCAAGAGCACGGGCCTCTCCAGCACAGGTCCCCTTGCTCAAGCCTCCCCCTCCCTCCCAGCAGGCGAGCACCCACTCCGAGACCACCTGGATCAAGCTCCGGACCGTCTCCCCTGCTCTGCCCCTTCTGTCCTCCCGCCCCTACTCAGCAGGCTCCAGCCACGCCGCCCTTTCAGTTCCTCCCACCTCGGGGATTCTCCGTACACGCTGTTCTCTCTGTGGAGCGCCCCCCTCTGCACCAACCCCCTGGTCCAGCCAACCCTTTCTCATCTTTCAGGCTTCATCTTAAATGTCACTGCCGCAGGGAAGTTGTTCATCACAGCCCTCATTTCAAAAACAGCATTTAAATCATTATTTGCTAAGAACCGAGGATCTGTTTTCTCTGCTGGAGGGTAAGTAAACTCCGTGGATATTCAGTGTGGTCAATCCAGCGCTGAGAACACAGCCCTGAACATAATAAGGGCACTATAAATAGTCACAGAAAGAACGCGTGAACTCAAGAATGAATGAGTCACCCACATCTCTGTCTCTACCGCTTCACCGCTCACTCACTCAGTCCCTCCTGCAGGTCTGCTGGTGTTGCCTATGGGGCGCCCTGGGGCCTGTGTAAAAGCTGGGCGTGAACTCCTCCCTCCCACCAGACCCTCGGGCGAGGCTCCCCACCACCACCAGTGGCTTCTCAGCTTCCCACAGACCTCTCCCAGGGGGAGGAGGGGTGTCTTTAGGGACAGGACTAGAGAACCACGGCCACACCCTGAGGCCTGGCTCCAGCAGGGCAACCAGGACTGGGGAGCCCCCTTCTCCAGCATCCAGCTGCGGGGCAGAACCGCCTCTTCCTGGCCATCCTCACAACACGGGCCACTCACTACCCTGGGGCCAATGACCTTCTCTCCTGACCAAGGCACCCCTGTCCCAGGCACACACTGTGCGAGGCACAACTGGAGCTGTATAACCTCTGGTTCTGGTTCAGAATTCGCTTTTCTCCTTTCCCACTCATCTGCCAGATCCTCAACGGAGGGCAGGGGCTCAGCTGCAGCGGCCTGGAGCTCTGGACAGCTGAGGGACAAGGCGTGGGAGTGGTCTTGATTAAGCCCCAGGTTGCAAGGAGAAACTGGGTACCAGCCCAGAGCATGGGGTGGGGCGAGGGGTGCATTTTTAATGCTTTTTCCCAAGTCCCAGGAGTTGTTCCATAATGAACCTTTCCTAACGCTGTCATCTAGACAGTACCCAGTGTTTTTATGCTGAAGAATTCGTGAAATGTAAACATCATCTCCAATAAATTTACAGAAGTGGCTCCAATACATCAGGCTCAAAGAAAGCCTCTTACTCCTTTCAGTCACGCCTGTTCTAAACAGGCAGCCTGGGAGGCACACAGCGACAGTGGAAGGACAATAAATCTTCGGGGGAAAGAGACTGTATATATAGAGGACGTTTGGGAAGGAAACGAGGGCGGCTGAATGCTCCAGATTACATCAGGAACTGCTCTGAGGGCAGAGAAGACCACTTACACACCTCACATCCTGTACAGCACCCACCCAGCACGATGGCAGCTAGGAGACACTCAATACACTTGATTAAATAGGTGACTGGTGCGTGCTCTGCTTTGGGGGAAAAGAGCCTTCCCGGTCTATTATCAGCCTATTCGACCCTATTACAAGCCTAATCTATTACAGCCCATTCTAAGGGGGCAGAGTGCCCTGTAAGCAAGAACTGGGCTTTATCCTCTCTGACTTTTCAATAATGACAGACAGCCAGTAAAGACCAAAGTGGCCTTTCCTCTTGCTCAGAAGGTTACAAATTGGCTTAGGTGAGTGGCAATATTAAAAGCCCAATCTTGAAAACCTCCCTGTGTGTTAAAAGCTCGGGGCCTTTCACAAGCGAACAGGGCTCCCCTTCCCCAAGAGTCTCCTCATGTCCACCCTAGCTCCTCAAGGCTGACAACGGTGCCAGGTCACAACACGACGACATCTTCTGCATCCCGGCAGTGCTCTCCCAAAGACTCTTCTCATATTGGTTTATTATTTGCTTCCTTTTTTGGTAGTGTCTTCTGGGTGGACGATATCTATAAAAAATCTTTGCTATTTTTTATTTCCAAATGAAAATGTGTATCTCCGGACTTCCCTGGCAGTCCAATGGTTAGGGCTCCACACTTCCACTCCAGGGGGCATGGCTTCAATCCCTGGTCAGGGAACTAAGATCCTGCATGCCGCACAGCGCGGCCAAAACTAAATACATAAAATATGGGTTTCTTTAAAAAAAAAAAATGTGGCGCTTCCCTGGTGGCGCAGTGGTTGAGAATCTGCCTGCCAATGCAGGGGACACGGGTTCGAGCCCTGGTCTGGGAGGATCCCACATGCCGCGGAGCAACTGGGCCCGTGAGCCACAACTACTGAGCCTGCACGTCTGGAGCCTGTGCTCCGCAACAAGAGAGGCCGCGATAGTGAGAGGCCCGCGCACCGCGATGAAGAGTGGCCCCCGCTTGCCGCAACTAGAGAAAGCCCTCGCACAGAAGCGAAGACCCAACACAGCCAAAAATAAATAAATAAATAAATAATAATTAAAGGTGCTAATAATTAAAAAAAAAAAAGGTGTATCTCCTTCTTTCCTTCTCTTCAATTTTAGTGTTTGGTTAATAAAGGATGTGCAAGGAGGAATTTTAAAATGTGACAATGAAGACATTAAAAACACAGAAGCTCACGCTCCTGTCTGGCCAAAGGGGAAGGCCAGCATCAAGTGGCCCCAAGAGAAAATGGAACCGCCCAGTATAGGACAGAAAGGTTCCTCCTCGTTCCTCAGTTCAAAATGCCAATGGCGATCCTGGGAGAGAAGGCCCGGCAGGATGCTGCAAAATCTGAGATGCATATGTACCAGGCGAGGAGCCAAAGCTGAGAACTGCCTAAGCCACAGGTCAAGTTCGACTGTGACCTCACAGCTGCATGCCTATTTGCAATGTTTGGGGTCCCTCAAACATTCACATAAACTTGTCCCCATGGATTCTCCACCCTTCACCTTCCTCTTCAAGGTGAATGGAATCATTCATGAGACCTCATTCTTTTCTTCCACGTTAATGTTCTGAAACCAAGAGCTCATTCGAATCACATTCAAGTTCATTTAGGACTTCCCCAGAGGCATCAGAAAGCAGCTCAATGATATTTCTATTCAGGAGCCTCTTCTGATCAGAAGCTCAATGATACTTCCAAAAGAAATGTGCTTTAAACTTGTGGATGGATCATTCATGGGGTACCTTCTGGGCATCTCCGGTCCCTCCAAGCCCCAGATCCCAATTCTGCCCCCCCCCCACACCCCATGTTGTGTTCCCAGCAAGTCTTACCTGGTCCAACGCCCACTTTGATTATATCTGCTCCTGAAAGAATAAGCTCTTCCACCATCTCTCCCGTCACCACGTTCCCTGCCTGGGACAGAAAGCATACAGCTCGAGATCATGAACTACTCCTGGTGGAACAAAGGTAAGTGATGGAGGAACCCCACACCTGAAGATAAGGGGGAGCACATTCTGAAGCCACCAGGCAGCCAGGGGACAAAAGAAAAAATGGGAGAAAACAATGGGCCAATCCCTGAATCGACATTCAGTCTGAAATTGGTGGGCTAGAGTATTCTCCAGGTTTCCTTTCTTCTCTATTAACAAGCACACAGAATTGGACACCCGGGGCTACCTCTGGGTGAGCTGACAGCATGAGGAACTACAGAATTACATGACTTCAGAACTCCAAGAGACCTTAGAATATCTAGGTCAGGGCTTGTTGAACATATCAGTGATGGACAAAACAAAATCTTACAGAGAACCCAAATACATAAAATAAGCAATGAAACACTCTCTCTGCTGATTAAAATCTTTATTGCTCACAGTCTGTAAAACCCCTGAGGAATTTCTATGGAACCCAGGATTAGAGAACTACTGGTCATCTCACAGTTGGGAAAATACCTGGGTATCCCACTCTAGGGTCAGTGGTTCCCACCGAGATATGAAAGGGCAGACAAACCCAACAGCACTGGAATGTACATCATTTGCAAACAACATGAAGCTGTGGTCCTAATAAACACATAAGCCAGGAAGTGGCAGAATCTAAAAACCAGAAGGATGCAGCTGGTTTGAAAATAGTATATGTTCTTTCACGGCAGGAGTCTGGGAACACAAAAACAGCCCTTTTTGTTACAACTCACTGCCCTGTGGATCCTTCAGCTGGTACATAGGATACTTGGCAAGATGCCTGTTTAAATTTTCACAACTATGCAAAGTCTTATTTTGGGAAATGCATCCCTAACTTGTGCGACTGATTCTTTGGCATTGAAGCCCCAAATGTCTTTTCGCTGAATTGATTCCCAGAGAGAGTATTTCTTTCTCCACCTAGACAAAGTGACTTTTAACTTTGTATAAAAGGATCTTTGGAAAAGGACAATGAGGAGGGCTCAAAGTTACTTTAATTCCAACAGCATCTGATAATGGAAAATGACAGATAGCCCAGAAAAAGGACGGGAACATACGAGAATATAGTACATGATAAAGATGGCCTTACATGTCATTAAGGAAAGAACAGTATTTCAATAGACAGAGCTGGGGAAAGGGATCTTTTGGAAAAAGATACAGATTATTACTCATACTTTTCACCAAAATAAGCTTCAAATGGATTAATGAGTTAAATTAAAAGTTGTCTCCCAGATTTAGAAGAAAACTTTGAATACTTGTAATAAGCATAAAACAAAAAATATATATAGATCCATCTATATGAAAATTAAAAACCTGTGTACATATAAGCGCACACACTCATACATATAATCAACAAAACTAATAAGCAACCTGGTGGAGAAAAATACCTGCAATTATGACAAAGAGTTACTAACATTACAAGAGCTCTTCCAAATCTACAAGAAAAATGCTACCACCTCACAGAATAACTGCCAAAGGACATGAACAAACTAATGAAAGAAATAAAAGTGGCCAAAAACATAGGGAAAGTGTTCAACCTCACTAGTAATCAAATTTAAATGAAGATACCAGCGAGGTACCCCTTTTCACTTAAATTATCAATGATTATAAAGACTAAACACTGAAGAGAAAACAGACACTCATTCTCTGCCGGTGGAATGTCTACTCCAGAACAAGTTTTCCCAGAAAGCAATTTGTCCATGTAGAGAAATGCAAAAGTATGTATATCCTTTGATCCAATAACTTCCAGAATTTTCTCTCAAGGCAGTAATCACAAACGAGGTCAAAGATTTAACTACAAAGATGTATTATTTGTAACAGTGCAAACCTGCAAATATAGTCCCCAAAATGGGAATGGTTCGACAATCTATGACCCATCCATGTGATGTTTTCAAGATTGGTTTGATGCCATGGGAAAATGCTTAAATACTTTCAGTATAATGTTAGGGGAAACAGAAAGAAATAGTAAGATCTCAATTTTGTTAGACAAGCATAGGTGTAGATGAAAACATACACCAGAATGCTGACAAATTACATCTAGGTGAAGAAATATTCTGACTGTTATTAATCATTCTTCTTTACAATTTCCTGGATTTGACAGTAGAAATTGCATTACTTTTATAATTAAATGTGATTTTTTTTAAGGGTGTTTTTCCTTAAGCACAGGACCACATGAACTCTGAACCTCAAAAAGAACTTAGTAGGGGGCTTCCCTGGTGGCTCAGAGGTTGAGAGTCCTCCTGCCAACGCAGGGGACACAGGTTCAAGCCCTGGCCCAGGAAGATCCCACATGCCGCAGAGCAACTAAGCCCACGCGCCACAACTACTGAGCCTGCGCTCTAGAGCCCGCGAGCCACAACTACTGAAGCCTGCGTGCCACAACTACTGAAGCCCACGTGGCTAGAGCCCATGCTCCCCAACAAGAGAAACCACCACAATGAGAAGCCCGCGCACCGCAACGAACAGTAGCCCCCGCTCACCACAACTAGAGAAAGCCCGCGCGCAGCAACGAAGACCCAACACAGCCAAAAATAAATAAATAAATAAATTTAAAAAGAAAAAAAGAACTTAGGAACCCAAGAAACAAGATGCCCTCATTCTTCCTCCCTGGTTGACTTGCTAAAAATTCAAAATATATTTTAAAAATAAAATTAAAGTTAATTTAAAAAATAAAAATAAGTTAAAATAAAACACTTAAAAGAAGCTACTCTAAGCTCCCTACAAGGTTTCATTTTCATTGTGGATTCCCCCCCCCCCAAACCTGATGCCTCCTACAGACCATTTGATTTTAAAAGGGCCTACTTTACACCAAATAAATTAATTCATATCAGCTCAGGATGAACATACCAGGTACAACCATATGAGGTCAAAGTAGGTTTAAAAGCACGGAGGAAGCTGATGCTATTTTAAGAGCCCAGAAGCTCCCCCAGGTGTCCCCTGAACTGCCTGCGGGATCCTGAACCAGTGGTCAGACGCAGTCACGGCAGAGAGGGCTGAGCGTGGAAAAACCCAGAGTGATTACGAAAGCCTTCCAGCCTGAGGACCACACAATAAGAATGCAGATGACCAGGAGAGGATGGTGAGTGTCCACTCGCAGGAACAAAATCTGTCTGTTCAAGTTTGAAACCAAGAAGGGCAAAAATGAGGGCAGAAAGGAAAAGACAAATTCAGAAATGAGAGAGGCCAGGGGAGCGCCGTCGGGCTACGGGGAAAGCCCAGCCCATGGCCCAGGCAGCCTGCGGGCTCAGGGTGGCGGAAGTTGGCAGGGGGTGATTAGCAAGGAGTTGGCTTATCTTGGCTGAAGCAGCTCCTGTGGGCAGCGGATACCGGAGGCTCAGAACGTGACTGCATGTGGCAGCAGGTCCGGCTCGGCCATGACCGGGCAGCCAGGACAAAACAGAAGCTTACAGACCCTCAGCTGGGCCCCAAAGCAGGCAAGTGGAGATTTCCGCTAGGCAACCCCTCTTCCCGGGGAGGCCAAGCCCTGTCCAGGCGTCCCTCTGGCTCCTCCGTGTCCAGGACAGATATGAGGGTCCAGGGAAAAGGCATAAAAAGGGACAAAACAAACCTTTCAAGTACTTCTGTAGCATTTTAAAAAGTCCTCTGGGCAAGAACCAGCCCCAAGTCCTCCAGCTTTCCTTTAGACCCAGACATCTATGGCAAAATAAGTTCAGAAAGCCCTGGCGTTGAACGATGGCCTTCCAACTCGCCATGAAATTTTAAGAAAATAGCTTCAACTCTGAGTCTGCATATATCCTGCTATAAAGCGGGACTGATCAGACCCACCCATCGTTGTCACGGTAAGGTTTATAAAGAAAGTTCAATATCCATCTCCAGAACTTTTTCATCACCCTAAACTGAAATTTCATACCCATGAAACAATAACTTCTCTACCCACTTTCTACTGGCTCCTCTGAGGCCTTTTGCCAAGAAAAATCCTTTCTGCAGAATGATCTAAGGCAGAGGTCAGCAGGCTGGATGTGGCCTGGGGGCCAACACCTAATAGAAGGTGCTGGAACATTAATGCCAGAGCCTTCTCCCAGGCCCACGAAGGTGTCCCTTTACCTACCCATGCAACCAGGGACTAGGAGATGCTATCAGGGCAATAACCACCTTTCACGGCACAAGAAACTGAGTTTGCTGTATGACTCTCAGAGACAAACATCGGCTGAATCTCTGAGGCCTGTCATAGCTTCTGCCGCAGTTTCAGTTCACACCAGTTCCAGAAAGAGGGTGAAAACAAAATCCAGGTAACACGGCCTTGAGAGGGCCCTTGTGCTTCAAGGAGGTACGTTCAGCTGCCCATGGCCGACACCCGTGAGGAACACTGAAGGGCGTCCGCCTCTCGGGAAGAGGCACAGAGCGGGCAGGGCCTCCCCGGGGCTCAGAACCTTGTCTGACCATGACGGCTGGAGAAAGAACCCAGGCAGGTGCCTGAGCCGCTGGCCACACGTGGAAATGCCAAGGACGTGCCAGTGGCTACCTGGGGACCGGCCAATGGTGGCTGACTTGGCACTCCCCAGGGGAGCAGAGCTAGTCTCATCTGAACAGATTAGGTGTCGCGGGCCTACGTCCTCAGGACCAGATCAGAAAGAGCCGCCAGGGACTTCCCTGGCAGTCCAGTGTTTAAGATTTCGCCTTCCAATGCAGGGGGTGTGGGTTCGATCCTTGGTCGGGGAGCTAAGATCCCACATGCCTCGCAGCCAAAAAACCAAAATATAAAAACAGAAGCAATATTGTAACAAATTCAATAAGGACTTTAAAAATGGTCCACATCAAAAAAATCTTTAAAAAAAAAAAGAGCAAGCCACCAGCACAAAGGCACTTCCCAGACCCAACGTAGGGACCTCTGCATCCCAATGAGCCTGAGCTGGCAGGTGGCCGGGCCGCAGCACGGTATAAAGGAGAGATGCCAGGCCCCGGGGACAGGCGCTGAACCCCAGGCCCACCTCTCACTGGCTGCATGACCCTCAAAAATTTCTTGACCCAAGATGAAGTTTCCCATCAATTAAAGTACAACAGGTGCCTTTATCTTACACAAGGACGAGTTATTATTAAAAAGAGAAGTGCCTGGTCCACACTAGTGCCTTTTTTCCACAGTACCTGGAATACACCCAAGAACACATCATTCCCTTTCCTCTATGAAAGCCACCAGGCAAAGGCCCAGAGGACCTGTCACACTCTTCTCACACCCAGCATCTTCACAGGACCCTTTTCTGCCAATGACATTGTCTAAAAATCCCCGCTTCCCCCCTCTCGACCTGTGGCAGTGCTTGCCTTAGGTGAAAGACAAGAAAAAAGGGTCCATGTAAATCTAGGATGTGCTGGGCACCAGAAGCAACAAGCCCTCGCCCCTGATGCAGACACCCAGGAATCGCCAGCCTCTACCAACAACACTTCTGAGCTGCGCTTCGGTTCACTGCAGTGTAACCATCACAATAGCACTCAGCACCCATGTTATATACCTTTCAGTTTCCAAACACTGGACAAATGCATCCTCCCAACGCCTCCAAGAGCCATGAGAGAAATTATCTTCCTAAAAACCAAGGACATACGAGTACCGGAGGTTTCCAAGTGAATCACAGATCTCAGGGGTCAGTGCAGGCAAAGCACGGCTGAGGAAGACACACCTACCTCGCCGAAGCCTCCTGCTCATGGCTGGGGAAACCAACACGAACAACAAGAACATATTCCCTGGGCAGCCGGCAGGCGCTACAGAGGCACCTGCCATTGGTGGCTGTCCGGGGGTCCTTGGGAACTCTGCGTCAATCTCCCCCTCCCTGCCTCACTCCCCACAGGCCCTGCACTGGCCATGATGCCCTTTCCCTGCCCCGCCCGTCTCCCTGGGACTGGAACCCAGGCTCCCCAGCTCCACGACGAGCAGCTCGCTCAGCCCTGTGCACAGCCAGCTGTGAGTTAAAACTCACAGCCAACTGGGTGGACCATGCAATGGAAGCTCTGGGGCTCCAGGGGATTTCTGCTATCACTACCCTTGTTTAAACAAGTGGGACACATTTTCTCCCGCTTCTTAAAACAAAAACCCCCCAACCCACTCCGACTCTTCTTCTCCGTCAGCCTTCCACCTCCAGCTCCGTGCGTTCCCAGAGCACGTGCCCTCAACGGTACTCACCACGACACACCACTGTGTGACTGACCACCACACCCTTAACAAAACATCAGCCCATCTGATCCCCCCAAAAGTGCTCCAATCATTTTTATCCTCAACCTCCTTTTCACAGGGGAGGAGAATGAGATTCAGAAGGTAGGCGATGTCCCCAACATGGTTCGGCTCACGTGGCCACACCAACTTCAGGGCACTCAGCGATGTTAACGGTGGGACAACCAGCAGCAAAGCGGAGCGAGAGGTCGGGGGCAAGGGAGGCACCTGGGAAGCGGGATTAAGATTCCTTCCAGGAACAGTGTATTACCGCCCAGCTTCCACGAAACGACATGGGTACATCTCAGTGTACTACAGAGCCAAAGAAGACCCAGAAGATTTTCTGGGTAGGATCGCCATTTATATAAGGTTCAAAAATAGGCAAAATTAAAGTGTTGTTTAGGAATGCATCAGTAGATGGCAAAACTGGGGACACACAAGGAAGGAAAGGAGCACCAGGCAGGATGGGGTGCTGAGGTGGGATTTTGTCTGAGGTGGGAGCAGGGGCTGCTGAGCACAGGTATGCTGAAGGGCTGCTTCTTTTATGACTATTTATTAAACATCCATGTTTTAAGCACTTGTCTGTATGTATGTCATATTTCGCAACTGAACATGTGAATTATCACAGACAAAAAAGTGGAGCCACTAAGTTCCTTCATTAAATAAGTGTCATTTCTGATTCCTAACCCTTTAACTCACTCCTATACCCTCAAATGCAAACAGGTGTAAAGGGTAGCTTCCCCAGTTTATTGCTCCCTTGTATCTCCAGAGCAATTAAAACACTGGAGGTGAACTGGAAAGATCTGGAAAGACCCAGATCCCACCACCTCAGATCAGAAGCAATGTCAACAGCAACCCCTGCTCACCAGAAGGAATCAAGAAAGGACGGCTCTCCTGCTCAAATATTTGTCCTGCTCTTCTACCATCCCAGTCATCACTGCACAGTTTATGTTTAATACCAAATGCCTGTAGGGCTACCAGGTCCCATCTGAGGGCAGGGGGCTTCTGCCCTCCCAGGAGCCCAGCTTTCTCATCTCTCAGTTTCCACAGATGATGAGGGGCAGCGGAGTCAGCTGGGGCCTCGTGACTAGATACATATGCATCATTGGAACGTGATAGAAGGTAACTTCATCACCCAACAGCACGAGCCCGAAGATGATCAACCTCCCCACCCCAGAACTGGGAAGCAGGCCTAGTGGAAGGAGGGAGCTTCATCACTAAAGTTAACAAGGACAGAGCATGTTAACAGGTCTCTAGAGCCTCGACTTTGAATTCTGACCAACCCGACCTCAAATCCCAGCTCTGTCGCTCAACGTGGGTATGACCCTGTGAAAATCCCACAGTCAAAGAATCAGGAATTAGGATTCCTCCTCTGTGGTAAACTTGGGACAACAGTCCCTGCTCTTTACAGAGATGTTGTAAAGAAGAGAAAGAACAAAGGTAAGCCTCCTGAATCACGGGTATTCAGCAAACAGTGTTCTTATTATCAAAAACACGACAACACTGGCAGCACTATTATGGGGGGGGGGTGTGTGTGAAATGAATCTTGCTGTTTCCCACCCAACTCAGACACGGTACAGCTGGTTGACCTTGGGACAATTCTTGAAGCTTTCTTCTCACATGACTGGAAAGCATAAAAATACTTAATTTTTGAAAATCCTTAACAGATGATTCAACTCCATCAGCAGAAATACTAATTCCTGTCTCCCAACTTCCTTAAAATGATGAAATGTGAGGAGAAATAAAATTAAGAATTTGTAAAAGGAAGACACGGAGAACAGACTCGTGGTTGCCCAGGGGGAGGGGGAGGGGGAGCTGGGGAGGGATAGACTGGGAGTTTGGGATTAGCAGATGCAAACTTTATATACAGAATGGATAAACAACAAGATCCTACTGTATAGCACAGGGAACTATACTCAATATCCTGTGGTAAACCATAATGGAAAATATGAAAAAGAATATCTGTATATATAACTGAATCACTTTGCTGTACAGCAGAAATTAATACATTGTAAATCAACTATACTTCAATAAAACAAATTTAAAAAAAAGAAAGAGAAAACTGGGTTCAAAAAAATTTGTAGGAGAGTTAGGTAAATTATCTAGGGGTCAATCAATAATTGCCATGTTAATTAAGATTAGTAAAGACACACAATTACAATATAGATTTTCCAAAAGCCCAAATTTAACCCTAAAGCTTCTAGTTCATTTTTCTGTAAATCTATGTTTCCCAGCAATAAGAGATACACATTCTAACTAGCGAAGGTGTTAAAAATTAGGAAAACGCCCCCCAAAAGGCAGGAAAAGTCAAAAATAAAGATGTTAGATAAAACAAGACACCAACTGATTTGCAAATAACTGTTGACTATTCTGAAGTGTTCACATTGTGGATTTCAACTCTTACAGCAGAGTTTTCTACTGGCAAGGAGACTGGGGCAGAGATGACATAAATACGTTAAACAGAAAGACAGTTATGTTTTCATTTTTAAAAATATACCCTTTGTTAAGCAGTGACACAGACCTTGGTTTAACGGTCTCACATGGTAAGAAACACTTGATGATATTTAGCACAGACAAAGAGCCAGCACCCTATGGCACTGATCTGGATTTTATATTTTTTTTTTTTTAGAGCAGAGCCAGTTTTCAGATCTTCATAGCTGCTGCCTCTCCTTTTCCTGCTGATTCTCAACTAGTCTGCTAAGAAGAAGGCACCAAAAGCTCCGAAGAGAACACAGCTCCCCGGACACCCTACACACATCTTCTCTGCTTCCCCATCCAGAGGAGGTCGTCCCACCATACCTACCATGATGGTGTGTTCTGGAAATCTGGCCCGGACGAGCTTCACGAATTCCACAAAATGTTCCGAGTATCCATTGGCCACATCCAGGCAAATGAACTTAACCTGCGGCACGGCTTCCAGGATGCTGCTCATCTTTTCCAGATCATTCTTCCCACTGCCCGAACTCACGGCTATATGCTGTACCAAACAAACCAAGAGGCTTAAGACACGAACAGTAACCTGCCTCCATCCACGCGCCTGTTCTGGGCACGGTACCCTGACCCTCTGAGGTTCACCCTGATCAAACAGACACACAGTGGACCGGCTCAAGAAACATGCGGCAGCAGAGGTAAAGGAGATTCACTTCTTCAGCTACCTAAACTAACTCTGCTGTCTTTCCCACCATTAAACTGCACATATCCTGAGCCCTGGACCTCAGCCACAGAATCTCGTGCCTGGCTCTTGTTTCATTTCCTCAAGTTCTCCACGTGGAACTCGGAACCGTGGAGCCGCTGGTGCAAATTCTCCTCCAGGAGGAGAGGAGAGGTAAAGAGAGCCAGGGTGGCCGGTCTGCTCAGGTTCCTCATGCCAAAGCTGTGGCCATCACCCTAAGCATCTCGCTTAGGCAGCAGGAAGGAGGAGGGAAAGATGTCTAAAACCCCTCTGATAAAACTCCTTCCTGTTTTCCTTTTCACTCCCGATGCAACATTATCACAACATGCAAATCGTAACCTGCACGGGTTCCTGCAAGTCTTAGCGTCTCCATTCTAGAGGCAAAATGTCCCAAAGTGCAAGAATGAACGAGCCCCGAAAGCATCCTTCCCATCTGCACTGGGACGTGTTTACATCGGAAGCCAGCACAGCCTCGTCCGTGACACCCTCTCCCCCAACCTGCTCAGCACTGGTGCTCTCCAACCCACCCGTCTCCTCTTCTCAAAATCTGCTCTTTGGATTTTAGTAATTTATGCCTCAACAAAACTAACCCATGGGATTGTGGCCAGAGTCGGCATCTCACCTTTTATGAGATATTTATATTTTATAAATTTATATAATGTTTATATTCTAACTCATATCTCTAAACTATAAGCCACAGACGAGGGACATCTCTTAAAATCCTTTGTTATTTCCCCCAAATCACAACAATGTAGCTACAACCCAGATATTGAATGTAAGCGGACTGGTAATGTGATACATATTCACCCCAATTTTCACTCCTCCTGTGCCCCAAATCCACACGTTCTTTCCTTCCCACTGAGTTCTGCTACCATTTTTATTTTCTCCTTCATTTCTGTTATAGTTTAGCAGGGTGAAACTCAAGATTGGTTAGTTTCTCTCAGTGCCACCGAGTTTGTACCATGTTCCCTTCTTAATGAGCTCTAATTTGGTGGGAGTGGGGCAGTAAGTGAAATGACCACACTTGGTAATGAAAAAGCCAAGGTTCTGATGAATAATGCACTGCTGGAAACTCATGCTCCCCAAACTTCACCCAGAGAAGAAGGGAACAAGGTGAAACAGAGATAATCCATTAGAATAAAATATGGCAAAAAGGAAGGACCCACTAGTGAGCCAGAACTATTTTATCTCTGAAACCACTTTCTTCCCAATCAAAATCCACACATAGTCAAGGCACAGGAAAAAAAGAAAAGAAGCCAGTGTAACTTCAAAGCAGTACAATATGAAGTCATTTTCCAATCACAGATGATCTCACCATGTAGAAAAGCATCTAAATGCAGAGATTGCTCTATGGCATTGACGTAGAACCATTCAAGTGTGCCAGGATCAAAGTCTGGTGTGTTCTATTGGGGCTTTTGTTATTTTCAAACTGCTTTTTTTTTTTCAGTGTTACTGAGATATAGTCAAAAACAATTCAACTTTGAAAGTGCACAATTCAATGGTTTTAGTATTTTCGGAGTTGTGCAACCGTCACCACAATCAATTTTAGAACATTCCATCACCCCAAAAAGAAATTCCCACACCCTTTAGCCCTCACCCTCAAACCTCTCATCCCACAGCCTTAGGCAACCACTAATCTACTTTCTGTCTCTGTCTCTACAGGTTTGCTTATTCTGGACATTTCATGTAAACATAATCATGTACACAGCCTTTTGTGTCTGGCTTTTTCACTTGGTAAAGTGTTTAAGATTCATCCATGTTGTAGCATGAATCAATATTTCATTCCCTTTCACTGCTGAATATTCCATTGTATGGATATACCAGATTTCGTTAATTCATTCATCAGTTGATGGACATGTGGGTTGTTTCCACCTTTTGGCCATCATGAATAATGCTACTGTGAACATTTGTGTACAAGGTTTTGTGTGAACATATAGTTCTGTATCTGTTGGGTCTATACTAGGAACAGAATTGCTAAGTAATATGGGAACTCTTATGTTGAACCTTCTGAGGAACTGCCGAACTGTTTTCCAAAGCAGCTAGCTGCACCATTTTACATTCCCACCAGCAACGTAGGAGGATTTCAATTTCTCCATATCCACGCCAACACTTATTATCTGTCTTTTTTATTAAAGCCATCCTGGAGGGCATACTGTTTATTCCGCTCCATTATATTCAGCTCCAATTATAACAACTTGCTATAATTAGGTGTCTTTTCTGGTCAAAAGGCACGTTTAGAATGGACCCGTTGCCCGGAAGGAAACACTGCCAGTTCCTCTGCAAGTTCTCATGCTAGAACACTTCACTTCTCAAGGGAAAAAAGATATTCCTTGCAGGTAAATCCTAATGTTTTTTAAAAAGAATACAGTACAGGCTTCCTGGGCAAATTCCTGGCAATGATCAATGGCTGGGGGACCACTATTGCCTTCCCCCAGTTTCTCCTTGGGACTCTGTGTGTCTATCTGCTGCCAATTCAAATCCTTTTGACAACCCTAAAGATTTTCTTCCGAGTAGCATGGACATATACACACTACCAAATGTAAAATAGATAGCTAGTGGCCACATAGCACAGGGAGATCAGCTCGGTGCTTTGTGACCACCTAGAGGGGTGAAATAGGGAGGGTGGGAGGGAGACGAAAGAGGGAGGAGATATGGGGATATATGTATATGTAGAGCTGATTCACTTTGTTATAAAACAGAAACTAACACACCACTGTAAAGCAATTATGCTCCAATAAAGATGTTAAAAAAAATAAAATAAATAAAACAAAAATGGAGAAAAAAAAAGATTCTCTTCCCCCTGCAACAAATGTAATTTATAACCAGGGTGGAGCCATACCTGCAGGCATTCTGGGTGATTAGCGACAAAGAGCTTCCAGTCATCCAGGGTGTAATGCTTGTGAATTGCTGTAAGCATGGAGTGCTAGGAAATAAAACAGCACCATTAGGACGAGAAGTCAAGGGAGTTCCACGCCCCCTTCCTCCATATGGCGAGGGTGAACCACCAATACAAAAGCGTCCGGTGTTCCAGCCCTTCATGCTTAATTTGCTTTGAATATGCTCCTAGGAGGCCCAAACAGATGAAAGTGTAACTAGGGAAATCACAAAACCGTGTTTTCCACTCTAATCTGATCAGACAACACAGCATTCAAGATTTAGGAGGCAACGCCAGGAGGCAGGCGGGTGGAATAAGGGAGAATTCTCAGAGCCCTGGGCAGCCCACACTTGACTGAGGCCAAGAGCAGCACAGAGGGCTGGTCCCCTGCTCATCAGCATGGCAGCCTGAAGGCAAAGTTATGCTTAGTCAACCCAAAAGAACCTCAGCTTCTACCTGAAAGCTTTTCTTTGGGTTCACAATCTAAACATTTCCTGCTAAAAGCTAAACCCATCAGGCAGTTGGTATTCTTGAGGGAGGGAAGTACATAAATCATAATCCTAAATCTATGACTATCAACCCAGCAAGCGTTTACCGAATACCTACTTTGTGCAAGCGATTCGCATACATTATTTCATGTACTTCTCAGAACTTTGTATAGCAATAGTAGCTTTGTGGGCAGAGATGGGGCTTAAGAAACTTAAGTTTAAGAAATTTAACAATCCCTTGGCCATAAAGGGGGCAAAGGCCAGAATCAAACTCAAATCTGAATGCAGAACCCAGGCTCCTCCTCCTGTATCAGGGCCTTGCTCCTAATTTCTCTCAGTCCCCTCTCCTAAAATTCTACGACTTTATTAATGCAAGACACTAACTCAGTGTATCTTAGAAATGGCAGATTCGTAGGACCCGCACATGATTAGCTATTTCAGTGCACACTGTCTCATTCATGGGGAGTCTTTCCTGTGCAAATGGGAAGAGCACAGCAACTTCTCCGTTCTTCATGGACTAAGTAATCTGATATGTGAATTCATCAGGGCTATTTATTGCTCCCTGATTCCATGCATTTTTACACAAACACATAATTCATTAGTAGCAACGGCTGATCACAGCAGAGGGAGGAAAAGATAGGGAGCAAAATATACAAATTCCTTTTGCAATTAATTTATTAGCCTCTGGCCCAAAGCTCGTTGGGGGCTAAGGGCGGACAGACGAGGCAACTGAACCTGGACTCAGACAGACCACCCCCCCCACTCCATTTTGTGACTTCATAATTTGTTTGAAAATCTTCCTTCTAATCATGGGCTAATAATGAATCCCAGCACCTCCTGAGGTTAGACACGCTGTCCACAGCAAGAAGCTCTTTCAACTAATTGGATTTATCTTTTCACTTGGCAGGCATTAGCTACGGAAATAGATGCACATACTCTGTGCATCAGAAGCAGACATTTCACGTCTATGATGAATAAATGCACTGAACCTCGGACACAAATGCAGACACAGATGTGTGAGATGACGATTTTGCCCACAAATAACTTTGTTTTTATTTTTCTAAAGCCAGGGCACTAGCTACCCCCTTTACAGGAAATGAGACAGCAGCTGGCTCAAGGGACCCTGAGCTTGTACTAGTATCTGTCGGTGTTAAGTTGGGAGACAAATCCCTTATTCTGGAGTCAGTCTGGGTTTGAAATCTTGGCTCAGTGACTACCTGCCTAAATGCCTAGAGCCAAGTGACCTCTCCTCTCCTTCTCTGCCTCGGTTTCCTCATCTGTATAAGGAACCCACCTGTGTGAGGTGTGACCACATCATACACATTACAATCAGCGCTTGGCACCTAAGTTTTCTCCATAATGATGTAATAAATGCTACAGAACAGACGACGAGGTTCTGTCTTCATTTTAAAGGTGCTGTCACTCTTCTATTAATACAACGCTCATCTAACTGTATAATACGGCACAATGTCCAACTTCTTTTTGTGTCTCTAATTTCCGAAAGGATCACGAGCATTTTCAAGAGAGAAATGGATGCAGATCTAGACCATCTCCCTGAAGGCAAAGTCCAGACTCCATCCACCTTCTGATGGAAGAGAGAAAAAGAAGTGCCTGTAGCAACAATCAGACTCAGAACCAAATAGTTCGGCCACAGCAAATGACCTGAAGTGTCTCACTTTTCTCCTCTTTCCTGTGTCTGAGCAAGTCGAGGGTGGGCTACTGACCACCTGTCCAGTGTGCTTCTCAGAGGGAAAAAGCCCACCGTCCTACCTGTGACATCACCACTGCCATCTCAAACGTCCCCACGGTGTCCATGTTGGCCACAATGATGGGAATCCCCGAGTAGGTCTGCTTCGAGTTCCGAAATGTGAAGGTTCGCTCAAGATCCACCTATTGCAAAAGGGAAAAGAAGTGCTTGGCTCTTTATGTGATTTGGGTAGAACTTCTAGAGTTTGGAGCAAGTGGAAAGGACACAAAGGAAGTGTATGTCCCTCGGTCCCTGGATTCTCTTAGGGGTTGGGCCAGGGGTTCCAAAGGCAGGTGAGTCCCTGAGGAAATGGAGTCATGGGTTGTTATTCAGGTGCAAAAGCTGAACCGGGCTCCTTACAATCCTCAAGCACCAGTACAAGGCACTGCATGTTCTGCCATCAAGCCCAGCCTCCAAATCAAAAGCTCCCTGCTTCAACAGCCTCTCCCATCCCCCTGCCACCTTCTGTCCCCAGCCTGGTTCACCCTAGCCCGAAACACCCACATACAAGTCACCTTTCCCCACTTCCAAGCACTGGAGGGACAGTTCCCCTTCTGGGAAAATCCACTCCACTCTTCCCTGCCAACCGAGGCCCTCCCTTTAATTCTCACCTTCCGAGAGAACCAGGCAATCCAAATTCACCCTGCAGTCAGCTGCAACCCATAAATCCCTTAGCCCTTCAACCTTCTCAGCTATTTTGTGACTATCAGCATCTTTCAAAGAGCCAGGAGGAAGGCCATTGCAGCCACGTCTGTGCACATAACCACTTGCTCCTTTGACTTGCAAACAGCTCCAATTCTACCATAACTCCAACCTCAGGGTATTTATGACTAACTCCAGTGACAGGAATCCAGAACGAGAGCTAGGCCAGGAAGGTGGGCTCAGCAAAAGCAGTGGGTAGGGCCAGGCACTGGCCAAGAGCTAGCAGAATCGAAATCACTTCGACCCAGGGCAGACCCCAGGCCTGTATGCGCACAGATGCAATGCTCATCCTTCCCCTGCTCTGCTCTTATCCCAAGCCCCCCTCCCCACCCCCCGGCAGGCGCCACTTCCCAGGATGGCTTCTGGCTGGGTTTGGGCAATGGGGTCACTGGTGGGACATGGGAAGACAGTGGGGGAGATGGTCCTGGGTGAAGTCAGAGTAGTTCTCCCAGACCCCCCCTCTGCCTTGGCCTGCACGGTCTTGGTTCCAGCTCACAGAGTGATCCCAGGCCTTGGGATCCTCCCCTTTGGGAGTGGGTTGTCTGCTGCCAATCTCTGGGGTCCCTCACTATTCCATCTTGCATCTCAGCTGTGTCACAATGCCTTGTATTAAATTTCCTGTTTTAAATATGCAGCAATGTTCATTTCCTCAACGGGACCCTGAGGGATACAGCCCCTCCTGGAAAGGGGCACTTCCCCAAGGAGAACCGGCAGGACAAACACAGGTGTAAATCTTAAGCTTCTGCAAGAATTTAGACCTACATTAATCCTGGTTGATTGAGGACAGCGGCAGCAATCATTTCCTATCAGTATTTATCTAGAGGCTTCTCCTATTTTGTCACTGGAGGTAACTTTCACCTTGCCATCAACATGTCAAAACGCCAGGGGACACCTCAGGTCCTTTTCACACCTCCTGCTCCTCCACACCCAGAAGGCTTCCTGGGCTGACGAGGTCATAAACATGGCGGCACTGGCCTTAAACAGCAATCGGTGAGGCGAAATGAGATGCTGTCACTGCGGGAGCACTTGTGGAAGGCAGCTCAACCCTTTCCCCACTTCCTTCATTACCATCCTTGGTTCTACTTAAGTGAAGCAAGTTCGATCTGCATCCTGAAAGATAACTGAAGGGATCTATTAATTGCACCCTTCTGGGCTGCTAATGGCGTGCTGACATTTTGGCTTTGCAGGCTTAAAACAATCGGAATTCCTTGGTCTCAAATTACTTATACTCCTTCCAAGAAGCCTGGGGAGGGCTGCTACGCTCTGCACCCAGCTGAGCTCACAGTGGGTTTTTCTTGGCGCTCCAAGACAGTTCTCCATGGAAAAGGTCAGCCTTGGCAATGAACTCTTCCCCTCATTTCTACTCTCCTGCATACGGCGGAATCTATGCGATCCTTAATTCTAGAACGAGAAATAAAATACCTTCCCCGACCTTATCCACGCAGACGGAAGGACACAGACACACACACACCCGAGACGACCAGTTGTTCACGGAGAGAAATATTTTAAATATTCTAGCCACCAGAAACAAAACTTGGCACTTAATCTGCCACAGCTGGTCCATGCACCAAATATAGCACCTCCAAACTCTCTCTGCTAAGCCTGGTTTGAAAGGGCACATAAAGTAATAAGCCACCCCTCCCCCGCCTCAATAATACATGTTTCTGCTGTTTTTTTTTTTAAATTCCTCTACTTATTTATTTATTTATTTATTTATGGCTGTGTTGGGTCTTCGTTTCTGTGCGAGGGCTTTCTCTAGTTGCGGCAAGTGGGGGCCACTCTTCATCGCGGTGCGCGGGCCTCTCACTATCGCAGCCTCTCTTGTTGCGGAGCACAGGCTCCAGACGCGCAGGCTCAGTAGTTGTGGCACATGGGCCTAGTCGCTCTGCGGCATGTGGGATCTTCCCAGACCAGGGCTCAAACCCGTGTTCCCTGCATTGGCAGGCAGATTCTCAACCACTGCACCACCAGGGAAGCTCTCTGCGGTTCTTTAAACATACCTTCGTCATAGTCCTGCAGCCCAACATTTGGGGGCCCCAAAATACAAATAGAGGCCCACCTGCCAAGTTTCTAAACATCTCAACGTTATGAGTAACGTGTAAGAAGCTGCTACACAAATTTTGTTCTATCCTCCTACCTTTACAACACAATTTCATTAATGACCTGGAAAGCACCAGAACATGGTGTCATGGGAGCCAGCCCTGGCCTGTCTCTTCCCACGCACATCCTTCTGGGCACACACGGACACCCCAATCTGCACACTAAGCTCCATGCACACACGTCCATCCCCACAAACAGTGGTCACCTGGCCACTCTCTGAGGTTAGAGGCGAGCATATCGGCAGCAAGGCTGGCCCTTAGGGAACACACCTGGGGAAGAGGCCCCCTGTGCAGGCCTTGGAATCAGCTCGAAATCATTTGGGCAGGAAATCCAGGATCCTGAGTATCTGGAGCATGGCCTAGAGGGAAAGGCCCAGCCCTCAGCTCTGTCCAGTGAGGAGGGGACAGGGGAGCAGAAGTGGAGCCCGGGGCAGGGGCCTCTTTTCCCTAAATCTATGGCTGGTGCTGTTAAAGCAATTCTCTTATTAGATTATTCATTATCTGTCTCACCTGTAGACTGTAAGTCGAAGCGTAGGGGGCAATGCCTTTCATCTCTGTGGTCCTAGTGGCTCAAAAAGGGTGGAATAAATTAATGTCTGGCTAAGGGGTAAGGATGATATTGTTTTGGACCCCAGCCTTTCAGGGCAATGCGTGGTGGGCCCCAGCCCGGCCCTCTGAACATGCTCGGTCCCCTGGAAGTTTCACCATCAGGTGTCAGGATTCAGAGATGCGCGTGCAGCCGCACACTACCAGAGAGCCACGGGGTTCCACAAACGCAAAGGCTCCGGTGGCCAGTGTGTGTGCACACCAGAATCACGGTGGGATGACTCCCAAGATACACATGCTCAGGCCACCCCAAACTTAATAAATCAGAACCTTTGTGTTGGAGACCATATGTGTATTTTGGAGTGTCTCCCTAGGTGATTCTGATGCATTAAGAGCAAGCCTCATCAAACCCTCCAACGTTACAGAGCAAAATTTACAGAAGCTGTTATGGTTTGAACTGTCTCCCCAAAAAGGTACTGAAATACCAACCATCAGTACCTGTGCATGTGACCTTACTTGGAGATAGGGTCTTTGTGGATAATCAAGGTAAGATGAGGTCATTAGGGTGGGCCCCATTCCAGTATGACTGGTGTTCTTATAAAAAGGGGAAATTTGGACAGAGACACACAGAAAGGGAGAATGCTGACTTGAAGAGGAAGGCAGAGATCAGAATGACGCATCTACAAGCCAAGGAACACCAACGTTATGTGTAAACAACCCGAAGGCAGGAGAGAGGCGTGGAAGATTCTTCTCCCTCACAGCCCTCAGAAGGAACTGCGAGACAATAAATTTCTGTTGTGTTAAGTCACTCAGTCTGCAGTACTTTGTTACGGCAGCCCCAGGAAAATAATACAGAGCCCAGGTAATAAAATAACTAGCTCAGAGCTTGGAAGAACCTAGGCCTCCTTTCTCCCAGCCGATATTCTCTCTACTCTGCCATGGTCTCATTCCCCTTGGGCCAGCCTGCCGTCCACTGAAGCTGGACCAGAACTCCCCAGAACTGGTCCATTTCTCACTGGACTACTGGTGAAAAAACGACTATGGAGTCTTAAGGAGACTGATAGCTCGTCAGGTCATGTCTTCTCTGTCCCAGGACAAGTAAGTGGCCAATTCTCCTCCACTGTCTGACTTCCAAAGTTATGGTTGTGTTAAGTTTGTGGTTTTTAAAAAAATCTTCCTAGCTTAAGGGCTAGGGTGGGACACTGGAACAAGAAATGGGTCCCGAGGAAGAAAATGCTCAGGGAGTCAAGGGATGATGTCATCTCCCCAGTGTGTCAAAGAAAGACAAAGTTCTTGCCCAATCGACAAACATGTCACTTCCTCTGAAAAGATTACCCAAATGCTCCCACGCAGCCCTGTGGCCCTTTATTCTTGTGGCCCAAAGCCTTGTGAAGACGTGAGCGTGGGCAATGGATGCACAGTGAGGAGACTGCCGATCTGTTACAACCACAGGAAGGCGATGTGGGCCGCCTCCACCTGTAGCCTTCGCCTCTGGGAGCTGACCTCAAATTCATTTTATGTGACACTTGTGGAAATGCCCTTGCAGGAGCACTAAACTTCTGAGTGGAAGGGCACTCTGCCTTTCTCTCCATTTCCTGCTCACTGCCTGATGATCCAGCAGCAGGCCCAGCTCTTAGCAAAACTGCTGCAGTGATAAATCTTGTCAGTTGTCATAACTCTCCCTTCCCAGCCAGACTCTGCCGGCTCCAGTGTTTTCTCTCCTGGCATCACTCAGATCTGCTCTCTGGTTAGGCTCAAAGTCCGGTCATTTACCATTTAGTTTCAAATTTACACTCAGGTATCCTCCTGCCTGGGGGCATACACTTAGGATTCTATCTGGTCGTACAACGCAAAGTTTTCATCTGCTTACAAGAAATTTCAGGCATCCACAAGCAAACTGAGAAAACCCTGAGAGGGGATTAGAGGTCCACCTAGATCCCTCAACATCACTGAAGCAGGCAGCCAGGTGATAGGGGGTGGCCAGCAGGCAGCTAAACCGTGACGGGAACCAAATGGAAAGGCAACGCCAGTTAACTCAGGTTTCCAGGCCGGGAACTGGCAAACGTGGAAATATGAAAACACTTCTCAAGGACACAGAGATCTCACTGCTATGTGTACATGCAGACTGCAAGGTGTCATGGGAAGCCGGGACATTAACACTTTCAATCAGCCCAAATTACGAAACCAAATGATGCACGACAACATCATACGATTCCCTGGGAAAGAGTAGTTCATTTTATTACATAAATCCTGAGTTTTACCTTCACAAGAGGTTTCCTGCTTCAGAAAATACACATACTATATCCTTGTTTTAAACATATAACTTTTCTTACGATAAGTTTCTCTCTACTAAGTGAATTGTGAATATTTAGACTATTGAGGCCAACAAATTACTAGTCTGCCCAGAATCCCCACATCTCATCTTGGCCTGGACTCAGGTACCAGCTACTGCTTAGACTTCAGGAGGAGACCAAGACCTGCCATCCCAGCTGTTTATTGTTCTAAGCAGCTGCCTCGCTCTTTAGCACCCGAAAGGACACAATAGAGGACAGGAACCGAGTTGAGCAATCCCGGGGGTTTAAGGGTTAATCATTCCTCGCCTCTTCCAGTCCTGGCTCCAGCTGCCAACCCTCCTGCTTGAGAAGGTGAGTTGGGAGGGCCTGGTCATTGGCTAAAGCAGCAGCAGGCTTCCTTAATTCAAACAAGCCCTCAGCTGGCAGCACCAGGCACTGCAGTTAGGAGTCAGGCGGGGGCACCGGCAGGCAGCCCAGGGCCTCGCAAGGAGATTTATTTATGGTCCTGGGAGCGGGGCGGATGAAGCAGTACGCTGGCTCAGCCTCCTGCTGTTTACTTCTGCAGCCCCCGCTTCCAGACCCAGCAGTCTCCTCACCTTCGGCTCCGGCTCTCAGCCCGCCACGCAAAGCCACGGTCACCGGGATACACGACTCCGGGGGGACTCTGTGTGCAACTAGTTTATCCTTCACGGCTTGACCTTCCTCCTGCCCCCCTCCCTGGCTAGCTATGTCCAGTCTGGTCTCCACCTGTTCCTCAGGCTTTGCTCTCATGAAGGCAAGACCAGCAAAAACGCCTCCACCCCTACTCCCGCACCCCAGTGCTCCCAGCTTCCCAAACGCTGGGCTGGACTGAAGCGGTCCAGTAAGTGGGTGCCCTGAGGCACAGGTCCGCAGCCCCACCCCCAGAAATCCACTGAAACGCAGAAAGTAAAGCCTGAACTTTTGCCCCGGCGTCTCCCTGTTTTGCAGACGTTTTTAAAAAATTCCATTGCTGGACCTGTTACTAAAGCAGCCACAGTTCCCCGCACTGAGAGACACTGCCCCAGAATCTCCTCTCCCTTTATACTTCGTCTCTGCTCTGTGTACCACCGCCCCGCCATCCTCTCCAAGTCAGTTGGCCCCTTGGTCTTCGCTCCTCTGGGGTCTAGTTCCATAGTGTGCTTCCCCTCGCCCACCCGACCGGACGGATTTAGACTTTTAGGCCGGAGTCGGACCCCTTAAAGACACCTCCTGTCCTGGCAGGGAACCAGCTGCCTTTCCCCTTCTACAGTGGTGAGGAGGGCAAAGGGGGTCAGCGTCCCTTCCACCTCCAGACACACAGCAAAGCTGGCAAGGCTGGCACATCCCAGCGCCTTGCACCCGCCTCCCCCGCGCCACCCGGGCAAAAGATCCCACCTCGGCTCGGCTCTTGAGGCTGCTTCGCTTGGGTCGGAGCAGGACATCCTTGAAGTCCAGCTTGAGGTCGGCATCTATGCGGGGCATGGCGCCGGCGGCGCGCTCGGACTGGCGCGCCGGGAGCCCGCAGCTCCTCCCTGCGGCACGGGCTGGGGGGCGGGAGCAGCCGGGGCTTGCGGGGGCGTGGGGAAAGGGGGCGGGGCGGCGGGCACGCGGGGCTTGCTGTGCGGCGGCGGGTGCTCGGCCGGGCGCGCACGCCGCGCCCTTAAGGCCTGCGGACACCTGCAGCCGCGCTCGGCCCGCCCCCGCGCCCTGGGGGCTCCGCCCCGGCCCCGCTCCCCCCGCCCGCCGCCCGCCCCCCCCACCCCCCGGCCGGGGCCCCGGGGACGGGGGAGGGGGAGGACCGACGAGTTGGGGACAGAGCAGACAGATGCTACGAAGCCCGCTTGTGTGACATTTTTAACCACCGCCCGCCCCTGTTGACAGCCTTGCTCATCGCGATGACTGAAGTGGCGGGGATTGGGGAGGAGGGGCAATGCACACCGTCTCGTCTGTCACCGACGTCCTCTATAGGGAGACTGGGCATGTGACCGCCTTACCCGAGGAAAAGTCCTCCCCTTGAGAGGCTTCGCTTCTCCTTTCTCTGATTTCAAGACCCGTGCGCCCGTCAGGTGCTGAGTCACACCTCTCCTGTGCCAAAAACTAAGAAATCCCTGGGAAGTTGGATCGAATTAGGAAAAGAAAGTGGGCAGGTGAATCTATTTAGCAGCAGTGGGCTTGTTGAGGCCATTTTTGAATTCCCTTTGGATTTCAGGGGTTGGTTTGTTTGTATAAAAGCGTGATGTCTGTAGTCAGCGCAGATCCTGGGATTCGAGGGACCCGAATCCCTCTGAGGGTTATGGGTGATGTCAGTTTACTTTTAACTCACTTGTTGACCACACGGAGCCGTTATTATGCATTAGGAACATGCTGAAGTGCTCGGCCTGCACCTGTTCGTTCACTCCACAACAACCCAAATGGAGCAGATAAGGTTTGCAGATAAGGCAAATGAGGACCGTATAAACGAAATAACTTGGCCAAGGTCTCAGTAAAGTTAAATATAAATCTCTCAGCCCTTAAAACTTACTACAACGTTAGCTAAAGCTGCTCTTGTCCTGGGACCTCTCTCTGCCCGGGTTCAAAACCTGACCCCACCACTTTCTAGCTGGATGACCTTGGGGGAGTCACTTAATTTCTCTAAACCTCAGTTTTCTCATAAGTTAAAAGGTGAAGAAAAACGTTTAATGCTAACCTCTCCCAGGTTTTGGGGAGAATTAAATTGTGTGTGTGTGTCTCCCATAGTTAATAAGCGGTAGCTATTTATTTGGGGTCACACGTTACATTATGTGTTTTATGCTTTATATCCTCAAACTAGATTGCTAACTGCACAAACGCAGGGATCACCTTTCATTTTCTTCAGTTGTCTGTAGGCTCGACCTGTTCTCAATGAACTCATATTTGGTACGGCTGACCATAAAGACACATCAAAATATTCATTTAATACAAATTCTGCAAATGATAAAATTCTTAGCCATCCCACTTGCTCTCATCATCTTTGTCCCACAGGAAGTTCTTGAAGTTCATGAAAGGAAACGAAGGTTATCTGGGAGAGAATGAAAGTTGCCACAATTAGTTGAGCAGACGAAATATTTATGACCCTTATTGAATCGTTGTGAGGCCGCCAGCTGGGCCGCTTATTTTCAAAGTAATGAAAGGGAACTTAATTCTGATCTTAAGTTCCTAATTAAAAACAAAATAAAAGTAAAATATAATTATTCTACGGTATGGTTATTTAAAAATGATTCTCCCAAGAGGGAAAAGAAACTAACCTTATTAAGCATCTGCCTAGGGTTAAAGTTACAGGGGTGAGTGTGGGCTTTATAGTCGTTATTACCTACGATGTCTTAAAGCAGCGTTCCCCAACCTTTTTTTGCACCAGGGACTGGTTTCATGGAAGACAATTTTTCCATGGACGTAGGTGGAGGGGGGGATGGTTCAGGCAGTAATGTGAGTGATGGGAAGCAACGTGAAGCGGCAGATGAAGCTTTGCTCGCTTGCCGGCCGCTCACCTCCTGCTGTGCGGCCCAGTTCCTAACAGGCCACAGACCGTACTGGTCCGCTGCCCTGTCTTAAAGGAAAAGTCTCCTTAGGGTGACATTGCTTGTTTACCGGGATGGTACTTCTCCTCTTGGTTTCTTGCCCACTCCCTTTCTATTAGGATAGAGACAGAAGCTCACTTTGCACATTTCATTTCTTTTCCTTCTGGAATGTTCCATCATACCTGCCCTCTTCCCAGGCACAAAATCATGTTCCAGGGGTCTCAGCTGAGAACTTAGAAGGGTAGAGGGGAAATTATTTTTTCTCTCCTACAATTTGTTAATTTAAGTTACGATCTTACCTAGTCTGTATGCAATGTTGAAATAGTCACAAGAACATAAGGCTCAACCTATTTATAATTTAAATTTATTAGATTTATGAGTTATTTAAACACATGGGAAGATTTTACTTAAGTCAAACAATTGAAGCACTAAACGGAAAATGAATATATTACATTTAAATATGCAGTGTAACATGTTTATAGAAATTTAATTACATTTATGAACAGGACTAAACATTTTCAAAGGCTTCTTTATGGTAAAATTTGCTAAACTTAGAATAAGATGATTAGGAACCTAAATTTGAAAACTTAAAGAATTTGAGGTTTTAAAAGTGTAACTTTTTTTTTAATTTGGATTTTAGCAGTTGTATGCATTTCTATTGCTATGTAACAAATTACCAAAAAAATTAGCAGTCTTAAAAACACAGTTTCTATAGGTCAGAAGTTTGGGCCTGGCTTACTCGGGTTCTTTGCTTCAAGGTTTTATCAGACTGCAATGCAGGTGTTAGCTGGAAATGTGATCTCATCAGAACCTCAACTGGGGAAAGACACACTTTCAAGCTCTCTCAGATTGTTGTGAGAATACATTTCCTGCAGCTGCAGAACTGTGGATTTCAGATTCTTGCTAGAGGCCTCTCTCCGCTCCTAGAGGCTGCTTACAGATCCTTGCCATATAGGATTCTCCAACATGTCCACATATTTCCTGAAAGCATGCTTCTTCAGAGCTGGCAATAGAGAGAATTTGAGTTTGCTAGCCAGATGGAGTCCTGTTTAACAAAATGTAATCACTAGAGTAATGTTGCATCACTTTGCCATATTCGGTTGAGTAGAAGCAAGTCATAGGTCCCACCCACACTCAACAGGAGGGAATTATAAAAGGGCGTGAGCTCCAGGAGGTGGTGATCGTGGAGGCAACCCTAGGGCCTGTCTGTCACACCAGTTTTTCTACTAATTTTTTTTTTTTCTGTTCCAGGATTCAAATCAGGATTTCAAACGTCATTTCATTTAGTAGTCAGCACCAAGGGCATCCTTAGACTCTTCGAATCTGTGACAGTTTCTCAGACTTTCCTTATCATTCATGACCTCGACACTTTTGAAGAGAGTTGGTCGTGTATTTTGTCCCTCAATTTGGATTTGCCTGATGTCTTCTTAATGTAAGACTTGGGTTATGGGGGTGGATGTAGGGGAGGGGGATGCCACAGAGGTGAAGCACTCTTCTCATTGTATCATATCAGGGGTTCATAATATTAATGTGACTTATTACTGGCGATGTGAACCTTGATGACTTGGGTAAGGTGTGTCTGTCAGGTTTCTCCACTGTAAAGTGACCATTTTCACCTGTCCATGCTCTATTCACTGGAAGCGAGTTACTAAGCCAGCCCACACTCACGTGGAGGGGATTTAGCTCCACCTCTTGGAGGGAAGAGTGTCAAAGAATTTGCTGATGTATGTTAATACCACCGAGCAATAAATACCACTGAGTAAATAAATTTGGGGAGATATTTTGAGGCTGTACAACTATCCTATTTCTCACTGAAATTTCTTCTATTAATTTTAGCATTCATGACTGATAATTTTTTATCATTTTCTTTTTCCCTCCTCTACTAATATGAAAGTTATATTCTGTTTCTATTTTTTTATTCAGTTCCTAGAAATTATAACATGTGTGTTTAGCTTATTAAGTTCTTTAATAAACTTAATTTTAAATTATCAAAATCTTTACCCCTGTCCCCCAATAATACAAGGAGCTCAGAACACTTTAAGTCCATTCATCACATTCCTGACTTACATGCTATTTTTGTATGGTATTTTGAGTCTCTCTGTCATTTATTTATTTTTACCCCACTAGATCAGTAGATAATATCATTGCTGCTGCTGCTGCTGTTGTTGTTGTTTTTAAATCACCATCTAATTACTTTTACCTATATGTTGCCACTTTATCCTTCTTGCAACTCAGTCCTGCTAGGTGGGATGGCTCTCTTATTCTGAAGAATATTCTTTAGAAAATTTTTTAGTAAGGTTTTGCTTGTGACAAACTCTCAGTTTTTATTTATATGAACATGTCTTTATTTTGTCCTCATTTTTAAATAATATTTTTCCCAGGTATAGAATTCTAGGTTGGTAGTCATTTTCGTCAGCACACTGAAAATCTTTCTCCAATGCTTTTCGTCTCCATTATTGCTGTAAAGAAGTCAGTTGTAAATCTAACTGTACTTCCTTTAATGGAGGTAGTACTGCATTGAGGCTACAACTTCTCAAGCATTTCCCCCTCTTTCCTTTTTTTGACTATTCTGCTCAATAGTCAAACAGCCCTCTTTGCACTCAGCTGAGAAGTGGGGAGAGGTTGGGACTTGAGTGTAGATCCTCCTCATCCTAACCCTGAAGATTTAGTCCTGTGGGGTCCCCATTTAGTGTGGGCAGGGTCTTCTAACAGACCCTCTTCCTTGCATGGGACCTGAGACCTGACTGCTCTTTTTCTCCTGACACAGATGCTGAATTGAAGTAGAGGTGAGGGGTGTCAGCAGATGCTGCCAGGGAACATGAGAGGCTGATGCTCAATTATTGTGCTTACCTCTCCAGGTACTGACTTTTGGGCAAAAACTGGCCCATGAGCTTCCAAGTGTGTTCAGTTCTACGATGTTGAACAAGCTTCAAGTTGTTGTTATTTTAAGTCCAGTACTTTTCATTATATTTAGAGGGAGGGTTGATCTGTATGACCTAGTCCATCACTAACCAGCAAATAGAACTTGACAATAGTCACTTAATCACTAAGGTTTATGGATTAACAGTGACTGGACCAGCTGAGTCATTTGTCAGACACAAGTTTGAAGGAAAGTCACATTTGGTAAAGTATGGCTACTGGTCCTTTCCATTTCTTGAGTCATTACTCTCTACTTGCCCCTACACTAAATCCTTGAGGTGCATTGTCTCCTTTGATTATCAAAACACAGCTATGAAGTACAGCCTATTTTTATTCCCATTTAACAGATAAAGAAACAAAGTGAAACAGAGCTGTTCAAACTAGGATCTGCCTGACTACAGACTTCCTCTAGGCAAGCCCTCTTACCTATAGTGCCTCCCAAAGAAAAACAAAAGTCTATGTCAAATTGGATAGAGTCTCCTCTAATTAAAAATATATCTTGGAGACATTACTTCATACTTATTAGGATGGCTATTATTTTAAAAATGGAAAATGCTGGAGAAGAGGTAGAGAAATTGGAACACATGTCTTGCTGGTGGGAATGTAAAATGGTACAGTTTGTGGAAAATAGTTGGGCAGTTCCTCAAAAAGCTAAACACAGAATTACTGTATGATCTGAGTATATACCCCAAAGCACTGAAAGTAGGGACTCAGACACTTGAACATCAATGTTCATAGTAGCATTATTCACAGTAGCCAAAAGATGGAAACACTTCACATGTCCCTGGATAGATAAATGGATAAACAAAATGTGGTGTATTCATGCAATGAAATAGTATCCAGCCTTTAAAAAGGAAGTAAATTCTGGTACATTCTTTAACATAAATGAACCTTAAATACATTATGCCAAGTGAAATAAGCCCAGTCACATAAGGACAAATATTGTAAGATTCCACTTATATGAGGAACCTAAAATAGGCAAATTCACAGACACCAAAAGTAGAATAGAGGTTACTAGGGGCTGAGAGGAGGGGAGACTGGGGAGTTAGTGTTTGATGGGTACAGAGTTTCTGACTGGGGTGATGAAAATTTCCTGGAGATGGAAAGAAGTGATGGTTGTATGACATTATAAATGTTCATAATGTTGCCGAATTGTATATTTTAAAATGGTTAAAGTGGTAAATTTTGTTATGTGTATTTTACCACAGTAAAAAATGTCATGAAAAAATAAATGAAGTAAATCATGTATATTTTTTAAAAAGTACTTCTTGATATAATACATTTCATCCCTGCCTCACTGCCCCCCCACCATATTCCACCTTAATTCAGTTCTTCTAAAGCAATGTCATTTGGGGGTACACAAGAACATGGTCCTAATCCTATAACCATTTACTGAGAAATGGTCTATGTAGGTTTTCCAAGTTCCCATTGGAACTCAGTTAATGTATACTCTATTCTCAATGGATTTGAAATAGCACACCAAAAAAAAAAAAAAAAAAAAAGAAGTCTGCACAAAAGGATATATAGATCATGGAATTAAGGAGAAAGGAAAATCATATTAGGAGAATAATAAAAGCCAGAGGTAAACTGATCACATACAAATGCATC
The DNA here is from genome assembly GCF_949987535.1 of Balaenoptera acutorostrata. NCBI lineage: Eukaryota > Metazoa > Chordata > Mammalia > Artiodactyla > Balaenopteridae > Balaenoptera > Balaenoptera acutorostrata. The sequence continues at coordinate 94,796,908 of NC_080073.1, forward strand.
ACATGTTCCTAAAGCTAAAAAAGACCTCCAAATTTTGACCAGCCTCCTAGAGTAATGGAAATGAAAACAAAAATTAAAAAAATGGGACCTAATGAAACTTAAAAGCTTTTGCACAGCAAAGGAAGCCATAAACAAGACAAAAAGACAACCCTCAGAATGGGAGAAAATATTTGCAAATGAAGCAACTGACAAAGGATTAATCTCAAAATATACAAGCAACTCATGCAGCTCAATATCAAAAAAACAAACAACCCCATCCAAAAATGGGTGGAAGACCTAAATAGACATTTCTCCAAAGTAGACATACAGATGGCCAACAAACACATGAAAATATGCCCAACATCACTAATCATTAGGGAAATGCAAATCAAAACCACAATGAGGTATCATCTCACACCTGTCAGAATGGCCATCATCAAAAAATCTAGAAACAATAAATGCTGGAGAGGGTGTGGAGAAAAGGGAACCCTCCTGCACTGTTGGTGGGAATGTAAATTGATAGAGCCACTATGGAGAACAGTATGCAGGTTCCTTAAAAAACTAAAAATAGAACTACCATATGACCCAGCAATCCTACTACTGGGCATATACCCTGAGAAAACCATAATTCAAAAAGAGACATGTACCACAATGTACAGTGCAGCACTATTTACAATAGCCAGGACATGGAAGCAACCTAAGTGTCCATCAACAGATGAATGGATAAAGAAGATGTGGCTCATATATACAATGGAATATTACTCACCCATAAAAAGGAATGAAATTGAGTTATTTGTAATGAGGTGGATGGACCTAGAATCTGTCATACAGAGTGAAGTAAGTCAGAAAGAGAAAAACAAATACTGTATGCTAAGCACATATATGTAATCTAAAAAAATGGTACTGGTGAACCTAGTGGCAGGGCAGGAATAAAGACGCAGACGTAGAGAACGAACTTGAGGACACAGCGGGGGAAAGGGAAGCTGGGATGAAGTGAGAGAGTAGCATGGACATATATACACTACCAAATGTAAAATAGATAGCTAGTGGGAAGCGGCTGCATAGCACAGGGAGATCAGCTCGGTGCACTGTGACGACCTAGAGAGATGGGATAGGGAGGGTGGGAGGGAGGCTCAAGAGGGAAGGGATGTGGGGATATATGTATACATATAGCTGATTCACTTTGTTGTACAGCAGAAACTAACACAACATTGTAAAGCAATTATACTCCAATAAAGATGAAAAAAAAAAAAGACCTCCAAATATGACATTCAGAATTCTAGGACCAAAATAGTGGGAGAAGAATGAAATGTGCTATGTACAAAATGGATAAGTAATGAGAACCTACTGTATAGCACAGGGAACTCTACTCAATGCTCTGTGGTGACCTAAATGGGAAGGAAATCCAAAAAAGAGGGGATGTATGTACACATATAGCTGGTTCACTTTGCTGTACAGCAGAAACTAACACAACATTGTAAAGCAAATATACTCCAATAAAAATTAATTAAAAAAAAAAAGAATGAAGCGTGGCTACACAATTCAGTGGCCATAAATATGAAAACAAAGTCCTGGATTCTTCCTGTCCCTGAAGTGAGATTTAAAAGGCATTTCTCTCACGGGTCTTTGTTAAGAGAACACTGTGGATGGAAACATGAGGAACTTCACATGGTTTTTTTCTTATGACATTTGTCTGTATAGGTAAACCCACAGCATAATCCAGGGAAAGCAATTCTGTAGGTAAAAGACCCTATTATATAACTCAAATATTTCTTGAGTCACTAAGCTGTTTCCATAAATGGGACAAATTATCAACCTGTCCTCAAAGATTTCATCCAGGGACCAGGGTAGAAACTAGTGACTAAGAAAGAGCCAGTGCTATTTACAGGGCTTGCAAACTTGCTTTCTCACCTAAACCTGACTTGTCTGGTTTAACTAGCACAGTGTTTCTGTTTTGCTTTTTTCCCCCCTTTCTTTTTTGTAATTGCAAGTGCATGCTATTAGCAGATGATATATTTTCCAGTTCAGGGCAGATCCCACCAGTTCCCACCATATTACCCCCAGCCTGATTTACATATTTATTTTGCTTGCCTAACCTCTGCAGACATTTATTTGTAACTTCGGAATGACTTCACACCTGTTAATTATTGCTGTGTAATAAACATACCCCTGCCTTTTATTATTATTACTCAGCTGGTTAGGATTATTGTACTCCATCACCTTGAGCATTTCACTGAGGTTTGTGTGATACAAAAGCCAACTAGTGAATCAATGGCCTTTTTGCATGACGTTTGGTTTGAGAATTTTACTTAAGCGTTACAGACTTTAGGATCTTCTAATATGAGACATGCTTTTCTTTTTCTCATTGACCATTACTATAAGAGGTTGAGCCTAAATCAAAGTGTCCAACTTTTTCCCCCTGTGGCCTCTGTCCTCATTAACTATGCATTTGCGACGATGATGAGAATCTCATTGCACACCTATTGACTCACTGGATTCGTAGAGCACCGCTCTCCAATGCCTCCAAGAAACTTTAAACAAAAGAGCGATCTAATTTGATTTCTACTTCTAGAATGTGTCTCTGGGGTTTGTAACAGAACCCAGGAGCACCAGAGAGCTATTTTAGGCAGAACGGTGCCTTGGAGAGAGAGCAAACAGAATGACAAAGGTCCTAAGTATGTGACACGTGTTTGGTACACTATGTCAAATATTTTAGAATCTTCAAGTAAAAGGTGCTGTTAAGTCCCTTGGTGATAACTTTCGGCTGAGTTGCAGGGAGACTGGATTATTCCAATAGCTCAATTTTCTTCAATGTTGTGTTCTATGCTATACCCGGACTCTTCTCATTTTTAAAACATTGTTTAGTGTTCTTGCTAGCTTTGATGAAAGGAGAAAATCACCTACTCTACTTTCTTTTTTTTTTTAATTTTTGAATTTTATTTATTTTTTTATACAGCAGGTTATTAGTCATCAATTTTATACACATCAGTGTATACATGTCAATCCCAATCACCCAATTCAGCACACCACCACCCCCCACCACCCCTGCAGCTTTCCCCCCTTTTGTTCTCTACATCTGTGTCTCAACTTCTGCCCTGCAAACCAGTTCATCTGTACCATTTTTCCAGGTTCCACATACATGTGTTAATATACGATATTTGTTTTTCTCTTTCTGACTTACATTACTCTGTGTGACAGTCTCTAGATCCATCCACATCCCAACAAATGACCCAATTTCGTTCCTTTTTATGGCTGAGTAATATTCCATTGTATATATGTACCACATCTTCTTGATCCATTCGTCTGTCGATGGGCATTTAGGTTGCTTCCATGACCTGGCTATTGTAAATAGTGCTGCAATGAACATTGGGGTGCATGTGTCTTTTTGAATTATGGTTTTCTATGGGTATATACCCAGTAGTGGGATTGCTAGGTCATATGGTAATTCTATTTTTAGGTTTTTAAGGAACCTGCATACTGTTCTCCATAGTGGCTGTATCAATTTACATTCCCACCAACAGTGCAAGAGGATTCCCTTTTCTCCACACCCTCTCCAGCATTTGTTGTTTGTAGATTTTCTGATGATGCCCATTCTAACCAGTGTGAGGTGATACCTCATTGTAATTTTGATTTGCATTTCTCTAATAATTAGTGATGTTGAGCAGCTTTTCATGTGCCTCATGGCCATTGCTATGTCTTTTTTGGAGAAATGTCTATTTAGGTCTTCTGCCCATTTGTGTATTGGGTTGTTTGTTTTTTTAATATTGAGCTGCATGAAAATATTTGCAAATATTTTCTCCCATTCTGAGGGTTGTCTTTTCGTCTTGTTTATGGTTTCCTTTGTTGTGCAAAAGCTTTGAAGTTTCATTAGGTCCCATTTGTTTATTTTTGCTTTTATTTCCATTACCCTAGGAGGTGGATCAAAAAAGATCTCGCTGTGATTTATGTCAAAGAGTGTTCTTCCTATGTTTTCCTCTAAGAGTTTTATAGTGTCCGGTCTTACATTTAGGTCTCTAATCCATTTTGAGTTTATTTTTGTGTATGGTGTTAGGGAGTGTTCTAATTTCATTCTTTTACATGTAGCTCTCCAGTTTTCCCAGCACCACTTATTGAAGAGACTGTCTTTTCTCCATTGTATATCTTTGCCTCCTTTGTCATAGATTAGTTGACCATAGGTGCATGGGTTTATCTCTGGGCTTTCTATCCTGTTCCATTGATCTATGTTTCTGTTTTTGTGCCAGTACCATATTGTCTTGATTACTGTAGCTTTGTAGTATAGTCTGAAGTCAGGGAGTCTGATTCCTCCAGCTCCGTTTTTTTCCCTCAAGATTGCTTTGGCTATTTGGGGTCTTTTGTGTCTCCATACAAATTTTAAGATTCTTTGTTCTAGTTCTGTAAAAAATGCCATTGGTAATTTGATAGGGATTGCGTTGAATCTGTAGATTGCTTTGGGTAGTATACTCATTTTCACAATGTTGATTCTTCCAATCCAAGAACATGGTATCTCTCTCCATCTGTTGGTATCATCTTTAATTTCTTTCATCAGTATCTTATAGTTTTCTGCATACAGGTCTTTTGTCTCCCTAGGTAGGTTTATTCCTAGGTATTTTATTCTTTTTGTTGCAGTTGTTAATGGGAGTGTTTCCATAATTTCTCTTTCAGATTTTTCATCATTAGTGTATAGGAATGCAAGAGATTTCTGTGCATTACTTTTGTATCCTTCAACTTTACCAAATTCATTGATTAGCTCTAGTAGTTTTCTGGTGGCATCTTTAGGATTCTCTATGTATAGTATCATGTCATCTGCAAACAGTGACACTTTTACTTCTTCTTTTCCAATTTGTATTCCTTTTATTTCTTTTTCTTCTCTGATTGCCATGGCTAGGACTTCCAAAACAATGTTGAATAATAGTGGTGAGAGTGGATATCCTTGTCTTGTTCCTGATCTTAGAAGAAATGCTTTCAGTTTTTCACCAGTGAGAATGATGTTTGCTGTGGGTTTGTCGTATATGGCCTTTATTATGTTGAGGTAGGTTCCCTCTATGCCCACTTTCTGGAGAGTTTTTATCATAAATGGGTGTTGAATTTTGTCAAAAGCTTTTTCTGCATTTATTGAGATGATCATATGGTTTTTATTCTTCAGTTTGTTAATATGGTGTATCACATTGATTAATTTGTGTATATTGAAGAATCCTTGCATCCCTGGGATAAATCCCACTTGATCATGGTGTATGATCCTTTTAATGTGTTGTTGGATTCTGTTTGCTAGTATTTTGTTGAGGATTTTTGCATCTATATTCATCAGTGATATTGGTCTGTAATTTTCTTTTTTTATAGTATCTTTGTCTGGTTTTGGTATCAGGATGATGATGGCCTCACAGAATGAGTTTGGGAGTGTTCCTTCCTCTGCAAGTTTTTGGAAGACTTTGAGAAAGATAGGTGTTAGCTTTTCCCTAATGTTTGATAGAATTCACCTGTGAAGCCATCTGGTCCTGGACTTTTGTTTGTTGGAAGATTTTTAATCACAGTTTCAATTTCATTGCTTGTGATTGCTCTGTTCATATTTTCTATTTCTTCCTGGTTCAGTCTTGGACGGTTATACCTTTCTAAGAATTTGTCCATTTCTTCCAGGTTCTCCATGTTATTGGCATAGAGTTGCCTGTAGTAGTCCCTTAGGATGCTGTGTATTTCTGCGGTGTCTGTTGTAACTTCTTTTTCATTTCTAATTTTATTGATTTGAGTTCTCTCCCTCTTTTTCTTGATGAGTCTGGCTAATGGTTTATCAATTTTGTTTATCTTCTCAAAGAACCAGCTTTTAGTTTTATTGATCTTTGCTATTCTTTTCTTTGTTTCTATTTCATTTATTTCTGTTCTGATCTTGATGATTTCTTTCCTTCTGCTAACTTTGGGTTTTGTTTGTTCTTCTTTCTCTAGTTCCTTTAGGTGTAAGGTTAGATTGTTTGAGATTTTTCTTGTTTCTTGAGGTAGGCTTGTATAGCTATAAACTTCCCTCTTAGAACTGCTTTTGCTGCATCCCCTAGGTTTTGGATCATTGTGTTTTCATTGTCATTTGTCTCTAGGTATTTTTTGATTTCCTCTTTGATTTCTTCAGTGATCTCTTGGTTATTTAATAACGTATTGTTTAGCCTCCATGTGTTTGTGTTTTTTACGTTTTTTTCCCTGTAATTCATTTCTAATCTCATAGTGTTGTGGTCAGAAAAGATGCTTGATATGATTTCAATTTTGTTAAATTTACTGAGGCTTGATTTGTGACCCAAGATGTGATCTATCCTGGAGAATGTTCCTTGTGCACTTGAGAAGAAAGTGTAATCTGCTGTTTTTGGATGGAATCTCCTATAAATATCAATTAAATCTATCTGGTCTATTGTGTCATTTAAAACTTCTGTTTCTTTATTTATTTCATTTTGGATGATCTGTGCATTGGTGTAAGTGAGGTGTTAAAGTCCCCCACTATTATTGTGTTACTGTCGATTTCCTCTTTTATAGCTGTTAGCAGTTGCCTTATGTATTGAGATGCTCCTATGTTGGGTGCATATATATTTATAATTGTTATTTCTTCTTCTTGGATTGATCCCTTGATCATATGTAGTGTCCTTCCTTGTCTCTTGTAACATTCTTTATTTTAAGGTCTATTTTATCTGATATGAGTATTGCTACTCCAGCTTTCTTTTGATTTCCATTTGCATGGAGTATGTTTTTCCATCCCCTCACTTTCAGTCTGTATGTGTCCCTAGGTCTGAAGTGGGTCTCTTGTAGACAGCATATATATGGGTCTTATTTTTGTATCCATTCATCAAGCCTGTGTCTTTTGGTTGGAGCATTTAATCCATTCACGTTTAAGGTAATTATTGATATGTATGTTCCTATGACCATTTCTTAATTGCTTTGGGTTTGTTTTTGTAGGTCCTTTTCTTGTCTTGTGTTTCCCACTTAGAGAAGTTCCTTTAGTGTTTGTTGTAGAGCTGGTTTGGTCGTGCTGAATTCTCTTAGCTTTTGCTTGTCTGTAAAGCTTTTGATTTCTCCATCGAATCTGAATGAGATCCTTGCCGGGTCAAGTAATATTGGTTGTAGGGTCTTCCCTTTCATCCCTCTAAGTATATCATGCCACTCCCTTCTGGCTTGTAGAGTTTCTGCTGAGAAATCAGCTGTTAACCTTATGGGAGTTCCCTTGTATGTTATTTGTCATTTTTCCCTTGCTGCTTTCAATAATTTTTCTTTGTCCTTAATTTTTGCCAATTTGATTACTATGTGTCTCGGCGTGTTTCTCCTTGGGTTTATCCTGTATGGGACTCGCTGCGCTTCCTGGACTTGGGTGGCTATTTCCTTTCCCATGTTAGGGAATTTTTCGATTATAATCTCTTCCAATATTTTCTCTGGTCCTTTCTCTGTCTCTTCTCCTTCTGGGACCCCTATAATGTGAATGTTGTTGCATTTGTTGTTGTCCCAGAGGTCTCTTAGGCTGTCCTCATTTCTTTTCATTCTTTTTTCCTTATTCTGTTCTGCAGCAGTGAATTCCACCATTCTGTGTTCCAGGTCACTTATCCGTTCTTCTGCCTCAGTTATTCTACTATTGATTCCTTCTAGTGTAGTTTTCATTTCAGTTATTGTATTGCTCATCTCTGTTCGTTTGTTCTTTAATTCTTCTAGATCTTCGTTAAACATTTCTTGCATCTTCTCGATGTTTGCCTCCATTCTTTTTCCGAGCCCTGGATCATCTTCACTATCATTATTCTGAATTCTTTTTCTGGAAGGTTGCCTCTCTCCACTTCATTTAGTTGTTTTTTCTGGCGTTTTATCTTGTTCTTTTATCTGGTACATAGCCCTCTGCCTTTTCATCTTGTCTATCTTTCTATGAATGTGGTTTTTGTTTCACAAGCTGCAGGATTGTAGTTCTTCTTGCTTCTGCTATCTGCCCTCTGGTGGATGACCACATACTCTACTTTCTAACATCTGCTATCAGCTGGCTACCAGGACTGCTGCATTCTTGCTTTCAGTGACTAGGTGGCCTGGGACACCAGTAGAAAGATTTAAGCTTCTCCTACAGCTGAGAAGCCAATAATGATAACTAATTTGCATTTTATTCCCTTGAGGTTATGGAAATTTGGAGAAAAAAAAAGGAGAGCAAGCAAGAGGGAGCATTTCAACACTGTGTTCTCGTAGCACCCTCCCCCATCATGCTTTTGATTTATTATAATTTTTAAAGGGAAGGGGTCCTCTTGTGAGAGCAGAGCACCGTAAGAAATCAAGCACTGAACTATTCTCAGCTCCCCAAGAAGCAGATGTTTTTTCTTCCAATACCAGAGGGGGCAAACTCAAATCAAATCTGGTCTCCTGGCTCTTCACATACCCCTTTGAGTATCTAAATAATTAGCTTCTCTCGACTTTCCAAACCAAGAGCTTTCTTCCCTGTGTTCTTCTTGTCCTTTCAGGGCTGCAGTTGTTAAATAAGGTTGCAAGAAAAACAGCCCAAAACTCAGGCCAAAAAAAAGCTAAATATGCACATAGTATCTGGCTTCTGCAGATGTTTAATGAGACCATGATGTTCCCTCCTCCTGCACGAATGAATGAAGACCTCAGCGCTCAGCTCAGGCTGGTATACGTGCAGAATGTACAAAACAAGGTGACGGCCGCTCTTCTTTTTTTTCTACTTGGCTGTTGACCCTTAGCCCATTTTCTTCATGAGCCGCCTTTATTTTTGTTTCTACTGATTCATAAAATCTCTTTTCCCCTACCTATTATGCCTCAAGTACTAAAAATATCCCATTTGTTAAGAATCAGTAAGATCTCCAAAAAATCAAAATCTCTCTTCTCCTGGACATATTGAATTATTGTGTATTATTGTGTGTGTTCATGTAGCTAATGTAATATTGGACAGAAAGTAGTTTTGCATGGAACAGCCCTGAGCAGTGCTAACTCAAGTTTCTCGTTCTTCATCAAAACTGAATTCAATTTATACCAGGGGTAGCCAGGGCAGGCAGGAAATATAAATGAGTTACTGGTTCTGGTATAAGCTGTCATTTCTTGGCCACTTCTCTTAAGCTTGGAGAAGAATAGGAATAAGGTTGAGGGGATTCTAGGGTCACTGTCAGCGTTTTTGGACAACTCACGCCTTTGAAGAGAGTGGAAACAGGAAGACAAAAAAAAGCATTTACCCAGAGATCAAGTGGTTCTTGTGTGGGAACAATTTTGCTTTCCCTGGGGATATTTGGCAACGTCTAGAGACATTTGTGGTTGTCACAGCTAGGAAGGTGGGATGCTAGTGCATCTAGTAGACAGAGGCCAGGGATGCTGCTTAGTATCCTACAATGCATAGGACGGCCACCACCGAAAAAATTATCCGACCTAAAATTTCAAAAGTGCCAAGGTTTAGACAACCCTGCCCTAGATAGATAAGAATTGTCACCTTCAATTTGTTTTCAAGTATCCCTCCAAAACTACTTATTCTCTTGCATATTTTTAATTGGAATCTAAAACTCTTAATTGTAAGTTTAGTTGCAAAAGATGTAATTCCTAGCTTATTTCAAGTGAAAACATTATATCATTTTTAAACATATCAAATGAAAACTAACACCAGGATTACTTAGTGTTTATCATCACTTAGTTGAAAAATACATGGAAAAAACTCTACTTTTAGAGTTGAAATTTCATATTGTTCCTTTTTTTACTCGTTTTTTTTTTAATTTATTTATTTATGTATTTATTTTTGGCTGTGTTGTGTCTTCGTTTCTGTGCGAGGGCTTTCTCTAGTTTCGGCAAGCGGGGGCCACTCTTCATCGCCGTGCGCGGGCCTCTCACTATCACGGCCTCTCTTGTTGCGGAGCACAGGCTCCAGACGCGCAGGCTCAGTAATCGTGGCTCACGGGCCCAGTTGCTCCGTGGCATGTGGGATCCTCCCGGACCAGGGCTTGAACCCATGTCCCCTGCATTGGCAAGCAGATTCTCAACCACTGCGCCACCAGGGAAGCCCCCATATTGTTCCTTTTTGTCCTTGAATTCCTATTTCCATTCCACATCTCCCTCAGGAATTTATCCTAGTGTAATCCATTTCAAGCTTTATGAAATGAAATCATTCACATTTTCTTTTGGGTTGAACTATGACTTTTATTTGACACAATTGATCAAAACAACTTAAATAAATTATGTATATAAATAATTATTAAGCATCAAAAGTAAAATTTCATTAAGAAGTACTTTTTATTAAAACTATCCGTTTGGACATTTCTCCAAAGAAGACATACAGATGTCCAACAGGCACATGAAAAGATGCTCAACATCGCTAATTATTAGAGAAATGCAAATCAAAACTACAATGAGATACCACCTCATACCAGTCCGAATGGCCATCATCAAAAAGTCTACAAACAATTAATGCCAGAGAAGGTATGGAGAAAAGGGAACCCTCCTAGACGGTTGGTAGAAATGTAAGTTGGTGCAGCCACTATGGAAAAGTGGCAGTATGGAAGTTCCTCAAAAAGCTAAAAGCAGAGTTGCCATATGATCCAGCAATCCCATTCCTGGGCATATATCCAGCAAAAAACTGTAATTCAAAATGATACATGCACCCCTATGTTCATAACGGCACTATTCACAATAGCCAAGACACAGAAACAACCTAAATGTCCATCGACAGATGACTGGATAAAAAAGATGTGATACACACACACACACAATGCAATACTACTCAATCATAAAAAAGAATGAAATAATGCCATTCGCAGCAACATGGATGGACCTGGAGATTATCATACTAAGTGAAGTAAGCCAGAGAGAGAAAGAAAAATACCATATGATATCATTTATATGTGAAATCTAAAATATAACACACAAAACAGAAATGGACTCACAGACATAGAGAACAGACTTGTGGTTGCCAAGGTGGGGTGGTGAGGGGGGATGGAGTGGGAGTTTGGGATTAGCAGGTGCAAACTAGTATGTATAGAATGGATATCAACAACATCCTACTGTATAGCACAGGGAACTATATTCAATATCCTGTGATAAATCATAATGGAAAAGAATATTTAAAAAAAGAATGTTTATATATGTATAACTGAATCACTTTGCTGTACAGCAGAACACAGCATTGTAAATCAACTATACTTCAGTAAAAAAAAAACTATTCATCTGGAGGGGCTGGATTATATTCAGGTACTTAACACAGCACAAGTGTATCTCTTGCTCATACAACTGTTCCATTCAGCAAGAGGCATTGCTCATGGTCATTACTCTGGGACCCAGCCTTTTGGAGGCTTCATCTCAACATGTGTTTCCATGATCACTGGGCAGGAAACAGGAAGCGTGGCAAATAGTGCAAAAGCTCTAAAGTCTGCCTGTAAGTGATACACGTCCATGCCATTCACACTTCATTAGCAGTGCAAGTCACGTGGCCACACCTCACTTCATAGGGGGGTGGGGAAGTACAAACCTTTCACATAGCCGAAAGTAAAGAACTAGAATTCATGTGAAGCCCTACATAGATATAGGACTCCCCTCCCACTCCCCTATTAATTCTTGTACCTGTTCATGACTACTGTTTATTGCTAGAATGAGACAGAGTTCAGCATCAATTCCATTCCTATTATTGTGTTTGTCTTTGTAGATAGAAGTTATGAGAAACTTTGGTCATGTAAGTAGATGGGAATGAAGGAGTTTTGTTATAGCAATGTCACCCATTTCTTTGATCTCCTCTGTGTTAAATGCTAAAAATCTAACAGTAATCTATCACAAACATTAACTTATAACAATGATCTACCAGCTGATACCTTGATTATGTCCTTCTTTATTTTTCTTGAAAGCACAACTTAGAAACCAAAGTTGCCAAAGGATCTGTACCCTTTTCCAACACTCACACGAATATTTCAAAGAGCACCCGGAGGTTTTATACCCCAGGACAATGCCACACAGTGAAGATCAGGTTGAGTGGAAGGATGCCTTTCTTTTGGGAAGGAGGGAACCTCAATTGTACAATTGTGCAAGGGCAGGGGTGAAAAGGGAACCTGATCCTCCATCACTGGTGGATGGAAGTTGAACACAAGGATGGAAACCGATTCTGTCTTCAAACCACTCCTGTCTGCATATGCCTTGGAATGCCGTTGAGTGACCCAGGGGTCCAAGTACCCCGGTGTGAAGTGTGCTGCATTAAAATTCACTTCCCCAAACCATGAGAGTGTAAATTTCCTCCCACTGTTTCATGCACTATCATACTGTATATTTGAAGTTCTTAATTTTTGTTTCGTTCATTCAACACATATTGATCAGAAGGACCAGAAATTTAGTGATGTGTGGTTTAGGGGATCAAGATTCTTATGTGGCCTTTTTCTAACATGCTTTCTAACAAACCATGTAACAATGAGAAGAACACTCCACCTTTTGGGGCCACAGATTTTATCATCTCTAAAGTAAGGGCTAAGTTACATCTTCCCTAAGACCCCTTTTTGCTTTAACATTGAATCCCTTATTCTTTTCCCCTTTGTCTTAGTCAGTTCAGGCTGTCATGACAAAATACCACAGCCTGGGTGGCTTAGACAACAAACATTTATTTCTCACAGTTCTGGAGGCTGGAAGTCTAAGACCAAGGTGCTGGGAGATTCAGTTCTTGAAAAGGACTCTCTTCCTGGCTTGTACACAGCCATCTTCTCCTTGTAACCTCACATGGCACAGAGAGAGAGCTCTGGTCTCTTCCTCCTCTTATAAGGGCACTTATACCATCATCAGAGTCCCATCCTCATGACCTCAACTAAATCTAATCACTTCCCAAAGTCCCCACCTCCAAATACCATCACATTGGATGTTAAGGCTTCCAGACACGAATTCTGGGGGGACACATTCAGTCCATAACAGTCCTTAATGATTTTTCACAGTAACTGAAACAGGAAACCCTCCAAAAATGCACATCTATTTCAAAACTCAATGATTTCATTCCTCTCTGCTCCATCGCTGGGCACCTGGTGATGAATGTCTTAATGATGACGGCAGGGCTGCTTACAATAAGAAGAGTCTGAAAGTCTTAAGTGCAGGAGAAGGGCTTCCATAATCTGCAGACCAGATAATTAGCCTCTAAAGAATCAAAAGTTGAAAGTAACTATTTTAAATCCCCCAGCACCAAAGCAGTGAGTTTTGCACCATCCACTGCTACTTTTGGGTATTGCTGTCACTTCTTTGCACAGCCATCTTCAAATTTTTTGATGGATTCTATGTTGACATGCTGTTGATGTCTGCCAACACCTCATGTTCACAGTCATTGTAATAAACGAAGTTCAGCTGACTTGAGTAATACTTAATAGATTAAAAAAAATTTTCCACAATTCCTCCACAGAGATATAATTATTTTTAATTTTTACATTTGTAATTTGTATCTTACATAGGGTCAATAATTTCATGTTGGTCCATTTCTACACTAATTACTATTTATTGTGTATATACTCTATGTACACAATATAGTATGCCTTGTGCATTGCACCTGTAATCTGATTTTTCCTTGTGCAGACCACTGAGCTAGGCAGTGACCTCCCTTGGAGAGCGTGACAGGTGGAGAGTGTGACAGGTTGAACTATGTCTCCCAAAAATTCATATGTTGAAACCCTAACCTCCAGTATCTCAGAATGTGACCTTATTAGGGAATGTGACCTTATTAGGTCACATTCAGTATCTCAGAATGTGACCTTATTAGGTCACATTCAGTATCTCAGAATGTGACCTTATTAGGGAATAAGGTCATTGCAGATGTAATTAGTTAAGAAAAGTTATACTGGAGTAGGGTGGGTCCCTAATCCAATAGGACTGGAGTCCTTGTAAGGTGGCCATGTGAAGACAGAGACATAGGGAGAATGCCATGTGAAGATGGAGGATTATAGTGATGCATTTATGAGCCAAGGAATGTCAGGATGGCCGGCAGAGGAAGAGATGAGGAAGGATTCCTCCTCTCCAGAACTGTGAGACAATACATTTTGTTCTTTCAAGCTACCCAGTTTGTGGTACTCTGTTATGGCAGCCCAGGGAACTAATACAGAGAGCTTCAGTGACTTACCCAATGCCAGTAATGAGTAAATGGCAAGTTAGGGTTTGGATGGAGGTCACCAATTCTGAAGTCCAAGTTTTTAATCAGCACCCCTCATTGTCGCCTTGAGAACAGTTTCTGCTTTACATTATACAAAAGAACTTTCCCACTTTTACATATCCTTCATAATTACCTCTTATTACTCATGTCTGGTAGTAGTGTAAAACAATTTACCAAACTATCACTTTATGGATAGTAGCCCAGAAGGAGTCATACATACTAAATATAGATGTACATTTTTTAGCACCTTTGAGAGTGTTTTTGTGCACAGGGAGACTATTCAGAGATTTACTTTGTTTTTTAAAGTCAATATTTAATGTATTAAAATTACAGATTATAAAATCTAATTTTAAACTTTAAAATTCAGTTGACTCATTATTCTATTTATAAGTCAAATTAAAAAAAATTGTTTTTACAGAGGCCTATCAAGAAAAAAAGACCCCAGGGACTTCCCTGGTGGTCCAGTGGTTAAGACTCTGCCCTTCCAGTGCAGGGGGTACAGGTCTGATTCCTGGTCGGGGAACTAAGATCACACATGCCACATGGTGTAGCCAAAAAAATAATAATAATTAAAAAAAAGAAAAAGTTTGATCCTCACTTAAAAAAAAAAAAGAAAAAAAGATCTCAGCCTTAGAATTTTGAAACTTTGCCATTTCTAAAAACTCTACCACAAGAAGGAGGAAGAGCACTGGGGACTCATATGCCTCAGTTCCTTAATCACCCAAGTTACAGGCTTTCTCTTGCATCTGCATCCCCATGACTACCTTTGAGCTCTTCCAAGGTTGGCCTGTGGTCAGCAGGGGAGGAGGACCGGGGAAGAAGAGAGATACGATGTCGCTCAGTAGATGGGGCCAAAGTGGAACTTTTAGACCAAAGGTAGCAAATTTCAAAAAAGCTGTTTGAAAGGGGTGCTAAAGATCAACAGTTGAGGGCTTCCCTGGTGGCGCAGTGGTTGAGAATCTGCCTGCCAATGCAGGGGACACGGGTTCGAGCCCTGGTCTGGGAAGATCCCACATGCTGCGGAGCAACTAGGCCCGTGAGCCACAACTACTGAGCCTGCGCGTCTGGAGCCTGTGCTCTGCAACAAGAGAGGCCACGATAGTGAGAGGCCCGCGCACCGTGATGAAGAGCGGCCCCCGCTTGCCGCAACTAGAGAAAGCCCATGCACAGAAACGAAGACCCAACACAGCCAAAAATAAATAAATAATTAATTAATTAAAATTAAAAAAAAAAAAAAGATCACCAGTTGAGAAAGGTTACTGCATTTGTCCAGCTAGACTTTTAGGATATATAAAAGGGTCATGATCTTTTCCTGGAGGAGGAAAGTGTTAAGGATCTCTCCGTTAGCTGCAATTTTAATATTTAGACTATGAAATGTGGAGTTCGTTAAGAGGGAGGGGGTTCATCTCCTCCTCATATTTCCCCCTTCTGTGGATGCAGGAGGGCAAACATGTACACCTATATTTTATTAGGCTATGATAGGCTCTTATACTGGTGGCTTCAACCTACTCTCTCCTCTTGGCATCCACGCCCTTGGGTTTTCCCTTCCCCCTGACCCTGGGCTAGCCCTGGAAATTGTTTTAACCTATAGAATGCTACAGAAGTGGTGCTGTGTCCAACTCCAGATTTAAGCCTAAGGAGATCTAGCAGCTTCCATTCTGTCCTCTTGGGAGTGCTGACCCACCGTTAAGAAGTCCAGCTACCCTGCTGGCGAGACCAGGGGGAGAGGTCACGTGAAAAAAGAAAGGTCCGGAGAGTTAATGGAGAGAGAGAAGCCCAGCCTTCGCAGCTGAGTCCTGCTCCTGTCTGAGCCACTAGCTGAATGCAGCCATGTGAGTGACCACCGGCGAGACAGCAGAAGGATGGCCCTGCTGAGTCCAGCCCAAACTGCAGAATCATGAGCAAATAAAATGGTTCTTGTTTTAAGCCACTAAGTTATGGGGGCGGTTTGTTGCTCAGTGATGGATAGTTGGCACTGGCTGTAAATGTGCCCTTCCAAGGATTAGAACTGTTCCCCTTTATTGTAAGAGACCATTATGGGTTGAATTGTTTCTCCCCAGAAGACATGTTGAAGTCCCAACTCCCAGAACCTGTGACTTTTTTTCCTTGGAAATAGGGTTGTTGCTGATGTAATCAGGTTAAGGTGAGGTCATTAGGGAGGGCCCTAATCCAATATAGCTGGCCAACTTAGAAGAAGAAGAGAGAGACACATAGGGAGGATGCCAGGTGAAGGTGGAGGTAGAGATTGGAGTGATGCATCTACAAGCCAAAGAATGCCAAGTGTTGATGGCTGTCCTCAGACGCTAGGAGTGAAGCATGAAACAGATCCTCCTTCAGAGCCCTCAGAAGGAACCGACCCTGCTGACAACCTGATTTGGGCCTTCTAGCCTCCAGCACTGTGAGAGAATCCATTTCTGCTGTTTTCATCCACCCTGTTTGTGGCACTTTGCTATGACAGCCCTAGCAAACGAATACAGAGAGTCTTGAAGACAATAGACATGGTGAGAAGAGGGGAAGGAGGGTGGGGCCAGCACACAGGGCCCTGAGCCTGAGCACCTCCTTCAAGTCTGCACCTGAGGTGCCTAGCTCACCTCACCCTGGTCCCTAGCAGCATATGATGAAGTAAAGATGATAAGAATCCTAACTAACATTAGCTCTGAGGTTTTCTAGTTTATTCCAGCTGTCCTGAAGTTACTTCTTCTGTATCTCCGTGGAGTTTCTTCCATGTTCACCGTGGACTCCCCTGTCAGTCAAAGATGGAACAGGATCAACTCTCTTGTAGGCTGAAGCCACCACAGGGTGGTGAAAGCTGCCTCCTCTGAGTGACTTCAGGGCTGTCAGGGCCAACTTCGCTGCCGGTAGTTAACAGGTGGCCAGGGTTTGCTGTCTCTGGGTCTCCATTTGCATCACGGGCCAGACTTGCAATGAGATGTCGCTATTCCCAAGGGTAGTGAAATGAACACATAGTCATCAGGGGTGATGAAGAAAAACTGCCTGGGTGAGAGGCAGTTATTTTTCCTCCTAATGTTCTTTTACAGAGAATCAGACTTCTGGCAGGAATAAATATGTTGGGGCACCCACACCCACTCTTTACAAACCCTGGAGGATAAGTGACCTTTGGTAATGACAGCACTGTGTCCTCCAGGTACTAGAGGAAGAGCTGGACTCTGGATCTCCTCATGATATTTGCATGTATTTTGAGCCATTTGGTCAGTTGAATTGTGGATCCCTGGCTTGTAGATGCATCACTCATGATCATTGCAAGGGCCTCAGGCCATTTAAAACAAATTTACTTAACATTTGCTTTGAGGTTTCATTTTCTTTCTTTCTACTTTGCCAGAGCTCTGAGGGTGGTACAAATTACATGGTTGCCATTTGCATACATGTTGGAAAACTTGTTCTTTAGAATGAGAATCTTGGCCTGAAACTATGTTAAGAGAAATTTCCTAGCAAGGAAATTCCCTAGTGAGACTATTTCTGGAGCGATTTTTTGCTGTAATAATAGGATTGCCATCCTGCAGGGGAGAGCCTCGGGCCATCCAGAGACTAGAAGTATTACAACTAAGTCATGGGAATATCGCATTGACCAAGGAAGTTTAAAAGAGTCAGTTGCCAGGTTGTGGGGGGGGTGGGCGGCAGGTTTGATAACGTCACCACTGGGTGCTGTGCGGGATGGCACTGGGTTCCCTGAACGACACCGCGTACAAACAGGGCAAAGCACACGATGAGAAGCTGCTAGATTAGAAAAGCCAGACACAAGCAAGCATTTTTTTTATCTGTTCCCTTGTCCCCTCTGTGCCCAAGCATGCTGCTGAGTGTTATGCATTGTATTCACAGGGGCCATGGAAAACCCATCTGGCTGTACCTAGAATTTGTGACCGGATGGAGGAAGCAGCCCGCTGAAGCGCGGGCAGCCTTTTCTATCACAGCCCCCTGTTGTGAACTAGAGGTAGGGAGGGGCTGGATGAGGAAATGGCAAAGGTGCCAAGATCCAGGGCTGATGTTCTGTTGGGGAAGTACCTTTAGCAGCTGCATCACCCTAAGCTTTTCCCTTTTAAGTCAGCAGTGACCTGATTTATCAATACCAAACAAAACCTTCCGGAGAAGTAAGTAATTGGTACAAATCCAATAAACTAAAGTAAACCCAAAGCTCTCTTAGAAGTTTCAATACTGAGAACGACTTTCACCTTAAAATCATATGTTTAAGTCGATTGCACAAATACACATTTCAAATTGTAGTGAAAAGGCTATGTTACAGGCAAAATACCAAATATGCAGACACGTTCTTAACATAAGGGTATTGACACTAGTGTTCTGATTCTCTTAAGCCTTTCTGTATTTAATTCTGAATTTTTAATTCCCCCCAGGTTGAAAAACACTTATTCGTTTAAGGAAGGTGGTCACCCTACCAGTTCACCAACATTCTCTACTGAGGGAGACTTACAGCTGAAGGCTGCCTGGATTCTCATTTGTGACCCTGATGGAACGTGCTTGGTTCTTGCTATTCCTTTATGATTCCATGACAACAAGAGAGCAGTGGTCTCCTTGGATTTAAATTATGCACCTGACCTAATTCTTCTCTACTCCAGCAGGAGTAGACGGGAGGCCCCAGCTCCCACCTCACTGATAAACTTTAGATGTGTGAATGTATTTTTCTTGTAACCCTGGAGACCTTTGAACGTGATGGGTTCCTATCATGTTCGAAGGTCTCCAAGGCTCATGGAACCTTCCATTCTTTCATATTTAAAAAAGAGATGACATAACCCTTTCAGATACTGAACATTATAGATAATTAAATTTTGTATTTTTAGATGATTTTCAGTGACTGAAGGTTATTACTTATGAAGCTGGTCAACTGATATTCTCTTTCAGTCAGTCAGTGCTTTTCAATTTTTAATTTTCTACATTCTGTATTCTTCATTGATTTAATAAATGAGCCAACAACAGCAATAACAAGGCTCAATAAAAATGCATTCTATTCACCTGCTTTTACAGATTAAAAAAAAACCTGTTAATTCTCACTTTTTGCATCTCACTATGGACCCCATGGCTTTCCAGATTTAATGTATATCAGAGGGCACAGTCATTAATCTCTTTTTGAGGCTTAAATCGTGTCAGCTTTGGCAAGTGAGACCTTTTCATATGACTTTTTCAACTTGTTTTGCTGAATAACATATGATCTCATTTCTGGCCAACTTTTAAAATCTTTGAACTTGATGGAATTCTGAAAAGTTTTTTTATAAACTTCTTGCCTCTTGAGATCATGCCACTCTTACAGATATTACAGTGGTAGCGAATTGAATTTTGGATTTCTCTCATGGCTTTATCTGATTGAAGAGTTCCAGTTTTCAAGGTCATTCTGCTGACAGGACGGACACACCTCGGTTTGAAACCCAGCATTACCACTTGTCAGCCATTCCTGGGCAAGTTTTGCCTCCATTCTGAGCCTGTTTGCTCATGTAAACATGTAGATAATATTGATACTCATTTTAAGAGGTTTAATGAGAGGATTAAGTAAGATAATGTATATATAGTCTTTATCACTGTGCTTGGAACATATAATTTAATAAATGGTAGCTGTTATTGTTAATATTATTTTATGTAAAAATGAACTCAGATGAATTAATGAGTAATGTCAAAATGTGTGTTCATGTTAAAGACTAAACATATATCACAACCTAACTGTCCATCAAAAGAGGAATGGATTAAGAAGATGTGGTGTATATATACGATGGAATACTACTCAGCCATAAAAAAGAATGAAATAATGCCCTTTGCAGCAACACGGATAGACCTAGAGATTACCATACTAAGGGAAGTCAGTCAGACAGAGAAAGGCAAATACCATATGATATCACTTATATGTGGAATCTAAAAAAAATGATACAAATGAACTTACTTACAAAACAGAAATAGACTCACAAACATAGAAAACAAACAAAACAGAAATAGACTCACAAACATAGAAAACAAACATAGACTCACAAACATAGAAAACAAACAAACTCACAAACATAGTAGGGGAGGGATAAGTTAGGAGTTTGGGATTAAAATATACACACTACTACATATATAATAGATAACCAACAAGGACCTACTGTATAGCACAGGGAACTATACTCAATATCTTATAATTTCCTATATTGGAAGAGAATATAAAAAAGTATACATATATATATAACTGAATCATTTTGCTGTATACCTTAAACTAATACAACATTGTAAATCAACTATATTTCAATAAAAAAATTTTTTTAATTAAAATTAAAAAAAAAAAAAAAGACTAAACATAGACTTTCACATACATTTCACTCTTCCCCAACCTCAGGCTCCTGCCACCCTGGCTCCTGAGGAGAAGTGTTTGCCCCCCTTGGAGAAAGTCTAGCATGAGATGTTAGGTGAGCCAACGCAGAGTGTGAAAGAATTCACAGAAACATTCGCAAGAGGAGAAAAAGAGTTTTAATTCACTTTCCAAGAGAGGAAAGGGGCCAGACGCATGGAGTGGCTTTGGCACCGAAGGGTGGGCCTTTGAATCTTTTATTGGGCTTCAAAGGGCAAGCTGCAGGAAAGAGGGGGTGGGTTCATATCTGTTTTGGTCCACAGCTGTATCCAAGCTGGCTGTGCTTCTATAGGATGTGGTTTTTCTGAGAATCTGTAACTTTCTGTCTTCAGTAACTTTCCAGTCCTTGGATGTCTGAAACAGACTTACTAGGAGCCCTGGACAGGCCGTTACTCGATTTTGAATCATGTTAGGTGGGTTTACACGAGATGTTACCTCATGTTGAAATTCCACAGCCTCCGCGAGAAGTCAAGAGTTTCAGTGTGTCTCTGGTTTTCTGAAATTTCTCCGGAGGGAGAAAAGACATGGAAGCCTGGCGGGCCTCCGAGCTGGGAGGCGGGTTGGGCGCTGGGGGCTGCCGGAGGGCAGTTTGGAGCTTTAAATAGAGAAGCTTCAGACTTGAGTCACGTGTTGCTTATTCTCAATTTAGCCAAGGATCGTCTCTTGTTTCCTCTCACCTCGTTCTTTGCATTAGTCAAATGCTGTCTCCTTCAAAGCCATCACATTTCATCCTCCCTTGCTGTCTTGGAAACAGTTCCTCTTTTCCAGCTCCTCTTTTTGATCTCTCTGCCTTCTTTCAACCTCTTTTTAAAAATAAAAACAACATCAAATGAAAATCCTGAGTCCTAAGAAGTCTTCCTTGAAAAATGCAAAGATTTACAAATATGCATATTTACTAACTTTCTCTTTAGGAGTGAAACAAACTCCCCCTTTTTAACTTTTTTTGTCGGTGCATTGTTTTCTCTGTTTCTGATCAAATGCAAGACCACCTCTGTTTTCTTTTGTGGCACCTAGTATGTTTGATTGACTGTATTATTTTAGTACATTTATATTAATGTTGAAATTAATTGGGGGCATCTGCCCCATCTCTGACTGACAGCTTCATGTAGAAGCTGAATATATACACCTCAACCACACACCACTCTGCCATATGATAGAAAGAATTCCACGTTTCAGGTGGTGAGCTACCCATCTTAAGTAATATCTCATATAGCAAAATTCTGGTACAATTAAGCCTAATTTAAGGCCCAACATATAATAAGCTGAGCTTTGAGAAGACTTAGGATAATTCTATTTCACATCTGAAAGCATTCTCAGAGATCACCAAAGCCTTAGATTCTTGGGGGATAATTCATTTAATTAAGAGAGGAAATTAACTCGATAGCCAAAGCAACTTCCCATTTTACAAAGGATATAGAAAATTCCTCTAAAACATGACAGGTTGATAAAAATTGATGTGCACACATCTCCATGTCCATTACTGGTGTAGCTAAGGACACCTGCACACAAAGCCTCTGGGCTCTGTGGTAGATCAGTGGCAGCGGATTGGGGTCCCTGTCCTGGAGATGTGCCCATCTTGTTCTCTTGTCATCAAACTGAAGACGTGGCCTAGTGGAGACGCTCCCTCTAGGTCAGCGTGTAATAAATCAATAAATCATTAGCCAATCAAATAGTGTCACTCCTGGCTGAAAAACTGCTAAGCAGAACTCAATTTCTCCGAGCAGACTGGTAAGAAAGGCCGAGGACGCTTATCCTTAGCATACAATGTAGTGTTTTCTACAGCCTCTCCGTATTCATTATATCTTCCTGGTGTTGGATGCCGGAAGCCTCTTTTTTTTTTTTTTTTTTTTTTAAAGGATTTTCTTATTTATTTATTTATTTATTTTTGGCTGTGTTGGGTCTTCGGTTCGTGCGAGGGCTTTCTCCAGTTGCGGCAAGCGGGGGCCACTCTTCATCGCGGTGCGGGGACCGCTCTTCATTGCGGTGCGCGGGCCTTTCTCTATCGCGGCCCCTCCCGTCGCGGGGCACAGGCTCCAGACGCGCAGGCTCAGCAATTGTGGCTCACGGGCCCAGCTGCTCCGTGGCATGTGGGATCTTCCCAGACCAGGGCTCGAACCCGTGTCCCCTGCATTAGCAGGCAGATTCTCAACCACTGCGCCACCAGGGAAGCCCCGGAAGCCTCTTTTTAATAACTTAAAGCTTCATGTGTCACATCCTGTCTGAATCTCAGGGTTTCTGGAAGAAACTGAAAATAGGATTCAAAAAGCCAGGTTTCCAGTAGTCCTGTATCTTTGCAACCTGTGTTCCCTTTGCTCTGGAGAAAGGACACTGACAGTCAGTGTGCTGTATGCACCACTAGAGGGCACTTTGACACTTGCTTTCGAATCTACAGTTTTTCAGACGCCCCAGATTGCAAACATCTGTATCTGCTGTTGTGTCTACACATTAGTAACGTTTCATAGTTGCTCTAATGAAATGCTCTCCCTGTCCAACAATGACACTCTGCGATTCTTAACAAATATTGGTTGATGATGGGGATAGTTGCAAGAGAGTCTAGTTAATTAAGAGGAAATTGATAAAGGTGTTACACTCCAGTGGTGGGCAGAATTTTAAAGGCAGGGATTAGAAAAAAACTCAGAAGAGATGCTGCCTATGCTTTGATTGTCTGCCTTAGTAGGAAAGCACACGGAATAATACTGTGATTTACCAGACAAATAGGGCAGACTAAAGCGTAAGCCCCATCTGACACAGACGTATGGCTGGCAGTCATCAGATAAATTCAGATCCTGCTGAGGAGGAAGGGCAGACAAACACTGGGATTATATATATATCCCAAAGAACTTGGGTTAAATAGGTCTATTGAATACTACAGGGAAGAAAAGAAGGGCAGTAAATTTAAAAGGGTTTAAGGTCAGCAGTGTTCTCCTACCCCCTCCCCCAATAGTCTAGAGATCATCTGAGGCCGGGGCTAACTAAGCAAACATCAGAAGTAGAGGTGGGTTATGATTCCTTCTTTTAGACAGAAATGACTAATATTTGAAAGGACAGTGAGTGGAGAGTTGTCACCATACACATACTTACTGAGAAACTTGAATAAACACTCAACACAACAAAAACAAAGAACTGGGAGTTGGAAATTTTGGAGAATGACCACAGAGCACTGCATAAAAGAGATACACCTCCTTATGGTGGTGCGTGATCTTGAACAACCCAGCCTCACCACTCTGACCGCCTGTCTCAATACATTGTCTCCATCCCTTCCTGTTTCCAGAACACAGACCTCATCCCTGACCTCCTTGACTCCAGGAACAATCTATTCACTTAGAGTCTCAACTTACATTCCCCTTGACAAAAATTCCATGTATCATCTGTGACCTTGGGCATTATGGCTAATTTTCAGGTTACCTCCTCTCAATGCACCTGATCTGTATCCCCATTCCCATAGACTGCTTCAGTTGCAGTGGTCTCCCTATCTCCAACCCTGTCTGTACTGGCCTTACAGGTGAGAGTTTTGGAAGTCAGGGACACCTGTTTTTTGTATTCTCTCATAAACCTAGCAGAGGGTTTTTGCATAAAATCAATATTTCAGATTTGAAGTAGAACTTAATGGTCATCTGGTCTACCCTTCTATTAGACAGTTAATGTTGAATGCTCAATGACTATTAGGATCCTATCAACCTTTAAAATTTCTTTTATGAGATGTTTAAATAAAACTACTAAAAACATTTGTGTATAGGTTTTTGCATAAATACACATTTTCCTTTCTCTGGATAAATATCCAGGAGTGCAGTTGCTGGGTCATATGGTAGACCTGTGTTTAGTTTTTTAAGAAGCTGCCAAGCTGTTTTCCAGAGTACCATTTTACATTCCCACCAGCAATCGATGAGTGATCTAGTTTCTCTGCATCCTCGGCAGCATTTCCTGGAGTCACTGTCTTTTACTTTATTCTGTTGGGTGTGTAGTGATCTCCCTGTGGTTTTAGTTTGCGTTTCCCTAAGGATGTCGAACATATATTCATGTGCTTATTTGCCATCGGTATGTCTTCTTCAGTGAAATGTCTGTTTATGAATTTTGGATTAGTCTTCTAATTGGGTTGATTTCTTTTTTTAAAGGGCCATTTATTTATTTTTGGCTGCGTTGGGTCTTCACTACTGCGAGTGGGC
Source organism: Balaenoptera acutorostrata (assembly GCF_949987535.1). Taxonomy (NCBI): domain Eukaryota; kingdom Metazoa; phylum Chordata; class Mammalia; order Artiodactyla; family Balaenopteridae; genus Balaenoptera; species Balaenoptera acutorostrata. The sequence goes on from NC_080073.1 coordinate 94,821,467, forward strand.
TTTGTCTAGTTGCGGCGAGTGGGGGCTACTCTTCATTGCGGTGGGCGGGCTTCTCATTGCCGTGGCTTCTGTTGTCACGGAGCACGGGCTCTAGACGCGCGGGCTTCAGTAGTTGTGGTTCGTGGGCTCTAGAGTGCAGCCTCAGTAGTTGTGGTGCACGGCCTTAGTTGCTCCGCCGCATGTGGGATCTTCCCGGACCAGGCCTCTAACCCATGTTCCCTGCATTGGCAGGCAGATTCTAAACCACTTCGCCACCAGTGGGAAGCCCTGATGTTTTTTAACCATTGAAACTGTAGAGTTCTTTATATCGTTTAGATATAACTCCTTGTCAAAGATGTGGTTTGCAAATATTTTCTCCCAGTCTCTAGCTTGCCTTTTCATCCCCTTAACAGGGTCTTTCACTGACAAAAGTTTTTAATTTTGATGAAGTTCAATTTATTAATTTCTTTCTTGTATGAATCATGCTTTTGGTGTCAAGTCTAACACACTGCCTAGCCCTAGATCCTGAAGACTTTCTCTGATGCTGTTTATCTATAAGTTTTATAGTTTGATGTTTTACATTTAAGTCCACGATCCATTTTGAGTTAATTTTTGTATAAGGTGTGAGACGTAGGTCAAGGTTCAATTTGTTTGTCCATGGATGTCCAATTGCTCCAGCACCATTTGTTGAAAAGGTATTTCCCTTTTTTTGACTGATTATAGGCAGTACTGTATTTTTAATTTTGTATTTTTAACTCAGTGCTATGTTGAATATAAGTAATAAAATCAGAGATCCTTCTCTTGTTGCCAGTCTTAGGGAGAAATCAGTCTTTCAACATTAGGTATAATGTTAGCTGTAGCTTTTTGTAGCTTTTGGTACTGTCTTTGCTTTTGTTATCCAGGTAAGACTTCTTTCATAACCATGAATTGGGAAGTGATCTTTCCTCTTCTCTTTTCTGGAAGAGATTGTGTAGGATTGGTCCTTTGGTCCTGAGATTCCCTTGCTAGTCTGCCTTCTTTACTCCACCTTTCAGAGTTTTCTTACCTTTGTCTTGTATATAACATCCAGGGGTTTCAGTCGCGTTAGCAGAAGGGATAGTGAAAAGTACTTCTCCATCTTCCCAGAAGAGGAGTTCAGTTTTCCCATATTTTAAATGAGAACGTTGGTCTATAATGTTCTCTCAAGATCTTTTAAGCTCAGTAAATTATGTTATTCATGATATATTAAATCCTCATTTGCTTTTTTTTCGTGTTTACTGGGGCCTTGTAATCATTATGCCATAAACATGTTTTCTAGTTCCAACTTTATATTGTACCTACTCACCGCCACATGCTTTCTGCTTGGATGGGGAGAAACAAAGCAAAGTTCTTGAGATGGTATCGCTGTTTCCTTCAATAAAAAGCCCAGCCTATTGTACATTTTATGAGATGGTGATTGCTTTGGGAGGAACCCCGCTTTAGAATGTGGAAGGTCCAGGAACTCCCAAATGAGGTGGAGAGTCAAAGAGCTGAGAACCCCTGGTAGAGGGTAAAATATCCTTCACCCAGAAGCACAGGCTTTATTCACTAAAGACATTTCTCATAACATTAAAATGCAAATTCAAACACTGCCTGTAAAAACTGACACCAGCATATGTTTTCAGAATGCTTCATCTTTCCATTTGCAAGCTCACGTCCCATACAAGATGGTTTAGTCTGAAACCGGCTCCATTGGCATGTAGAGCAGTGTTAAACCTTGTTCAAATGTTAATGCAAGTGATTGCTGTTAATTTCCTGTTTACCCTAATACAAAAAATGTGAAACTCTATTCATTCAGCCAGCATTTATTCTCCTCCCAGATAGATCTCCCACCAGTCTCTCATTGCCTCCCTCCTTCTTCTCTTTACCCAGACTCATTCCTACAGAAATGCACTTCACTCTATTCATTTCTCCCATGCTTCCACTATCTTTGTTCAATTATTTACCAATGGGTTTAAAAAAAAATTAAAACAAATATCATAAAATTTTATACTGATTATCGAACACCAACATTTAATCTTAGCAGAACAATAATTATTCTGTACTTCAATCTGTTTCTTAGTTGTATTTTTATAGGGATGATTTTTTTCAATACAGTAGTCTAACTTTAAAAATTGAGATATAATTCATATACCATAAAAATCACCATTTTAAAGTGTACAATTCAATGGTTTTTAGGATATTCACAGGTTGTATGAGGTCCATGAAGGTACTGAGGGAGTTGGTGAATGAAGAGTGTGCAGGGTGGAGTTTGAGGGAGTGGGCAACCATGTGATGTCCTGAAGGATACAGAAATAAAGGAGAGTGTGTAGAGGTGATAATGAAAGTCCTGGGAGGGTGTGATCCCTCCATACCAAGATGGAAATGCAGAAGAGCAGAAGGTCCCAGCAGGTGGAAGAAGTCAGTCAAGGAGTCCTTAGCCTAATAGAGTTTAAATCAAACTGGGGAGCAAAGTGCGTTCATGCACAAAGCAACTGGGGACCCTTTCCATGTAACTGTGCTGGTGAATCTCGGGGTAGGGACAGAGCCCATCACTCCTCTGTGGGTAAAGTTTGCCTCAGGTCTACTCACAGTTGGCACAGTCATGGCCTCTTCTCCTCGGAGCCATTGGTCATACTATCTTTCCATCCTAAATGCCACCCCTAGAACCTCCCATTTTTCATTGCCCACCTCATGTCCTCTATGAAATATTCCCCAGTGATCCTGCCCGCAGTGAGTCTTCTCTTACTGCATTATTAAGGAAATTTCACCATTCGGAAGTCATCATATATTTGCCAGTAGCCTAATCACCAGCTGCCAGATAATCTTGGTCTTGCAGCCTAATTCATAACCCTGCCTCATCTGTAACTGACAGCAGCTTTCATTATCAATATTTCTTTCCAAGTGATCATTTAAAGGATCATCACCAGGTGTAACCGTCTGCTAAGGCTGCTAAAACCAAACACTATAAACTGAGTGGCTTAAACAACAGATACCTATTTTCTCACAATTCTGGAGGCTGAATGTCCCAGATCAAGGTGCTGTCAGGGTTGGTTTTTCGTGAGGTCTCTTTCTGTCTTGCAGATGGCCACCTTCTTGCCATGTCCTCACATGGCCTTTCTTCTGTGAGTGTGCAGGGAGAGAGAGAGAGAGAGGAGAGAGATCTCTGGTATCTCTTCCTCTTCTTATAAGACATCAGTCCAATCAGGTTAGGATCTCATCTTTATGACCTCATTTAAACTTAACTGCCTCCTTAAAAGCCCTATCTCCAAATACTATCACATTGGGACTTAGGGTTTCAACATATGCATTTGGGGGGGGGACACAATTCAGTCCATACCACCAGGAAAAGACTGGGGATCCCTGCCATAGAAAAAAAAAGATCTAGAACATATACTTGACTTCTGTATTTCCATGGACTTAAGGAAGGTAAAAAGTTGTCACAAGGGAATAATTACATGTACACACACACACATAGAATAGGTCATCTTCAAACATTTTTCACATATACCATAGTAATTTTGATAGTAATAGTAATGCTATACAATAGCAATGCTATACAATAGTAATAGTAATGCTATCCAATTCCTTGCATTTTTTAAATATTTATTTAATTAATTCATTTGTTTATTTGGTTGTGCCAGGTCTTAGTTGTGGCCGGCAGGCTCATTAGTTGCAGCTCGCTGGCTCCTTAGCTGTGGCATGCATGTGGGATCTAGTTCCCTGACCAGGGATCGAACCCAGACCCCCTGCATTGGGAGTGTGGAGTCTCAACCACTGTGCCACCAGGGAAGTCCCCAATTCCTTGTATTTTTAAGACTGTCACCTAAAAGGTTTTATCATAAGTTTTAAGTTATTGCAAGAGATTAAATGTCTGGTTTGAGGTATGGCAAATATTGAAATTTTAAAATAAAACTGTGAACATTACTCATTTAATCATCACCGTTTAAAAAATACAAGTTCTTTTTTTAATGAACATAAATTTTAAATTTCTCCTTTTTCTCCTTGAACTTGTATCTCAATTCCACTTCCCCACAGAATTATATCCTGTTGTAATAATACATTTTATACTTCAGAGTCATTTACTGATCACCCTATCATATTTTTCTTCAACAAAAAGAATAAAATTAGTTTTTAAAAAATTCCTGTGACTAAAGGTTAAAGTGTTAAACATTAATCTGGATTGAGTTAGTATTAATTTATTATTCCTACACAATTGATCAAAACAACCTATATATTTCGTATACTTTGAAAAGGATAACTACATGTAAAAAGTAAACTTTTATTGGAAATTCATCTATTAATGAGATGTGTGTTTCCTCCATTGAGTTCATATATCTACGAATGAATATTACTTCTAGAGCTCTCAGACACAAACATTAATTCGATTCCTATTCTTGCTTTTATAACTAAGTGTAAACACTGAACAACTAGCTCATATAAATCGTTGGATGAGAATTGGTATACTTTTGTTCTTGCAAATCACTCAGTTCTTTGAACTCAGAATTGCATGCTAAGAATCACATGATGATCCCTGGCCCTGCCCCTCCTCCTCTCCTCCTTTCTCTCTCCCTCCACCACCCCCTCTCTCTTTCTCATATGCCGGGTTCTCTCCAAAGCATGTTACATGAATTATTTTATGTAGTCTCCTAGCAACTCTATAAAGTATGGCCTTTTATTATTCCCATTTTACAAATGAGGAAATTGAGGAGGAGATTGACTCTCCAAGTCACAAGTTTAATAGATGGTAGAGCATGAATTCAAAGCCAGGCAGAGCCTGCACCCAGAGCCTGCACCCCTAGCCACGACTCGTCACAGTAGGTGGTGCAAGAAAGTCCAATTCTGTCCCAGTACTTGGAGCACATATTTATCGGCCAGTTCTCTAATGAGAGCGAAAACCCCAGAAATAGGAACATTCCATAAACATTGTTTAAAAGTTCATTCAATGCATCTTCAGTCTCCTGGAGATCTGCTACCCAGCAGCTCCTGAACAAAAGACCCAGCTGCCTGGTTGGTGATCTTTAGAAAGCTAGCTGGAGGAATTGCCACGATGTAAGGTCCTTTCACAGTATTTTCAGGGATTGTCAGGCAGTGTTTTTCACCCTTTCCATCCCAGCAAAGTACATACTGGCTCTGACTCTCCGTCCTGGACAGCCTCATATGTCCTATATCCAGGGTTTCAAATACCCAAAGAGTTGGTCTAACTCAGCCTCATCGCCCCCTGCTGAGGTCTGGTCTATAGGCTTCAATTTCTATGCCAGGCACCACTGAAATGCTGTTTGGTTAAGTCAACCCTGTGTTAGGATCTCAAGGTACTGGATGGGGGTCAGCAGCATATTTCTCTGTTTATTTTCTTCAGATTCTAGCAGTTATATCACGGGCAGTGTTGATGTGCTGGGGCTGCCGTTGCCTACTATTCAAGAAAATGAGGATTGGAGCTGTTGGCAGAGGTCCTGTGGGCATTAAGGAGGGAGGGGGGTGAAGGGTGTGGTTGGAGTCATGTTTGGAAGTAAGAGGAGCCAATGGAAAAGCTTCGGTCTTGACTGTGCCCGACTGGCCAATGAAATGATCCCGTTTGGGTAACTGGCTGTGCAGGCCTGGAGTCTGGCTAGCAACAGCCCTGTACATCTGGCCACACTTTGGTCTGTCTGTGGCAGCTGATTTCGGGCTTCACGGCTATTAATCAGAGTCAGGAGTAATGTCTTTCATTCTGAGACGTCTAAACCCCCAACCACAGGCCTGTGTTCCTCCAGGGCAGAGGGCAAACGCAATTACATCTGTGACCAATTTACACAGCTGGGAGCTCAGCCTCCTGACAGAAACATTTATTTGAGATTCAAGTCTCCAGGGAGCTGGGGAGCCAGACAGGAAGTGAGGTCCCTCAAGCTTTTGTTGCTTGCTAGTCTGAGCCTTGAAAACAAAACACAACAACAGAAAATGTCAACTTTGGCTTTTATAAGCTAAAAATGAGACCACCCTCTCTACAAACCAGGAGGATTTTCAAGGCATAGAGGAGAATAAGAATATTCAAATATGACCTGGCTGCCACTGAGCAAAGAAGACTCATCCACACCAGTGTGGGCAGGTCTCATCGAATCCATTGAAGGGCCAAATAGAACAAAAAGGCAAAGGAAGGACACATTTTATGTCTCTCTCTTCTTGAACTAAGATATACATCCTCTCCTGCCCTTGGACATCAGAGCTCCTGGTTCTCAAGCCTTCAGACTCTGGGACTTATGCCAGTGGCCCCCTTGTTCTCAGGCCTTTGGCCCCAGGCTGAATTAACTATCAGCTTTCCTCATTCTCCAGTCTGCAGATGGCAGATTGTAGGACTTTTTGGCCTCCATAACCATGTGAACAAATTCCTATAACAAATTTCATCATATATATATATATATTTATATATGTGTGTGTGTATATATATATATACATATATATATATATACATATATACATATATATATATATATATACATATATATATATATATATCCAGAACAATATATATATATCCCATTGGTTCTGTTCTCTTTAGAACATTTACTAATACATCTACCAATGGACATTTGGGTTGTTTTCACTTTTAACTATTATGAACAATGTTGCTTTGAATATTAGTGTATAAATGTTTATGTGGACATACATTTTCGTTTTCATTTCTCTTGGGGGTATATGTGGGAGTGGAGCTGCTGGGTCATATGATAACTCTGTTTAACCGTTTGAGGAACTAACAGTTTCTCAAAGCAGTCGTACTATTTTATGTTCCAACCAGTAATATATGAGGTTCCAATTTTCTCTACATTCTTGCCAACACTTGTTATTTTCTGTTTTTTTTTTAATTACAGCCATCTTAGTGGGTGTTAATTGTTATCTAACTATAGTTTTGATTTGCATTTCCTGATTGCAAATTATGTAGAGCATCATCTGCTTGTTGGCCATTTACATATCTTCTTTGAAGAAATGTCTATTCAGATATTTTGTCCATTTTTTAAATGGGTTGTCTTTTTGTTGTTGAGTTGCAATAGTTCTTTATATATTATAGATATGAGTCCCTTATCATATATACGATTTATAAAAAATTTTCTCTCATTCTGTGGGTTTGTTTTCACTTTCTTGATGATATCCTCTGGAACACAAAAGTTTCAAAATTTAATTATGCCCAGTTTATCTCTTCTTTATTTGCTTATGCTTTTAGTATCATATCCAAGAAACCACTGCCTACCCCAAGGTCACAAAAATTTACACCTATGTTTTCCTCTAAGAGTTTTAGTTTTAGCTATTGCATAGGTTTTGATCCATTCTGATTTGTATATGGTGTTTGATAGGGTCCAAATTCTTGTTTTAAATTTATTTTTGCACGTCTATCCATTGTCCCAGCACCATATGTTGAAAGACTATTCTTTCCCCATTTAAAGGTCTTGGCATCTTGGTTGAAAGGCAATTGACTCTAAATGTGAGAGTTTATTTCTGGACTCTCAAATCTATTTTATTGATCTATATGTCTGTCCTTATGCCAGTACCACACTGTTTTGATTACTGTAGCTTTGTAATAAGTGTTGAAGTTGGGAAGTATGACTCCTCCAACTTTGTTCTTTTTTTCAAGATTATTTTGGTTGTTCTGGATCCCTTCAAATTCAATTTCAATATGAATTTGGGGTTAACTTGTGAATTTCTGAAAAGAAGTCAGCTGGGATTTTGATAGAGGTTGCACTGAATCTATAGATCAGTTTGGGTAGTATGGCCATCTTAATAATACTAAAGCTTTTGATCCCTGAACCTGTGGTATCTTTCCACATTTTTAGGTCTTATTTAATTTGTTTCAACAATGTGTGTAGTTTTCAGAGTGTAGTGGCTCTAACCTTTTTGGGGGGTTAAATTTATTCTTAAGTATTTTATTACTTTAATGCTATTATAAGTGAAATTTGTTCTTAATTTCATTTTTGGTTTGCTCATTGCTCCTGCATAGAAATACAATTGATTTTTGCATAACCTTGATGAACTCATTTATTAATCCTAATGGTTCTTTAGTGGATTCCTCAGGATTTTCTATAACCAAGATTAAGTCATCTGAAAATATAGTTTTTCTTCCTCTCTAACCTGGATTCCTTTATTTCATTCTTGCCTAATTGCCCTGGCTAAGGCCTTTTGTATCTCAGCTGTCTAAGGAGCTGAATTTCTGTTATCAGTCATCACAGAAGGACGACATCACAGAAGTGCTCCAGCTCCTTCAGCCAGGCAGCTAATGCTTAATATTCAACCTACCCCCAAATCGAGAGATACATGCTCCCCAGGGTATATTTCAATAGAGCAAAACAAGTCTCTGGCACTAATCAGGCATGTGCTTGCTCAGTTTACTACAGTGTTCCCAGGTAGGGAGTTGGGACAACAGGAAAGAAAGAGAAGAGGAACAGCTTTGGATGTAGAACCCTTTCTGTGAGGGCTAACACCCTTAGGGCTGCAGCCAGAGAGGGAAATGGAGGAGCTCGCAGAGGAAGAGATTGGGGCTCACGCAGACAGAACTGCAGCCATGACCTGGACAAACCTCTCGGCTCCTGCCTGCCATCCGCACTGCCCACTGCAGGTCTAAACAGAAAAGAAAATCACTGCTTTTTCAGGCTACTAACCAAGTAAGCTCTTTTCTTCTCAGACTTGGAGTCAACAAATTCTGTAGGCCATCCTAATTAATGAGGAAAGCTCCAAGTCAGGCATGTTTTTCTAATGTTTTCAAGCATTCTGTGCTTCTAGCACTTCCCTGATTGGCTGGGCTCTGGAAGGTATCCAAAGAGACTTCTGAGATTGTACATACTTGGGGCGGCTGTTTGCTGTGAGGTGGAAACAGACCCTTCTCCCTCACTGGAGGTAACATCACGGCCCCCGTGACTTCAGCAACAAGACGAAATAAACGTCTTGGTTTGCGGGCAAACTGTGCAGAGCAGGCTTTGTGGGGCAGCCCTGCAAAGGTGGAAGAGCTATTCAAAGGTTGCCAGAGCCCGAGAATAAACTGGCTTTGATGAGGCTTATGGACACAATCCAGTTTTTAGCAAAATCCATGCCCAACCTCCTTGAAGTGCCCCATTGAGAAAACGGCTTGAAAATAGGTTGAATGACATGGGGAGCAACATCGGTAGAATAGATTTAATGAGCCAAAAAATGTGGTTTCAAATGCCCCTCTGAGTGCCACTGCCTGGCTTTGCCAGCAGATGTAAAAATCTGTGTACTGGGGAAAACTCAGAGAGACACAAAGCAGTGCTTATGCAAACTCTAAGCCAGTCAGCTACATTCATGTTCAAGTCCAGAAAATTTACTCATGTGTAGAAAGATATGTCTGAGCTGAAGGGGAATTGTTTATGGTCCTGACTGCACGGTAGGGTTGGGGGCAGGGTGTGTGCAGAAGGAAATCTCTCGGATCTCCTCCAGAGAGTTTTTGGCTGTGCTTTGCCTTTGGCTCCCAGAAAGCGGGGAGGAGGTTGTTTACTGTACAGTCAGATCCTGATTATTCAGGGGCTGATTATCCATTTCATGGATTCACTGGCCTTGGGCCTCTCCTCCTTTTTAAGGGTTTCCTGACTTTTGGGGATGCTGTTACTCAGCTGATGCCAAATAGTAGAAAGAATGGAAAGAGACTAAAAATATTTTTACCGTATATGAGCAATTCCTATAAAGGATTTGATCATGAAAAGGGAGCAAACTGTGTCATTAAAACAGAATCTGGGGCTTCCCTGGTGGCTCAGTGGTTGAGAATCTGCCTGCAAAAGCAGGGGACACGGGTTCGAGCCCTGGTCTGGGAAGATCCCACATGCTGCGGAGCAACTAGGCCCGTGAGCCACAGCTACTGAGCCTGCGCGTCTGGAGTTTGTGCTCTGCAACAAGAGAGGCCCGCGCACCGCGATGAAGAGTGGCCCCCGCTCACTGCAACTAGAGAAAGCCCTTGCACAGAAATGAAGACCCAACACAGTCAAAAATAAATATAAATTAAAAAAAAAAAAAAAGAATCTGGGGCTTGTTGGGGGGATTTCTTTCTCTGCTCTCTGTATGTGGTGTCTTGAGCCCCTACTGCTGTTGGGACTCCGTAGCAGATTTGCTGGGGAAAGCTCTGGAAGGCAATGCTCATGAAGTGAAGATGAGGAGAGAGAGCAGCCAGCTGGGCTCACAGTAAGGAATGTTGACTGCAGAGAGTCAAGCAAGGCAATGGACCCTGAAGAAACATTTGGGCTCTGACTACACTTGGTCTACAGCTGCTTATGTGTCATCAGTAGGATTCAAGCTCCATCAAGCTCCTAGACACCAAATGATCAGACACTTGGTGATGATGACTTGAGGGGGGTCAGTAGCAAATGCCCAGAGGCCAGAAGCAAAAGTACAGATCTGTGAGGACATCTGGTGAAGCCAAACCCCAAGAAAGTCATGGAAATGGATAATGAAGATATTCATTTCCACAGGAGAAGTTGCATTAACCATTGGGAAGGAAAGTGGGATGACCTTTCATAAAATTAATGACAGAAGAATCATATGACTTAAAAAATATCTTCCTTTAATAAAGATTTCTTAGAAGGAACTAACTCTTTTATGTTAATATACTGAAGGCTAAGAACTGATTAATGTCATTACTTTGAATTGTAATCTCTTCATTAACCTCTCTCACTTTCCTTTATTAGTGACCATTTATATTTTTTAATTTATATGATACATTTAATAAAATGATTGCAATTATACTTTAAATTTGTAATTAGGATTTTTAAATAATTTACATAGAGCTTTTCAAAGAGTTCTTCCCTGCTCCGTCACTCTTGTCCTTTCCTCTAATCTCACCACTTAATTCAAAATGAAAGTTTTTATTGCAATTGAAACAGAACAGGAATTATATTTCAGTCTTAAGTCTTTAACCTTGCTCTTGATTTTTTTCCTGTTGTTATCAAGTTTAAGAACATTCAGGGCTTTGGGTTCAAATATCTATTATTTTTACTGGTGAGGTTGACAGAAGCTCCCACCAAAGACAAGGTGTGTTATAAACTAGAAAAACAGATCCTAAAAGCTTTCTCCACCCCTCACTGCTAGGATGTTGCAGGAAAAAACTAGTTTGACAAGAATAATAGTCCTTAAACTTCTTTAGTCCCAGTTGACTTTGAGATTCTAATAAAATTTATGGATTTTCTTCCCAGAAAAGTCCACATGAACACAAAAACACGGATTCCTTAAAGCTATTCTACTCTGGTTAGAGTCTCCTGAAGCAAAACTGTGGTTCTACAGCTGCATCCATGGGAGATGAGCTTTAAGGAGGATTTAGAAACTTTTTCTTTATAATGAACATAAAGAAATGAAGGATTGCCAAAAAATTAGGAAAGGAATGCAGTGGGGGAACTCAAAGGAAACAGAGGTGTAAAAAATGAAAATAAGTAAACTCATACAAAAAATGCAAAGAGAAGATTATGGGAAACCTCTTGTGGTAACACTACATGGGAGTTTATTCTGTCTTAATCTCAGCGGCACCCAGGGAAGGGAGGACCCCAGAGTAAAATGATCTGCAAAATTGCTTTTCGGAAGCAATGCAACGATGCTGACAACAACTTGAAACAAGCATGTGAGAGGACGGCTGGGAGGAGAAAGTCTGAATTCAAAAGACCCCAGCAGGAGATGCCCTGTGACAGAATCCGACTTGACAGGCAGAGGCATGTACTTCTGCTGTCATCTCAAAACAGAAATCTCAGGCGACATATTTAGTATGCTCTTGAGAATCCACCATGTGTCAAAGGAAGAGCAGGCATATGGTCAAGCCACAAGGGAAAACCTGCCCTGAGTGGTGGAGATGACTCAGACCTTCGTTCCTATTCCTAATAAAAGAAGGCAGCTCTCTCCTGCTATGGGATGGCTTGGTTAACTACAAGTTGATTGAAGATGCATCGGGAGTGCCGACTGTCTTTAGACAAACTGTACCACAGAGCTAGCCACTGGTCTAGTATTAACCTATATTTAAGGGGTTTGGCAAAAACATGTCTAATCAAGCAGTTTGAAACTGATGGGTTTGTGTTGAGGAGTCTGTTACTGGATGCTTCCTAAAATAGCAGCAAATAAATCAAGAGCTCCTAAGAGTTATGCTTTGCTCTAAGTACAGTGTGTTGCTGTAGTGGTAGAGATAAAATTCACAGAAACATTGTTATGAGTTTTCAATGACAGCATTATTTCACATTTCTATGCAACTGATATTGTCTTGATCAGGAATAGAAAATGCTGTGTGGAGATTATTCAGAAAGTCTGGTCAGAAATCTGGCCAAAATAGCCTTATAGATTTATTCCCTGAGACCTCCCTTCGCCCCCAAACACATAGCAATAATATATAAAATAGGCAAACAGTAAAGGATATGTAAATATAAAAACAAAATTAGAAAGACATTGTGCGTCATTACTGTTAGCTACTGTTAACAATCTCTGAAATATCAGGGGTAAATACAATAAGAGTTTATTTCTCACTCACGTAAAGTTCAATCAGATGTCCAGGGGCTGCCTTCCATGCAGTGACTCAGGGACCCATGCTCCTTCAATTCTGTAATTCTTCCATCTCTGAAGAGTACCTCACTTCCAGCCAATGACTAAGAGAAACAGAGAGCATGGGACATGATGTGGCAGAGGTTTTTTTTGAGACAGGTCTAGAAATGTCATGTATCACTTCTGCCCACATTCCTTAGCCATAACTTAGTCATATGGCCATACCAAATTGCAAAGGAGGTTATAAATGTAGGCTAGTTTTGTGCTGTGAAAATAGAAGAAACAGATTTTAGTAAACACAAAAATGTCTGCCTACATAGTAAGACATCCTTGTGGTCCAAACATCTCCATGGGGTACATGTCTCCATAGACCAATGGCAGAACAAAAACACAAAACAATAAGCAGGAAGTAAAGTAATTGGCCACTACACTGCAGCAATGCAAGCATAAAGAGTAGCAAAAAGATTCAGCTCCTGGAAAATGAATAGTGCTAACAGTGATTCCCATAAATTGAGAGGCTGGGATAGGTTCACTGCTGGAGTCTCTGACTCAAGAAAAAAATATATTGAAAAATGCTGCTTGATGGAACCATGTATAAAATACTGCATATCTGGGGAGGTAGATGGACATAGACACAGCCTCTTAATCAGAAACTGAGGCAAGCTTCCATTATATCTGTGATTTCACTGTTATCATCAAAGGGCCAGGGAGGTCCATTCAGACTTTGTAATGAATAGAGGCGACTGTAATGACAGAGGCAATTGCAAATCCTGTAGACAGGGAGGGGTCAGAATAGAAAGAATGATTTGGGAAAAAAGTCAAAGACAAGATTATCCTACAAATCCCAATTCCAAAACATATCAAGGAATATAACACTAAGCAAACAAACAAAAAACAGAATGATGACAAAAACAGCTTCCAAAATTAACAATCAGGAAATAAATTGATTCTGGATAAACTTGTAAAGGACATTCTGAAAAAGACCTAAAAATAGTTATGCCTGGAATATTCAGCAAGATAAGGAAATTATATCCATGAAGTAGAACAGGAGATTATATTTCTAAAAATCAGCCAAGCAAAAATAAAACAGGAAGATATAAAAAAGAATCAAGGGGGCCTCCCTGGTGGCGCAGTGGTTGAGAATCTGCCTGCTAATGCAGGGGACACAGGTTCGAGCCCTGGTCTGGGAATATCCCACATGCCGCGGAGCAACTAGGCCCGTGAGCCACAACTACTAAGCCTGCGCGTCTGGAGCCTGTGCTCCACAACGAGAGAGGCCGCGATAGTGAGAGGCCCGCGCATCGCGATGAAGAGGGGACCCCGCTTGCCGCAACTAGAGAAAGCCCTCGCACAGAAACGAAGACCCAACACAGCCAAAAATAAATAATAAATAAATAATAAATTAATTAAAAAAAAGAATCAATTAAAATTTTAGAAATAAAAAATATTAATTTAAACAAAAATTATCATTGAAAAATTTTAAATATTGGGAGTTTACAAAAAGTGAAATTACTGCATATTAAGGACTGAGGATGCAATTTAAGTGGTAGACACAAATATACTAATTAAAAACCAAGGAGGACTGAAAAGAAATAAGATTTAACTCTAGAGGCTAGGAACACAGTAACAGAGTAAACCTGAAGTTAGTAGAAGAAAGGAAATAAGGAGAGGATGTGAGGGGAAGTGATGTTTTTTTACCAGCATGTGATACCATTTAAACAAAAGGAGTGTATTTCATTCTTCATTTTGCTGGCTGGAATGTGGAGGTGATGATGAGACCTGGATACACCATCTGAGAGTGTGGGATGGAAGCCATGATTTGAGGATGGTAGGATGAGATGGACTCTGGTTCCCGACACCATGAAGCCTCTGGATCCACCTGGAATGCTTAAACTGTTAGGAGAGAGAAAATACATTCCTATCATGGTTAAGCCACTGTTCTTTTGGCCTTTGTACATTTCACACATATAACGATACATCCAAAGTAATAAAATTATGAAGATTCAATTCAGCAATATATAAATCTGAGGGAGGATGGATGCACTGTTGTTTATCTTATTGTTATTCTTTAAACTGTACCATTGATGTGAATTTTTAGTGTCCTCACAGATGGCTTTTGTATGCAGAAATAATGATTTATGCTTATTTGTTCCGTAAGAATTAATATTCAATTATTAACATGATTTAAAAATTCTAGTGTACTTTAGAAATGCTATCATTTTATTTGTATGTCTAACTGATTTTTCTAATAACTTTTTAGAGAACTTTGTAATACTTGTTTTCTTCTACAAACTTAAAACACCTTTCCTATAGAGTATACCACTCCAATAGTCCAACATTTATAAATATATTGTGATTTCTTTCTAAGTACATTGTTAGAATTAACAAACAAAACTGCCTCAAGTACTTAAATAACTCTTCAGAAATATATTAAATTAAAAGTACTGAAAAACTTGTTTTAAAAAATGTCTTCAATACATAAAATGTCAAATTTATACAAATAATTTATCTTCTCCTTCCTCCTCCTATCTTTTTTAGGAGAAATTTTCAATCATATACAAGAAAGAATAGAATATCCATCACTCAGATTCAACAATAAAAATTAAAATTTTTTGTCCTTTTGTTTATCTGTTTCTTTCCTCCCTTTCTTTATTTACTAAAATATTTTCAAAACAAATCCCAGAGAGCTTAACACCCTGTACACTTCAATATAGCTCTCTAAAAATATAGATATTTCCTTAAAGACCTCAATGTCATTATCAATCACAACAAAATTTACAATAACTTTTTTTGTATCACCCAATTCCATGTCCATAACCACAGTTGCCCAATAATCTCAAAAAATTCTTTTTACACTTGCTTTGACCTAATCAGGATTCAAGCAAGGTCACACAACACATTTGATTGTTTTGTCTCCTGAGTCTCCTATAAACCACAGTACTCTACCCTCCCTTTTCCTTTCCTGAAGAAACTGGGTCAGTTGTCTTGTAGAATATTTTCTATTCTGGATTTACATGTTTACTTCCTGGTATCATTTAATATGTTCCTTTATCCCCTCATACTTCTTGTAAATGGAAGTTATCCCTAGACTCTTCAGGTTAAACTTAAAAAAAAAAAAAGCACTTTATACAACCCTCAGAACGGGAAAAAATATTTGCAAACAAAGCAACAAACAAGGGATTAATCTCCAAAATATACAAACAGCTCATGCAGCTCAATATCAAAAACACAAATAACCCAATCAATAAATGCAGGGAAGATCTAAATAGACATTTCTCCAAAGAAGGCATACGGATGGCCAACAAACACATGAAAAGATGCTCAACATCACTAATTAATAGAGAAATGCAAATCAAAACTACAATGAGGTTATCACCTCACAACTATCAGAATGGCCATCATCAGAAAGTCTACAAACAATAAATGCTGGAGAGGGTGTGGAGAAAAGGGAACCCTCCTACACAGTTGGTGGGAATGTAAATTGATACAGCCACTATGGAGAACAGTATGGAGGTTCCTTAAAAAACTAAAATTAGAACTACCGTATGACCCAGCAATCCCACTACTGGGCATATACCCTGAGAAAACCATAATTCAAAAAGAGTCGTGTACCACAATGTTCATTGCAGCTCTATTTACAATAGCCAGGACATGGAAGCAACCTAAGTGTCCATCAACAGATGAATGGATAAAGAAGATGTGGCACATATGTACAATGGAATATTACTCAGCCATAAAAAGGAACAAAATAGTGCATAGATATGGATAGACCTAGAGACTGTCATACAGAGTGAAATAAGTCAGAAAGAGAAAAACAAATATCATATAATATTGCTTACATGTGGAATCTAGAAAAATGGTACAGATGAACTTATTTGCAAAGAGAAATAGAGACACAGATGTAGAGAACAAACTTATGGATACCAAGGGGGGAAAGGGGGATAGGATGAATTGGGAGATTGAGATTGACATATATACACTACTATGTATAAAATAGATAACTAATGAGAACCTATTGTATAGCACAGGGAACTCTACTCAGTGCTCTGTGGTGACCTAAATGGGAAGGAAGTCTAAAAAAGAGGGGATAGGGCTTCCCTGGTGGCACAGTGGTTGAGAGTCTGCCTGCCAATGCAGGGAACACGGGTTCGAGCCCTGGTCTGGGAAGATCCCACATGCCCCGGAGCAACTAGGCCCGTGAGCCACACTGCTGAGCCTGTGCGTCTGGAGCTTGTGCTCCGCAACAAGAGAGGCCGCGATGGTGAGAGGCCCGTGCACCGCGATGAAGACTGGCCCCCGCTTGCCGCAACTAGAGAAAGCCCTCGCACAGAAACGAAGACCCAACACAGCCAAAAATAAATAAATAAATTAATTAATTTTAAAAAAAAAGAGGGGATATATGTATACATATAGCTGATTCACTTTGCTGTACATCAGAAACTAACACAACATTGTAAAGCAACTATACTCCAATAAAAATTAATTTAAAAATTGCATAAAAAATCTTTGAGATATTCACACACCATACAATTCACCCACTGAAATGTACAATTCAATTATATTTAGTATATTCTCAGGGTTGTACATCCATCACAACAATCAGTGTAAAATATTTCATTGCTCCCAAAAGAAATCCCATACCCAATAGCAGTCATTCCCCATTCCTGCCTATCACCCCCAGTCCATTCTGTTGCTATGGATTTGCCTATTCTGGACATTTCATATAAATGGAAACATAGAATATGTCATTGTTTGTGAATGGCTTCTTTCACTTAGCATAGTGTTTTCAAGGTTCAAACATATTGTGTCCTGTATCAGTACTTCATTCCTTTTCTTTGCTGAATAATATTCCATCATATGGATATACCACATTTTTATCCATTCATTAGTTGAGGAACATTTGGGCTGTTTCTACTTTTCTGGGTACTTTTAATAATATCACTATGGACATTCTCATACTAGCTCTTGTGTGCTCATTTGTTTTCATTTTTCCTGACTATATACCTAGGAGTGGACTTACTGGGTCATATAGTAACTCTGTGTTTAATACTGAGGAACTGCCAGACTATTTGCCAAAGCGTCTATACCACTTTACATTCCCGCCAGCAATGTTGGCATGTTCAACTTTTTTTTCAAGAAAACTGTGTGTATATATCTACAATTTTAATATAAAATTATCATACAAATTGAATGTTACTATACTCCAGCAATATCTAACTTAAAAATATAATAAAAAATAGGAAATCTTCCATATCAGCAACAGAAAGCAAGGAACAAACTCAATAAAAGATGAGAAATTCTGTTTTGGAGAAAAATTAGAAAACATTATTGAAGGAACTATGGAGAAAAACATCCCATGAATTCAAAATTTTAAATATAGGTTTGTCTTTTACCAAAGATCTGCATCCAGGAAGAAATGAGGCCAGTGCCAGGGACTAACATACCTCAGATCTTACAGCTACTACATTTGAAAAGAGATTTTTTAAAAATACATTGTAAAAAGAGAGTGAGAGTATTTGTTCAACATAATGAAGGAGACTTTGATATTGATGATCTCTTCAAGGGAGTAAAACATTAAGCGTATTTTTGTTACTTGATTGTTTTATCTTTTAGAATACGTGATAAAGTGTTATAGATTATTGAAGGGTTTTATCTCCTCACCAAAGTATGTAAAACTTTAATAATGGAGAAATAATTATACCATGTCATGGATGATAAGGCTAAATGTCTTAAAGCTATTCTCTTAAAATTAGTCTCTATATCAACCAAAATCCCAACGGGATGGTTTTGACAAACTGATACTGAAATGCATATAGAAAAGTAAGGTACCAAGATACAGATGTTTAGTATATGGCTATTTAATGATGACTGTGTAATACAGGTATAGGTATATACAAATAGTCCAATAAAACAGACTAGAGACCTAGAAACCAAGGTGATCCTATGTGGAAAATGGTATTTGCCAGGGTTAACATTACATATCAGTGAGGAAAAAGATTGCCTATTCAATAAATGGTTCTGGAAAAATGGGCAATCCATACAGAAAAGATACTTAGGGCCCCATCCAACGTTAAATATAAAATAGATCCCTGGTGCAGTAAATATCTAATGGTAAACAAGGAAAATTTTATTTTTATTAAAAAAATAAGAGAACATCTTTATGTTCTATAAGTATGAAATAATTTTTTAAGCAATGTATCAGAAAAGCACAAATAGAGAAAAAATAAGTTCAGGTATATTAAAATTAAAATTTCTACACAGTAAAAGACCAAGAGCAAAGATCAAAACAAACAGAATGGGAGAAGGTATTTCCAGTGAATACAAGTAAATAACAAGAATTATATAAATAATGTGTGTATAACTTTAAAAAAATCAATATGAAAAAGATAAACTATCCAGTCGAAAAATAGGCAAAGGATATAATTAAGCAGTTCACTGAAGGGGACATCCAATTGGCTAATACACATACAGAAAGGAATTTAAGTCTCCCTAATAATCAGGGAAATGTAAATTAGAATAGATGGACAAAAATTTAAAATTCTTATAATTCTATGTGATGGCACATAGAACGGTTATGGATATGGTTCCTTCACCTAATTATCAAGAGTATTTCATAGGAAGAGTAATTTACCAAAAAACTCCACTCTGGCTTTTGCTACTTTCAACTGCGAGGATGCCTTTGGCACCATCTGACAAATAACGACGTTTCCAATAGTTTCAGCAACAAGGAAATCTCTTACCTTACTTAATAGGAAGTTCAGAGGTGCTTGTGTGGGCTTAGTTATTGCTGACTTCAGCGGTTCAAAAATGTAAACAAGGACCTTGTTACTCCCCCTGTCCTTAATGCTATTCCAGCATTAGCTTCGCCCTCTAGCTGGGCCCCTTTTGTGGGAGGAGGGCTGTCAGCAGTATTTGGGGCTCAAGCTTCATAATTCACATCCACTGGGGGAAAAGGAGGCTCTTTGTCATCATGGAGTAAAGGGCCTTCCCTGTGGTCTGATAAAGCCACATTGGATCACTTGCCAACTCTGGACCCTGTACCCATCCCAGACTTGAATATAAGAAATGGGTTTGCTGGAATTAACGTAGATATCTGGAGTTGGGTCAATTTCTAAGCATGTTGCTGTGGATGAGGATTGGATTGGGTGCTGTGGAAGTCCATTGCACCTCCTGTGGGCATATGACTCCCAAACACCCCAGATATAGACCTACAAAACCCCGGAAATAGGAACGAAAGGCAATATCAATTTTAAATACAATTACATGACACTTTACATAAGGCTTCATTAAACTGTTTTAGTCATTCCTGAAGGCAGGACAGTGAGGAATCTCCGAGGAGAGTGAGAAATTGAGCTTTGCATGCATCTCGGCTTGAGAGGCAAACCTTGGAGTGGTCGACTCTCACAGCCCCAAACAGCACTCAGGGGCACCATTTTTCCTTTCAAAGGTGATATTGATAGGAGAAACATGCCGTTGTACTGCAAGCTTTTTTCGCTTATATGCACTGCTGGAATTTGAGATCCTTAAATTGCCTGGAGTGGGACCACAGGCACAATTGCCAGCACAAGTACTGTCATGGTAACCAGAAGCTGTATTCCTATTCTGATTCTAAACTTGACCCATGTCTTGAGTGTTCGTTCCAGAACTTCAGTGCTCAGTCCATTTCTAACAGCTCATTTCCAGAGTCCTACTCGCACCAAGAGGAGCACCTTGACTTTTTGAGGTGTTGCTGAGAAACACCTTCTCAACTGCTGAAAGTTCAGAAACTTCTCTGAATTTTGCACTGCATAAGCAGCGATCCCCTCCCCCAAACATATAAGAAACATTAGACACCCACTCACTCAGAATTTCCAAACTGTTCTCCTTGGAGACTCTTTAGAGCCTTGGCTGGCGGGGTGGAATGAGAGGGAGAAAAAAAGCCCAGTGGGAAGAGCTCTAGGATTCTAATCTTCCTTCAACTACCTTCTAATCTGCCTTGATCTACTTTATATGTTGAGCTTCAGAAAAAAAAAGTCATTTGCACAAAGTTTCAATGAATAAAAACATCTAAAAAAATCCCCAAAAACTGCTGACCTGTTCCTATTCCTTTTTGCTGGGTGGCAAGGAAGGCCAGAAAGATGACATTAAGATAACCAAATTTATCAGAGTCAGAACAAGGATCAAGTTCTGAGGACTTCTCATCTGCGGCTCAGTCCATCACATCAGTGTTTACTAAGATACCTTCTGTGGAACACTAGGCCCATAAAAGGATATTAAAAAATTCTATGGACCAAGTAAGGGGAAACTTTACATGTTATATCCTCTTGGAGAATTATATCAACATCTTTAAGATTCTGAGTAGTGAAGAAACCTGTTTAATTTGGTATTTTCTAATCTAATAGCAGAACCTGTTATGTGAAAGACATCTATTAACATCCTCAGAACTAATGTTCCAAAGAACGTACTTTACGAAACATTGCATTATATCATATAGCCAAATAAACAACAAACTTTCAATTTTAGATGTATGAGCTACCTTAAAAACATGCTTTTAACATGGAGTATTTCAACCATATGCAAAAGTAGAGAGACTAGTATAATGAATTCCATGTACATGTCACCTAACTCAGCAATTGTCATTAGTTATCTTTTCTCTTTGTACCACCACCCATTTTCCCAACCACTCATGATTATTTTGAAGCAAATCCTAGACATATGATTTCATCTGAAGACATTTCAGTATGTATCTCTAAAGACAAGGGCTTTCTTTTTTTAAAAAACATAACTTCAATATCATCATATCCTGAAAACTGCAACTATAAGCCTAATATCAGTGTTCTTATTTTCCTGATTGTCCATAAATGTTCTAATTTTAGTTTTTTTGTTGTGTTTTGTTTTTATAGTTTGAAATAAGATCCAAAAAGGTCCATATATTACCACTGGTTAATAATTTAAGCCTATTTTAATGAAAAGATTCTCCCTCTTTATACTTCTGCTCGTTTTTTTTTGTTGTTGTTGTTGTTTTTAAACTGGGCCCTTTGTCCTGAGTTTCCCCTAGTCCAGATTACATCCCCATGGTGTCTCTTAGCATGTTCCTCTGTCCTCTGTATTTCCTGTAAGATAAACAAATTCTGGTTTGGTTTCTTTGGCAAGACTATTATATAGGTGGGTGGAATACTTCCACTGAGAGACATACAGTGTCCCTTTTTTGATGTTATCAGCCATGGTTGATCATTGCCTAAAAACACTAATTCATTAGGCATTACAAATAGTGATGTTTCTATCATTCCTTCTTCATTTATTAGCTAGATTACTTCTGTAAAAATAAACTTCTTCTTGTTAAATACTTGGTTACATTGAGATACAATTCCTATAGAAAGGGCAAGAAAAAAAAGTTTGATTCTTTCTACTGATAAGTTTTCAAAATAGTGCATTGGTTCCCTTGAGCTGGTAAAGAATTATCAGTGTGTTACTGTTCTGTTATTATTATGAACCATTAAATTTAGACATATGCTATGTGTTTAAATAAACATATTCTATGTGTTTAAATCCTTTTTAATTATCACACTTATTGATGTTCAGATTTGTCCCTTTTGCCCAATGTTCCTGAGTCCTTTTGACACAATCCACATAGCTTTTGATCGATTTCTGGTGTTTTGGTAGGACAAGATGTACCAGGTTCTTCTTGTACATTTCTAGCACCAGACCTGGAATGAGTTATTTCTTCCAGGTGCCCTGGTTTTGTTTTGTTTTGTTTGTTTTTTTTAACTGGGAAATGTATTTAGAAAACACAGTATGAATATGATCTTTTAGAGTTTAATATAGATAAAATCTCCTGGGGCTTCAGTTAAATGTTTCATATGACAAAAGAGAAAAACATTTATTTTGAACTTGACCAATTTACTCTCCAAATCTGTTTTCTCGTTTGTAAAATGCAGACTATAATCCTTACTCATAGTTTACAGATTAAACAAGTCAATACATGTGCAGTAGTTAGAATAGTACCAGTGATAGTGAGTACTTAATAAACATTAATTATGATTTGACACCTAGCATTAGTTTTATACTCAGATTTCAATATATGATTTATTTTAAGATCAAATTATTATTCTTTAACAACTCACAGTTCCCTTTGATGATATGACACCCCAAATTCCCCTAACGTAGTTTGAGCAATCACATTCCCAGGCAGCAGGGTTCAATTAAGGAAGCCAGGAGAAAGAGCAAGTAACTCCAGAGTTATTTTTTGCTTCTTGGAAGGCCATCTGCTGCCATGACCCATTTCACAGCATGGAAATTCATCAGCTGAGTGCAATTTCCCTTCAATCAGTGGCCCAGTAAATAGAATTACATTGCTAATTTTAAATTTCAAAAGGTCAGCACAGGTTAAAAAATGCCCATTCATCAGTCAAGATTCTGCAGTTAATTGTGAAAACAGAGGGTCCACTGCATGCCAGGATTTTGACAGAGAAGTGAGAAACAGTTTTGTTTTCCTTCACCTCTTAGGCCGCTGGCACACAGCAAACAGATAGTTCCAAATCTTTCCCTCTAAATTTTTTATTTTTTGCCTTGATGCTTCAGTGAATAAGTAAGTGAATTTATCTTCACAAACTTGGTCCTTTCAAGACTGGACTGATCTCTTTAAGGGGAATGGGTTTGTTGATCTTTGAATAAACCTTATGAAAAGCCCACATTAAAAATAAATTCATGACAACAAAGCGTTTTCAAAATAATATGGACTTGTTAGTTATACTAAAGAATATCAATGTGTTGTTGGACTGGATAATGTATCAAAAATTGCTTTGCAGGGATGTTATTAGGACAATTGGTGAAACTGGCATAATATTGTAAATTAAAATATTACATCAATATTAAATTTCCTGAATTTGATAACTGCTTTGGTCTTAGACAATACACACTGAACTAGTAAAGAGTACAGAGACATGATGTCTGCAGAGTACTCTCAAATGGTTCAAAGAAAATTAATGTGTGTGTGTGTGTGTGTGTGTGTGTGTGTGCAGAGAGAGAGTGCATGCACACACAGCACTCAAATGTGACACATGTTAAAAACTGGTAAAAACTGCTGAATTTGGGTGAAGGGTATAGGGAAGTTCTTGATATCATTCTTAAAATTCGTCTGTAAGTTTAAAATTATTTCAAAATAAAATGTTTTTTAAAAAATTAATTTGTTAGGGACTTCCCTGGTGGCACAGTGGTTAAGAATCCGCCTGCCAAGGCAGGGGATAAGGGTTCGAGCCCTGGTCCGGGAAGATCCCACATGCCGTGGAGCAACTAAGCCCGTGAGCCACAACTACTGAGCCCACATGCCACAACTACTGAAGCCCACGCGCTCTAGGGCCCATGCTCTGCAACAAGAGAAGCCACAATGAGAAGCCTGCACACCGCAATGAAGAGTAACCCCCGCTCACCACAACTAGAGAAAAGCCTACACGCACCAACGATGACCCAGCACAGCCAAAAATAAATAAATGAATAAATTTTAAAAAAATTAATTCGTTAAAAAATTCTATAAATGAAATCAAAAGCCCAGGCCAAAAAGGTTAAGTAAGAACATGAGCAGCTATTCAAAAGTCAAATTAATAATCAACCTATAGAGAAGTGGATTAAGCACGAACATGTGAAGGTAATGATTTGAGCTAAACATTAAGAAAAACCAACAATGCAAGCCTTGATGCTCTCCTGATACCAGTACCATATTTACAAATTGCTCACCATACAGTTCTTCCAAGACGATCCCACAGGCAACTTAAATTCAACAATCCTGAGACCTAAGATAGCTAAGAAAACGTGAGGGTAGCATCTGTCTTCTGTTGATGAAGAGGCCTGATAGAGATAACTGGGGAAGTGGCTCACAAGCTCTAAGGTCAGCTCTGCAGCTGGAGATCATGTTAAGCAAGGTCCTGCAAGACCTGAAGACCTTGGCTTCTGAGAATAATGAAGCTGCTCTCTCAGACTGTGTGGGAGAGTTCCTGGATAAACAGATGAAGGACATAGCCTCTCTGGAATACCATCTTGGCTGCTGGAAGGAATTAGAAGAGCTAGCCCAGTGGGAAACCCTGTTTGAAAAGCCTGCTGCAGCCTCAGGTGAAGAGATTTAACTTTTGAAGGCAACACAACAAGTCTTCCCATTACAGTGAGTCCCAAAACCAGCTACTTAAGAGTCTTGATCTTCTCCATTTGTCAGAAGACTGCTTCCTTTTTATCTAGTATCCCAATCATCATCACTGGGCTTGCAAATAAATTTGCTTTGCATTATACATATATTTTAAAAAAACAACAACATGATACCACCCAAGCTTTTCCCCAGATGTTCCCCTCTCTCTAATGTAGCAGAGAGCACTATCCTCTTTAGTGGTTCTTGCATTTAGGCCCATGCAGTTTCCATGGCTGCTGAGTGAACTCTTGTTAAGGCTGTGTTGGGCTGCACCCCACAGGCCTGCAAGCCTTGTAGTTGCCCAGCCTCGAGACCAAAGAAAGAGCTGGGAAAGAGTGACAGAGACATCTTTGGTTTATTGGATAGGGGGAGCTTACACATTTGCAGCAAAAGGTCCTGGAGCAACACCTCACTGTAGACAGCAAACGGGACACAGCAACAACCATCACTACTCAGGGGAGAAGTTGGCTGCCATTTATAGGGGGAATTGACGTCAGGTTCGCTCATCAGTTACCAGGGAAACCAGCAGCTAGGGCGGGGGCAAGCACGTAGGCAGTGCCTGATTAAGCCCTATAATTAAGGGAATTGGATAGTCATGTGAGTGAAGCAGGGACTAGTCGAACAGGGGATGTATAGAGAATAGCCATCTTGAATGGCCTGACCATACAGGCTGGAAAGTCTTCCTTCTCTGATTCCTCCAGGCAGAGCTGGTTGTTTCCTCTTCTTCTAACTTAGGGAGTAACCATATTATAGAACACTTCATTTTGTATGTTTGTTGGTATAGCTAAACTTCTCAGAAGACTGAGTTCCTAGAAGGTACATAATGTGACTTACTCATCTTTGTATTATCCAGACAACTCTGGCATATTGTAGGCTCATGAGAAGAAGGAAAGAAAAGAAAGAAAGAGAGAGAGAGACAGAGACAGAGACAGAGAGACAGAGAGAGACAGAGAGAGAGGAGAGAGAGAGAGAGAGAGAAAGAAAGAAAGAAAAGAAAGAAAGAAAGAAAGAAAGAAAGAAAAAGAAAGAAAAAAGAAAGAAAGGAAGGAAGGAAGGAGGAAGGAAGGAAGGAAGATAGAGAGAGGGAAGGAGGGAGGGAGAGAAGGAAGAAAGAAAGAGTGAGCAGATAAGATCTGAGCTTGAGCTGGATGAAATGAAAAAAAAATCAATATAATTAGTATTTGTTTATCTGATATATCTGAAGTCTGAACCAAGAGTGCTAATACAGGCACAATTATTTACCAACAGATCAATCTCCATGTCTTAGCTATAAGATATACAAGTCCTGAGAAGGCAAATACTACTGAAATAGATCTGAAACATGCATGTACTAAGTATCATTTCTGCCATTGAGGCCATTTTTTCCTACATGTTCCTAGTGAGAATGAAGTTCAGAGTGAGGAGGTTACATGCCTCAAACAACCAGACCCAGGAGAGTGGAGTCCTCTTGGAGTTCAGTTCTATGAAGAGGCCTCATGAAAGATGGTGCTGTGTCATGATTCCTGCTTCAGAGAGTATAAATATATCCACCCAGGCTGAAGATCAGTTGAGCAAGTTACCTAGCCTTTCTGGGCCTCATTTTCCCTCCTTGTAAAATAACCATAACAATACCTACCGGTATAGGTTAGGGTTGAGTTGCAGAGAAAAAATCCGTGCTAGCTAATCTACACAGGAAGAAATAGTAAGTGATTTTCAGATTCATTGAGAGGCCAGAAGGAGCAGACTCACAAAAGCTGCACTTCAGAACCAAATCAAAGCGAGCTCCTGCCTCTTCTCAGGTCAGGAAGCCATGAGCTCCTGAGGACACCACCCTTGTGACTCAGGAGCCCTTACAATTAGGAAGCCACTGTGGTTAGAAGGCTGCTCGCTACAACTAGTACCAGTAAAATGAATGCCCCATGCCATGCCTCATAACACCGTGTAGCTATGACTGGACATGGGAGCCTCTGATGATGACGGGGGGAAAGTACATGCCCCCACTATCCTATGACCAGGCGAAACAGCAGGAGCAAAGCCTCCTTCTCATTTCCACCCTCCAAATCTCATCCAACTTGGGAAACCGAATCTCAAGACAATAACCTCAGATACAAGGCAGTCTGGGAAATGTAGTTTTTAGCTTTCCGGCCTCTAAAGTAGAGAAAAGCATACCAGCAGGAAGTTGGAGTGAATGTTGAATGCCAATATGAGTGTTTACTGCCTTTTAGAGTGGGGAGGATTAAACCAGATAATGTATATCAAGTACAGAGCTCAGTGTCCATCACACAGTAGTACTCAATAAATGGTATTCATATTAAATCTGCACAACTTGGATACTCATCTTTGTGCTACAAAGCTGTACTACTTCAGGTCTCAAAATTAAATGGAATGGTATTTTTTCCACCAGGATGGACTTTAAAACTAACAATAGAGCTACCATATGATCCAGCAATCCCACTCCTGGGCATATATCTGGAGAAAACCATGGTCTGAGAGGATACATGTGTCCCAATGTTCATTGCATTGCTGTTTACAATAGCCAAGGCATGAAAACAACCTAAATGTCCATCGACAGATGAATGGATAAAGATGATCTGGTACATATATACAATGAATATTACTCAGCCATTAAAAAGAATGAAATAATGCCATTTGCAGAAACATGGATGGACTTAGAGATTATCTTACTAAGTGAAGTAAGTCAGACAGAGAAAGACAAATATATGATATCGCTTATATGCAGAATCTAAAAAAAAAATGATACAAATGAACTTATTTACAAAACAGAAACAGACTCACAGACATAGAAAACAAACTTATGGTTACCAAAGGGGAAAGGGGGGGAGAGGGATAAATTGGGAGTTTGGGATTGACATGTACACACTGCTATATTTAAAATAGATAACCAACAAGGACCTACTGTATAGCACAGGGAACTCTACTCAATATTCTGTAATAACCTAAGTGGGAAAAGAATTTGAAAAAGAATAGATATGTATATATGTATAACTGAATCACTTTGCTGTACACCTGAAACTAACACAACATTATAAATCAACTATAGTCCAATATAGAATAAAAATTTTAAAAAATCAAGGGTGGAATATGGCAATGGAAGGGTATTCCATGTTCCAAAGGACATCAGCCTGTACGGGTGGCCTGCTGTGTGCCAGGTGGTATGCTCCTGATTCATACTCCTTATCTCACTAATTCCTAACAATTCCACGAAGTTCTTGTTATAGAATTTCACATGGAAGCTAAATAACTTGTTCAAGGTCCTACAGCTGGTAAAAAGCTGGGGCTTCATACAGACCCAGATTGGCCAACTTTAGAGCCCATGTGATTTCCATTAAGTCATAGGTAAAGTGCATGGGCACCCTTAGGGAGCAACGGGACTGGCTAAATAAGACGAGCCCTGGAATTTTGTTTCGATCTACGGGATGCAGATGATCAGCAGTACTTGTTCCTGTGTAGTTGGGTTGTTTAATGGAAAGGTAGGTAAAGGGCTTAGACTCCTGGTAAGTGCTCCACAAACATTAGCTTATTACTAGTCTTATGCAAAGACGTTTATACATTGACTGGATGGTAATATTATTAGCTGGCTTTGCACCTTATAGAACATCCATTTCCAAAGAGTTTTGGTTAATGGCTAAATATTGATAAAGAGAGTTCTCTATGTGGTGTTCTATATTGACATTGAAATTTCTACCATTTCACTTTCTCTAACTTCTAGAAATTCCACCATATACATGGCATTGTGACTTTGGGTGAGTCAGTCTTTGTTGCCTCTGTTTTTTCATCTGTAAATGGGAATAATAACCCTACAATATCATAGGGTTGTTATGAGGATTAAAGGTTTAACATATACAATGCACTTTTTGTTCTTGCTTTGGTTACTGTTTGTTTTACCAAAATGGGAATAATATATAATTTTCTTTATTTCCCTTTTCTTAACAATATCTCAAGAGAATCATTTAATATCATTTGATATAGCGCCAATTCATTCATTTTAATGGCTGTATAATACCCATAATGTGGATATACAATAATTTATTGGCCATCTCATTCTCCTGGTCAGCATTTGCTTTTTAAATAATTTTTCACTAAGAACAATGCATTAAAAATCCTACGCATGTCATTATTTTGGGGAAACAACAACTTGGTGCACAAGTTGGAGGTATACAGCTCAATAAAATTTTAAAAACTAAACATATTCATATAATCAGCACTCAGGTCAAGAAGCAGAACATTACCAGGTCCCTAGAAGCATTCATTATGCCTCCTTCTGTCATTAACAGCTACCCTCTTGATTTCTCTGAATTTTGTTTTTAAACTGTATAAATGGAATCAAGCATTTGGACTCTGTCATGCCTGGCTTCTTTTGTGAGATTCACCCATATTGATGTTTGGAGTTATAATGTGTTCATTCTTATTCCTGTACAGTATACCAATAAATGGATATGACAATTAATTTGTCCATTCTAATCTTCATGAATGTTTGGGTAGTTTCCAGTATGAATGGTGCTGTGGTCAACATTCTTCTACATTTCTTCTGGTGAAGGTATGTACACATTTCCGGTGGGCATATACCAAGAGTGGTACAGCTGCATCACAAGGCATACATATGTTCAGATTTAGAAGACACGGACAAACAGGTTTTCAAGGTGGTTGTATCAATTTACACTTCTACCTGGAGTGTATGATAGTTTTGATTGTTCCCTACTCTTGCCAAAATGTGGCATTTTTATTGTACGTAAGTTTTTTTATTTCTGAGGGATAGATTGTCAGAAGTGGGATTATTGAGTCAAAGTGTGCATGTGTTTTAACTTTAACAGATGTGGCCAGATGGTTTTCCAAAAAGTCTGTATAACTGAACATTTTCACCAGGAACATAAAAGAATACTCTTCTCCCTACATCTCTACCAACAATAAATATTATTTCTCTTTTTAATTTTTGCCATTCTGATGAGTACAAAATAAAATAAAATGTTATTTTAATTTGCACTCCATACTATTAATTTTTATATTTTTGGCTACTGGATTTGATCTTCTATGGACTGTCTTTTTGATAGAGGGAAGGTTATTGAATATGTGACCAATAAGAAAGGATTAAAGGAATGCCTTTGCCCAGAGAAGAAAACATCTAAGGCAAACTGTATTAGTTGTCTTTGATTATTTGAAGGCTCATATTGTAAGGGATTTCATGTATCCTGTGAATCTTTTGAGGGCAGATTTGGGACCAATGAACGCAAGTTTTAAAATGACATATTTTAAGTTAAATTAAGAAACTAACAGTGTTATCCCGTTGAAAAACACACACCCCCACACACAAAACCTCTCTGTGAAGTTGTAAATTCTCTACCTCTGCATGTGTCCACAATGAGGCTGCCTGCTTACAAGTCAGAGATGTGTTGGGGGGATTCTTCTATTGAGCTGAAGATAGACTTGGCTAAGTGGTTCCAAAGGCAGGCTGTGACTGAGAATCAATTTAGAAACTTTAAAATGCAGATTCCTAATATCCTGCCTTGAAGACTTTGCTGAAGAAGGCCTAGGAGAGCCCCAGGAATCTGTATTTTTGTAACACTAACCAAGTGATTCTGATTAACCTGTGTACAGACCAACATTTGAGGAAACACTGGACTAGACCACCTCTCTCTTTGAATTTCAAAATGATCGATTTTATCAGCTGCTATGTTATCAATGTTATTTAACACAAAATGTCATGAGTCAGATACTAAAGGACTATAAACAACCCCACCTGCAGTTCCTCCCCCCTCTGTACCATTCTAAGGAAATACAAGAAATATATTTTCCTCCTACAAATGAATGTGTCAACTATAATCCTCATGCAAACAAAAATACCCATGAAATTATGAGTTACAGCTTAATAATTTGTGGACAAAGTATCTTTGGAATTCTGCAGTTGAGTGTTGAGTGGGGGCTCAGGAATTAACTCTCAGAAGTTCATTCGATAAGGAGACAAATCCCCTGTTTAAACGGAATCACCATTAAAGAGAATGAGCTTTGGAGTCACGGGTCAGACTCATTCTCACCTTCTCCGTATCTCTATAGTGGGGACAACAATACAGCAGTTTCTACTTTAAGGAGATTTCCCCTCAGGATTAAAGAAAATAGCATATAAAGTGCATAGCACAGCACTCAGCATGGAAGAAATACTTAATAAGTATTATTTCCCTTCCATTCTTTCCCTTACAGTGCCAGCAAAAGTTACCCTATTTTTAATACAGTTTATGCTCTTCTTTCTACAATTCAGTAAGTCAGAAAGTAAGTTTGATCTTGATACAGCAGTTTAAAAAGATTACAAGCATTTCAAAATATTTGGCTCCTTCTTTGATAGCTAATGAAGGTACATAGTGTTTTAGCTCTAGATGTTGATCAAACAGTTCAAGGATATTTAAAGGAAAGTATTTGTATTCAAGAAAGAGAAATATTTGGTCTTCATAGGAACATTTTAAAGGTCATAAGAGGAAGGCTCTTTTCACAGTATCCTCATCTGTTCCAAAAGGATTGAGTAAGTAAGCCCATTCTTTAACTTTCAACTAGTTGTTTTGGGTTTCAGATATTTCTTTAGGTCTAATATTCAGTTAGTCTTAAGCTTAATTTTATTACTAATTTCTTCTACTAAACCAAGCTTGCCCAAGTATCTACTAAAAGCATAGGCAGTTGGTACTTGGTCAGAGTCTTGGGTCATGTAAGGAGCTGTTACCTCTTAGTATAAGAGGAAATACCTAGAACTATTTTCCTTCAACTAGGTGAACAAATGGGTAAGTCAGGCTCAGTTTTAACCAAGTTCCCAGAGACAGGGAATTGGTCTTATTTGTTTCTATAGAATAAGTGCTTGGCACATAGTAAGTTCTCAATAAATGTATCTCAGATAAATAAATGAATGAATGAATGAAAGAAATCAGAACTAGGAGCTAAGAATTGGAAATAAGGAAGACTGAGTGAAAAAGCAAATAAAAAAGCACACAATACTGATTGATCTGGTTCTAAGAATATGGAAAACCGGAAGACCCCAAACAAGCTCCTTATATCATGGTCCAATATGATGGCATATTGTCGGGCAATGAATGGAGAAAATATTCTCCAGAATTCTTCTTGTAAGACCACCGTATAGGTCTGGAAGAAATTCTCTAATAAGTCCTTTGAGGGAGTAGATGAGAACCCCAAGGGACGTGGTATAGGCATAGTTGCCCGTATAAGGGAAGGGAGGAGGGATTTATTTATAACTCCAGAATGGTGAGGGGAGAAGAGGGAGTGTAGAGGAGCCTGAACTTGTGGAATGTCCCTGTGCTGCAACTGAATGACGTCTACAAAACAATCAGGGCTGCTTGCTGTGATTGAACTTCTTGCTGAAACAAGAAGAGACAGCTTGGCAGGCTGTTTAGGAGTCAGCAGGCCTGGAGATGAGAGCATTGAGGCTGAGAGACAGGAGGAAACAAGGTGCAAGAATTTGCAGAAATTATGAGGAGGGCTTTGCATTATCTCAGGCCATAGAAGTAGGGTTTCAACGAGGTTATCAGATCTCTGATACCAGGGGGCAGGGAGACTCTGCTGACATCTTGGTTACATGAGTGGGTCTAAGAAATTACATTCTCAGAGGAAAGTTGAATGAGCCCTTCTATAGCTGGGTCTTTCCCTGTGCCAGGCATGAGGCTTAGTTTATTGAATTAACATCCATTGCCATCTTGGCATCCATCGTGTTCCCAAGTCATGTTATTATAAATATATATTGATAAGATATTTGTACACACACACACACACACACACACACACACACACACACACACCCCTATTTTTTTCTCCAGGAATTTACAAATTCGTAGGATAGATAAGAGAAGCTCACTAATAATACCAGTGCAAGGAAATATCTAAGTACCCCGAGTTACAAAGATACTACAAAGTCTCAAAAGAAGGAGAAGTAACTTCAGGCTGGAAAGGACTCCTAAAAGAGGCAGCTTTTGAGTAAGCGGGACAAGGAAGCATGAGCATACTTTCAACAGGTAGAGGGTTTAAGTGAGGGCATTTCAAGTGTCTGGGACAGTGAGAGTAAAGAGATGAGGATGAGAAGAGGCACGTGTTTCGGGGAGAAAGCAGTGAAAGTCTGTTGGGCAGAGCAGGACCATAGCTTTCTTCTTCTGGTTCTTGACCTCAGGAGTCTAACCGTTTCAGGCTCCTATTTCTCAAAAGAGCCCAACCACGCTGGTTGCCAAACTGTGGCCAACACATAATAGTGGCTGCACTTATTATTCACTCTGAGACTGACCTAGACCTAGTGCTTTTATCTTCAGTTCATTTCACCCATGTCCTTCAAGTTAAGCTTAAGTTCATCTTAGATTTGTTACCTATGGAGCTTGAAGAGGAGAATGGATCAAAACACCCCCGAAACACCCACTGAGGACTTATAGTATTGACTGGTTTCTACCACATGAAGTTCACCATTTATTCATTCATCAAATATTTATTGAATTTATTTATTGAGTCTGAATGTTCTTAACTTATATAGCGAACAGTGTATTAACTGCAGTTCACAGTTTATATAAAGAGCCAGAGTGATTGCTATACTCTAACTAAATGCCCTAGGCCTTTGGGGCTTCATTTATCTCTGTTCTTGAGTTTCCAGATATTCAAAGATTATTAGTGTAGGGACACCCTTCTCTCTTCTCAAAATATACAAGTATCTCAAGCCCACAGAAACTGACATTGCTTCCACCAAGCGAAAGGAAATCATGTTGTCTTAAGTGCTGTGGAAGTTAAGCTGGAGAAAATCAGCAGCGTATCAAAGCAGATCTCCCATCCGAGCTCTCTTTCTGCCATCTGCACCAAATGAGCAGTTGTTCCTTTGGGCTTTTTGATGGTGCCAGGATTCAGTAAATGTTGCCAAAGGCCCCAAATCAAGCTGGCGTGTTGAGGTTAGAGGGATAGCTCATTCCTCTGCAGGGAGAGGTTACAGCACACTTGGTACTTCCACCTAGAGAATCCCATTTTCCTACCCCGGATCTCTGAGCACCAATGGCCTGTCCTTGGAAAGCTTGAATTTGGGCCTCAAGCCTTGTTTGTTTCCTTGCAAGTTTATGTTTCAAACTGAGTAGTGAAATCTGCTCAAAGTCCATACTATTGGAACTCAAGCTTTTGTTTTACGAACTCAGATGGTCTGTGTTTCTGGAAATGATTCCACCCCAAAGCAAAATGAACAGCCTACTCTGCAACACACAGTTTGCTTTCAAAAGCCTCATTATTTTAAAGCATTTCCCCAAGATCCCTCTGATGTAGCCCATTTTTGAAATTCTTTGGTTGTGTAGAAACCTCCATAAATAAAATTGAAAAAATTTTCAAGTTGTGAAATTTTAGACGTAATTTTTCATTGTTTCCAATCTCTCTATTGCTATGTTAAGGTAGACCCTGTCATTCTTATTTGGCAAGTTTGGGCTCTACATTTTTGGATTTTCAAATGTTTTCTCCATCCTCATTGTACCCTTGGGCATGTTTCTGAAAGTTATTTGTTTGGCTATGAGCTTCAGAACGGCAGAATTTTCTTGCATGAATAAATGAATGAATAAATGTTTATTCCCCAAGCATGAATCAGCCATTATTCTAAACATTTCAATTCAATTCAACTCAATTCAATTTTAATTTTTATAAACCAGTTAAAGAATGGGAAACTGGACAGGGTGACCATACTTTTCTTTGACTCCACAGGGGTCCTGACCTGTTGGGAAGGTTCTGCCAGAGGAGCAGCCTTGAGTCACTATTACTGGTCAAGCATATAGACTTCGAGCTATAGGAAAGATAGGACAGCCTTCAAGCTGAGAATGCTTAATTCTAAAGCAAGGACTTGTCCTTTCTTGTCAATTTTTTAACTTAAAGAATTTATAACTCTTTGTGGTTTCTGTGGTGTGGAGGTGAAAAGGGAGACTGATCTTCTAGAAAGGACAGTTAAATGCTAAGATGGAAAAACCATCAGGGAATCCAGTCTTTTCAGTGATGTAGGAACATGTGGACATGGATGGCAGTCTACCCAGGCACATCGCCCCCTGCCCCATGACATTACTGGCTTCTATATGTTCAAGACCGGGACATCGCACAAACAGGAGGTTAGCATAGGCCCAAATGAGCATAATTAAAATTCCACAGGAAAGCTAGACCTCACTGACACAGAAGCACAGGAAGCGAGAGGGTTGGGAAAGAGCTGTATTCAATGGTGGTTGTAACAGGACAAGAGTCAGAAGCAATGTCCCCAGTCATATGACACCCTGGACTCCCCTGAATCTCTCCCTTAACAATGTGTGTCTTTGTTTCTGCACGTATAAACAGTGGTTCTGATTGCATGTTTTCAAGGGCTGTCTGGCGACTGGTGCAGTTTGAAGTACTATGAGAGCATTAAGATGAAAAAACCAAATTCCTGAAGCTGGGTATACCACAGAGCCCATGAATCCGATACTTCATGTTGTGCCTAGCAGTCCCCCAAAATGGTTATAATCAGCTGTAATAATCCTGATCACCAATCACCATCATCACAGAAGAGCAAACACTCCATTTGAAACCCTAGAGGAATGCTAGATCTTCATATAACAAAGTCCCAGGTACTTTTCAAGAGTTCTTACTTCTGCTTCCTCCTACCCTCAAGCCTTCCAAAAAAAAAAAAAGAATCAAATTTCTCAGGCATTTCTGTTTGGAACCACTTTACTAGACCTAAGCCTCTATAAGTTTTAGTTCAAGGGCCTCAACTTTCACCGTGTAATTTAAATAGATTCTGAGTTGTAGTTTTCTTAATTAAAAACACACAGCCTGGAGAGCGCTTAAAGGATGAAAAAGAGTTATTCTAGTAAGGATGTGTATCTTGAAACCAGAACCGGCACCGGGGCAGTGGATGCTTTGGGCCCCAACTCTCTCCTACCTTTTCCCTTCTAGCTTCCGCTATACGTTGCAAAGTTTCCCTTTCAACAAAACTACCTGCCCTCAGCCCAACTCATGACTTTCAGGGCATGCCTTGGCTTATCCATGGTTGAGGAGACCTCTCTGAGAATCTCTCTTTGCATAGCACTGGTCTTTCTGTTATTGCCTTAGTCTAGGCTTAGAACCACCAAGTGTAACTCAAGAGACCCCCCACCTTCACGTGGTTCCAACTCAGTCAATGCCATTCTCACCCAACTGAGATTTCACTGGACACTGTCTGACAGCCATGTGACACTTTTTTCCCTGTTATCCTGGATTTGTCACAAACATCTAACATGTCCAAACCTCTCTTGTGGCATTTTCCTTACCATTCCCATTTTGATTAAAGAGATGCCTCAAACCTACTGTCTGTTGCTTTTCTAAATTGCTTGTTTCTATAGTATACTAATTCTTTCCACGGCCAACTCTGGTTGCTTTCATCTAAGGAGGTCTGAATGGTTTCCCTGTAATGAAAGAAGGATGCTGAGCTCCCATCTGAGAATCCTGGGCCCCAAGGCAGTTAATTACCAGCAGAGAGTCTCAGTGAACTCTATTGTCCTTGTGTTTCAAAGAAGCACATTGGGTGGAAGGCAATTTTCTTGAGTGGAAAGATGAATGCTCTGAGATCCCTGGAGCCAACCCTGCCTCTGGCATCACCATAAAAGGAGTTAGCTTCTAACCACAGAAGACCATTCAATACCCCACCACAGTCCCAGATGCAAAAGCAGGCAAACCTGGCAAAAGCACACATTTTCCTGTTACATGCAATGAAAACCATCTGCAGGCAGTTCATTTTGACATCATCCAATTGGGAAGAAAACTTATTTTTGAAGTCTACTTATTAATTTTGCTCACTAACCTCAAATCACTTTGGATGTCAAACAGTCATTCATTATACCACACACAGCACCCAGAAGACACAAGGCAGTCTGCCTGCCCTCCCCTTCTTCATGCTCTAAGTAGCCCATCTATAGGCATAGCTCCATTCAGCTGTACTCACAGTAGGATGCTTGGGGCAAGAGGCTGGACCACTAGGTGGTACTTTAGTGATGCGGCCCTCTGATGCTCACGCATTTTATTGTATTTTAAAAATAAAACATCTTATATTAATAATAGTCTCTTTAAGCTGATAACAACTTAATTTCAAACATATACAAAGTTTTACATATATATACTGCCTCCCATTTTATGATTTTGATGTCACAATTTACATCTGTTTTTACACTGTATGTCCATTAACAAATTATATTGTAGTTCTAATTATTTTTAATACTTTTGTCTTTTAACCTTCATTCTAGGGTTATAAGTGATCTACTTACCACCATTATGACATTAGAGTATTCAGGACTTAACTATATATTTATCTCTACTGATGAGTTATATACTTTGATATGTTTTCCTGTAACTAATTAGCATCTTTGTTTCAGCTTGAAGAACTCCCTTTAACAATTTCTTTTAAGGCCAGTCTAATGGTGATGAACTTGTCTTTAGCTTTTGCTTGTCTGGAAAACTCTTTATCACTCCTTCAATTCTGAAGGACAGCCTTGTCTGATAGTATATTCTCGGTTGGCAGGGTTTTTTTCCTTCAGCACTTTGAATATATCGTACCACTTCCTTCTGGCCTGTAAAGTTGCTGATGAAAAATCTGCTGACAGTCTTATGAGGGTTCCCATGTATGTAATAAGTTGCTTTTTTCTTTCTGCTTTTAAAATTCTTTCCTTGTCTTTAACTTTTGACAATTTAATTATAATATGTCTAGGTGTGGGTCTGTTAGGATTCATCGTGTATGAAACTCTCTGGGTTTCCTGGATCTGGATGCCTACTTCTTTCACCAGGTAGGGAAGTTTTCAGCCATTACTCCTTTGAATAAGCTTTCTGCCCCTTTCTCTCTTTCTTCTCCTCTGGGACCTCTATAGTGTATATATTGGTCTGCTTGATGGTGTCCCATAAGTCCCTTAAGCTTTCTTCCCTTTTTAATTCTTTTTACTTTTTGCTTCTCTGACTGGATGAATTCCACTGCCCTGTCTTCAACTTTACTGATCCTTTCTTCTTGATCTAGTTTGCTATTGAACCCCTCTATTGAATTTTCCAGTTCAACGATTTTATCTGTCAGCTCTGTGATTTCCGTTTGGTACTTTTTAATATTTTGTCTCTTTGTTGAAATTCTTTTCTTGTTCATGCATTATTTTCCTGACCATGGTGAGCATCTTTATGACCATTATTTTGAACTTTCAGGTAAGTCAATGATCTCTGTTTCATTAAGGTGTGCTTCTGGAGTTTTATCTTGTTCTTTTGTTTGGAACATATTCCTCTGTTTATTTTCCTCAATTCTCTGTGTTGGCTTCTGTGCATTAGATAAAAGCTACCTCTCCCAGCCTTGACAGAGTGGTTTTGTATAGAAGGTGAACCTCATCAATCAACTTGGCCCAAGCTCTTGGTTTTCTCTCAAATCTTTGTGATTGTCCAAGCTGCCTTCTTTATTCTTGGTGCCTCCCAGTAGTTTAGTGTATGCCAAGATCTGTGACTGTCCCAA
Organism: Balaenoptera acutorostrata; assembly: GCF_949987535.1. NCBI lineage: Eukaryota > Metazoa > Chordata > Mammalia > Artiodactyla > Balaenopteridae > Balaenoptera > Balaenoptera acutorostrata. The sequence continues at coordinate 94,859,542 of NC_080073.1, forward strand.
AGGGGAGAATGGCAGTCAGCACCTAGATGCAGGTTGACTGGAACTCAGACTTTCAGAGAGCAGCTGGGAAAGCATGTACTTAAGTATCTTCTAGGGAGAAACTGGGAGACGGGCATTTTTGCTTGCTCTTTCTGGGCTTCATCCAGGTGGATAGCCATATGGTGTAGTGCTCCTGTGCCTGTTAAGAACTGCTTCTTTGTTTTCTGTAGTCCTGTGGGATTTATAAATGCAAGCCATTTTGGCTATCAGAGCCAGGCAATACAAGGGCCCATTCCTTGGGCAGCAGCCACAAAACCTGGGGCACCAGACATGTGTACAAACTCCTTCCAGGGAGATACTGATGACTTGGAAAGGGCAAGAGGGAGAGGGCAGAGGAGGTATCCACAGGCTTCCCTGGTCTCCAGGGAGGATCCTTGTGGTCATTTATTAAGTAGTTATGCATTGGTGAGATTCCCTACAGATGAAGTAACAATCTGCTCCATTGGCCACAGGTTCTAAAACCCAATATAGAAATAGCCAATTCCAGAACCTCCACCAGAAGGTCTGTTTGGTTGCGGGAAGGGTCTTGGTATCCAATAGCTCACATCCAAACTTTCTGCTGGTGTTCCACAGAGAAGAAGTCCACCCAAATCCAGAGTAGACCTAAGGTGGTTTCAGAGTCACCAGCAACCTGGTTGTATAGATACAAAATGGATTGAGACCCTTACTGAGAGGCAAAATCTGAGTCATAGAAGACATATTTCTTTTAAAGTAGTATGCGGAGGAAAAAGAGACCCTTTCTTATTCTTTTTCTTTTTCCTTTTCCTTCTCTCAAGTGTCTCAGATGGGACGTTTTTGATCTGTTCCGTAAACATTAAAAGAAAATGATCCTTTTTTCAAGGGAATAAAATCATGGGATACAGATTAAATTTGCTTCTTCTGATCTTGTCTAAATAAATCAAGAATGAACAAGGAGTCTAAGTTCTAAGATATAAAGAACAGTATGGTAGGATTCTACAACCACAAAAAGGCTGGATTCCAACACATTCATTTCTGTTTGCCCCTTACGCCATCCTTCCCCAGGAAGCAAGATAATGGTATTAATGGCTGCCTCTCTGGAGCACGTGTTGAACATATGTTCTTCAAATTATAATTGCTGGTACAGGAAGTGGCAACTTAAACTAAGTCAGGAATATTTTTGGAACAACCTCTTTTTCCAGATGGTCTTCCCCATTCCTTGACCTACTTTATGTTCAGGAGGCTGGAAACTATCTCTTTTCTGAGGATCGTCTGTTTCTCTCAGGGATCTAATATTATGTCAGTTCAATACGGTAATGGAAACACCATAATATGCATGGGACTTTACAGTCACTTCAATAATATTTTCCCCTTGTTTTTGCAGTTCAGTTCAATGACCTCTAGGTGGTGGTAAAGGTTCCAACCATTTTTTATGATCAGCTTGAATAGCTAGTCATCGAATTGCTCTGTAGGGTCTTAAAGAGTTAATTGACAGGACTTGGATGAGGTTGACTGTTGTCTTGTGGTTTCAGTATTACCTTTTTCCTCCCTGATTCTAAGTAGAATGTGTATTGTGCATATCAAGGAGCTCTGAAAGCCAAGCATGAAAATGAGAGCAAGGCTTAGAAAATGCTTTTTTTTAGTTTAGAGATCTCACTTGAAGCTTTATGGAAACACATTTCAAACCAGATTCAAACGTCTTCTAGTTTTAATCTGTTTACAGTGAACGAAAGATATTTTCCTGTTTTTAATGGAAAGATATTTGGTCATCAACTCCCATTAACTGGGCATCAGTTTGATGAGTACAGGAAACAAGTGTATAGGCTCCATTTCTTACAGAATATACTTTTTTAAAATTTAGGAAGAAAAACATGCTTAAGAAGCATATCTTGAGTTCAAAAAATAAGTATTGCAAAGAACACTTGACAATAGTAGTTTGCAGACACTTGTGTCCCCGTTTGTTCTTCAGCTTTATTTTATGAAAGGACTAGACATAACCAACCTGGTCCTTCTAGGGCTCAGCCTGTCCCAGGACACCAATTGCAAGACACAGCCCTAGATATGTTGTGAAGATCTACAGACCATCTTTCACATTCATCTCTTACTCTGGTGGCCAGGCTCTGAATAGCACTTCTCAGTGAGTCTTAAGCTATGTGCTGGGAAGGACCTGACCCAGGGCTTTTGATAGACTCCTGTTCCCCTCAGGAATTAGGACATGAACATTCTACACTGAGTACCAGGATTCACCTGCTAAACTTATTTGTTAACTAGACCACAGCTCTATGTATTAATTTCAGCCAACTTCATTCTAGAAAACCATAGCTGTAGCCAAATTAATTGTATGCATGGCAAGCTATAACTGCTAATAGAATGGCCAAATTCAATGAGTCATTCAACATATGTTTTTTTGAGCACTACTATATCCAAAGCCCTCTGCTGGGATTTGCTGGCCAGGCTGCCGTGCTTACAAAAATAACAACTCTTCTAGATTTTCTCTGTTCCTCCCAAACAATCATCTGCCTCCATAATTTCAGTTCTCTAACTACATCTACTTACTATTGGGGGGGGGCGTCTATAATACTTACCCCCCCTTTAATATAGACCTATTAGATGTAGCTTATTTCCATTTAGCCTTTAATCCTGAATTCTGTATGTGTTCTATTTTTTGTTTGTGCATTTGTGTGTGTGTGTCTGTCGGTGTGTCTGTGTATTTTTTGTTTGTGTATTTGTGTCTGTGTGTGTCTGTCAGTGTGTCAAGGCAGAAACTGCCTTGACCCTCTTTTACTCTGTACCCCTGCAGGGGGAAGCTCTTAGAACTCCTGGTCCTTAATTCTTTTTTTGGCTGAGCCTTGCGGCTTGCGGGATCTTAGCTCCCCAGCCAGGGATTGAACTTGCACCCTCAGCAATGAAAGCACAGAGTCCCAGAGTCCTAACCACTGGACCACCAGGGAAGTCCTCTGGTCCTTAAATTTTGGTAGGGACCAGTCACTAATACGATGAGCTGCATACAAGTTTTGAAGAAGGAAAGGGAGGATTTAGAGAAGTTAACATTTACTAAGTGCCTACTAATAACTTTCTTGTATGCTGTTCATTTGTTGTCAGAGCAAAGCAGAGTGTGGCAACAAAAAGAGCATGGACTTTGGAACTGGCAGACTAAAGTTGGACTCCTGGTTAATCTGTACTAACTTACTGACCTCAGGCAAGTAACTCTTGGACATAAGATTCCTTGGCTGAAAAACGGGATTCTTACAACAATCCAACTCCATACTGTTGTATGAAGAATCGAGTTCCTAAGAGGCATTCAATTTTGTTCTTACTTCCTTTTGCTGATGAGGAAAATAGAGAATGTGTTATAGGCTCCATATGTATGTTTTATAAAACCAGTCTACAGCTCTAATGAGACTACATAAACTAAATGGTACATTTCAACCATTTCAGTAAAACTGGATTCCAGCATGTTTCTACTTTCATGAAAATAAATTTAGGTTAATTCCCTTCTCTCCTAGCTGCCTGAGGGGTGCAACTTTACATATCTTCAGGGATGGGATGACTCCTTCTCAAAGATGTTTGACTGGGTCCTGTGGAAGAGATAACTTGTTTTCCCTGGAGAAAACCATGTATAGTTATTCCAATTCAACCTATAAGATTTTGATGGTGCCATTTGTTATATGAAAGATTCATTTGCCTAGGAAAATTAGCTGAAATCTTTAAACCTCTATTTTAAATTGTCTTTATGGCAGCAATATATCAACCAGAGTATTTTTCCTTTCTGGCTTGTGTGTAATTTTTAAAGTCTCCAAAAAAGTAGACATGTGGTATGAAATCAGAACTAGCAAGGGACAAATCTGTCAACACAGAGGACATGTACCTTTGGGGTTCACCTGTCTCCCCTTTGATGTACTTCTCTCTGCTCTTACATTTTCTAGTTTCTTCTTGTCATCTACCATTTAAAAATTTTCTATAAACACAGGGAGTGCCTATCCTGTAGTTCTGTCTCCGCAGCCTTTTCCCTTGACAAAACCTGTTATTTATTTCATTTCAGCTTTGCTATAGTTGGAAAAGCTACGGCAGACTAATCCATCTTATTGACTCATAAATGGCTTACTCTATTACCCCTTGGGGGTGGGGGAAGGGACGAAAGTTCGGGATCTAATATTATTGATGTAGGTTTGAGATGCTATCTCATTTTTATCCTGACAACAACCCTATGAAGTCTATATTTCAACTTCCTGATTGACAGATGAGAAATCTGATGCTTTGAGAGGTAAATTTGCCCAAAGTAGGAAAGGTCATAAATGGCAGAGGTAGAATTTGATTCCAGGTTTTTAAGATTCCAGATCATGTACACCATTCACCACTGTACTATCTGAGGCATTTACATTTTACCTGGAGTCACGGCTTTGACCACAAAGGTCATGGAATCCTCAGCACAAAGGCAGGCTGGGGTGGGGAATCACACCCCTCATTGAACCAACTCCCCTGAACTAGCAGATCTTAGTAGAAACCCATTTCTTTTATGTCTCCCATTCTAACTCAAGAAATGCCCTTTGTTTTAGAAGTAATACCGTGGGGGTAGGTTCCTTGACCAACTACTCTTTTCCTTTGACTAACCAAGAATCTTTAACCCACTGGGGAGGCAGAGTAGAGACGCTGGGTGTCGAGGAAGGTGGGGAGTAAGAGCAAAGTCCCCTGGGGGGGCACAGAAGGCCCCCTTGGAGAGGACTTAGTTAAGCCTGTTTTGCAGTGAGCATAACCAAAGGCTCTGCCAAGTGTTCTAGAAAAGCTCCTCTTCCAGCCAGACCTTGCTTAAGAAGGAAGAAAAAATGAACTCTCTAGAGATTTAGAGAACTGAACTGATAATCAGTTCTGTGATGGGAAGGAAACCTTGAGTGTTTGGACAGCAGTCCTTAATTACTGAGGTCAGTGTTCTAACAGGTCAGGGAGTGTGGACCAAGGATCTGAATCAAATCTCAAGTTGGGAGAGAGCTCAGCATTTCCTTCTCAACAATGCTGATCCATTGCTCTTTCATGAAACCATTTGGGGATTGAGGGGGAGGTGGGGCAGGAAGGGAAAGGAAAAGAGGGGCATGGAGTTTTGAAGGAGTCTGTTGTGCCGTTTTAGGATCAACATTACAGGTTGTTTGTGTTAAGTTTGTGTGAAGTAACCTAAATGGACTCAGGTGGCAACACACTAAATATTTCAACTTTTCTTCTCTCCTTTTTTTTCCCCTTGTGGCTAGACAGATGGCATACAGGAGTGGGGTGGGGTAAGTGAGTAAAAATAGGTTATTTAAAAGAAACCAAATGCTGCTGTAAAGAAGAGTACACTTTGTGTAGACAAATGCTGCTTGCTTGAAACTCAGGACTTGGGTGCTTTTATTTAAAACTCTAGAAAATAAATAGGCAGGTTTGCTTGTGTTCTGGGATTTACTGCTATCCTTTCAACCCTCCAGACAAATTAGGGGGTGACCTGGTGGACTGCTGGGGTCTGTGGGAAAAAAGTGAAACACCTCCCAACACCAGAGACAGTCACCTTCTCAAAAGGAGAACGTATTCAGTGCCATCTGTTGTCCCTGAGTTTCAGCTCAAGAGCCTTACTTCACCAAATCCAAGTTAAAAAAGAAAAAACAGGTGTGGTGGGGAGGGAGTGGGGGGTCTGTGAGGGGATGGAGTAAAATGTTAAACAATGTCAAGAGGATATAGACAGCAAAATCTAGACTGTAGAAAAATTCTGGCTAGTCCAGATTGTGAAGAGATGACCAGGTTTCTCTTAGAAAAAAGTTGTGACCATGCAAGAGAGGTACAAAGAGAGAATTTTATACATCAAAGGGACTTAAGAGACATGTCAAACAATTGCAATGTATGGATCTTATTTTGGTCCAGATTAAAACAAAATATGAAAATAAATGAGTAGAGAGCCACCCCTCACCTCTGCAGGAGACCCTCCAACACTAGCAGGGAAACAGGAAACGTCCACAAGCCTCTTAGATACCTTCATCCACCAGAGGGCAGACAGCAGAAGCAAGAAGAACTACAATCCTGCAGCCTGTGTAACAAAAACCACATTCACAGAAAGATAGACAACATGAAAAGGCAGAGGGGTATGCACCAGATGAAGGAACAAAATAAAACCCCAGAAAAACAACTAAATGAAGTGGAGATAGGCAACCTTCCAGAAAAAGAATTCAGAATAATGATAGTGAGGATGATTCAGGTCCTCGGAAAAAGAATGGAGGCAAAGACCGAGAAGATGCAAGAAATGTTTAACAAAGATCTAGAAGAATTAAAGAACAAACAAACTGAGATGAACAATACAATAACTGAAATGAAAAAAACACTAGAAGGAATCAATAGCAGAATAACTGAGGCAGAAGAACGGATACGTGACCTGGAAGACAGAATGGTAGAATTCACTGCTGTGGAACAGAATAAAGAAAAAAGAATGAAAAGAAATGAAGACAGCCTAAGAGACCTCTGGGACAACATCAAATGCAACAAGATTCACATTATAGGGGTCCCAGAAGGAGAAGAGAGAGAGAAAGGAACAGAGAAAATATTTGAAGACATTAAAGTTGAAAACTTCCCTAACACGGGAAAGGAAATAGCCACCCAAGTCCAGGAAGCGCAGAGAGTCCCATACAGCATAAACCCAAGGAGAAACATGCCGAGACACATAGTAAGCAAATTGGCAAAAATTAAAGACAAAGAAAATTTACTGAAAGCAGCGAGGGAAAAACGACAAATAACATACAAGGGAACTCCCATAAGGTTAACAGCTGATTTCTCAGCAGAAACTCTACAAGCCAGAAGGGAGTGGCATGATATACTTAAAGTGATGAAAGGGAAGAAACTACAACCAAGATTACTCTACCCAGCAAGGATCTCATTCAGATTAGATGGAGAAATCAAAAACTTTACAGACAAGCAAAAGCTAAGAGAATTCAGCACGACCAAACCAGCTCTACAACAAACGCTAAAGGAATTTCTCTAAGTGGGAAACACAAGACAAGAAAAGGACCTACAAAAACAAACCCAAAACAATTAAGAAAATGGTAATAGGAACATACATATTGATAACTACCTTAAACGTGAATGGATTAAATGCTCCAGGCAAAAGACACAGGATTAATGAATGGATACAAAAACAAGACCCATATATACACTGTCTACAAGAGACCCACTTCAGACCTAGGGACACATACAGACTGAAAGTGAGAGGATGGAAAAAGATACTCCATGCAAATGGAAATCAAAAGAAAGCTGGAGTAGCAATACTCATATCAGATAAAATAGACCTTAAAATAAAGAATGTTACAAGAGACAAGGAAGGACACTACATATGATCAAGGGATCAATCCAAGAAGAAGAAATAACAATTATAAATATATATGCATCCAACATAGGAGCACCTTAATACATAAGGCAACTGCTAACAGCTATAAAAGAGGAAATCGACAGTAACACAATAATAGTGGGGGACTTTAACACCTCACTTACACCAATGCACAGATCATCCAAACAGAAAATTAATAAGGAAACAGAAGCTTTAAATGACACAATAGACCAGATAGATTTAATTGATATTCATAGGACATTCCATCCAAAAACAGCAGATTACACTTTCTTCTCAAGTGTGCACGGAACATTCTCCAAGATAGATCACATCTTGGGTCACAAATCAAGCCTCAGTAAATTTAAGAAGATTGAAATCATATCAAGCATCTTTTTTGACCACAACACTATGAGATTAGACATCAATTACAGGGAAAAAAACGTAAAAAACACAAACACATGGAAGGTAAACAATACGTAACTAAATAATCAAGAGATCACTGAAGAAATCAAAGAGGAAATCAAAAAATACCTAGAGACAAATGACAATGAAAACACGATGATCCAAAACCTACGAGATGCAGCAAAAGCAGTTCTAAGAGGGAAGTTTATAGATCTACAAGCCTACCTCAAGAAACAAGAAAAATCTCAAGTAAACAATCTAACCTTATACCTAAAGGAACTAGAGAAAGAAGAACAAACAAAACCCAAAGTTAGCAGAAGGAAAGAAATCATCAAGATCAGAGCAGAAATAAATGAAATAGAAACAAAGAAGACAATAGCAAAGATCAATAAAACTAAAAGCTGGTTCTTTGAGAAGATAAACAAAATTGATAAATCATTAGCCAGACTCCTCAAGAAAAAGAGAGAGAGGACTCAAATCAATAAAATTAGAAATGAAAAAGGAGAAGTTATAACAGACACTGCAGAAATACAAAGCATCCTAAGAGACTACTACAAGCAACTCTATGTCAATAAAATGGAGAACCTGGAAGAAATGGACAAATTCTTAGAAAGGTATTACCTTCCAAGACTGAACCAGGAAGAAATAGAAAATATGAACAGAGCAATCACAAGCAATGAAATTAAAACTGTGATTAAAAATCTTCCAACAAACAAAAGTCCAGGACCAGATGGCATCACAGGTGAATTCTATCAAACATTTAGAGAAGAGCTAACACCCATCCTTCTCAAACTCTTCCAAAAAATTGCAGAGGAAGAAACACTCCCAAACTCATTCTATGAGGCCATCATCACCCTGATACCAAAACCAGACAAAGATACTATAAAAAAAGAAAATTACAGACCAATATCACTGATGAATATAGATGCAAAAATCCTCAACAAAATACTAGCAAACAGAATCCAAAAACATATTAAAAGGATCATACACCTTGATCAAGTGGGATTTATTCCAGGAATGCAAGGATTCTTTAATATACACAAATCAGTCAATGTGATACACCACATTAAGAAATTGAAGGATAAAAACCATATGATCATCTCACTAGATGCAGAAAAAGCTTTTGACAAAATTCAACACCCATTTATGATAAAAACTCTCCAGAAAGTGGGCATACAGGGAACTTACTTCAACATAATAAAGGCCGTATACGACAAACCCACAGCAAACATCTTTCTCAATGGGGAAAAACTGAAAGCATTTCCTCTAAGATCAGGAACAAGACAAGGATGTCCACTCTCACCACTATTATTCAACATAGTTTTGGAAGTCCTAGCCACGGCAATCAGAGAAGAAAAAGAAATAAAAGGAATACACATTGGAAAAGAAGAAGTAAAACTGTCACTGTTTGCAGATGACATAATACTATACATAGATAATCCTAAAGATGCCACCAGAAAACTACTAGAGCTAATCAATGAATCTGGTAAAGTTGCAGGATACAAAATTAATGCACAGAAATCTCTTGCATTCCTATACACTAATGATGAAAAATCTGAAAGAGAAATTAAGGAAACACTCCCATTTACCACTGCAACAAAAAGAATAAAATACCTAGGAATAAACCTACCTAGGGAGACAAAAGACCTATATGCAGAAAACTATAAGACACTGATGAAAGGAATTAAAGATGATACCAACAGATGGAGAGATATACCATGTTCTTGAATTGGAAGAATCAATATTGTGAAAATGACTATACTACCCAAAGCAATCTACAGAGTCAATGCAATCCCTATCAAATTACCAATGGCATTTTTTACAGAACTAGAACAAAGAATCTTAAAATTTGTATGGAGACACAAAAGACCTCGAATAGCCAAAGCAGTCTTGAGGGGAAAAAACAGAGCTGGAGGAATCAGACTCCCTGACTTCAGACTATACTACAAAGCTACAGTAATCAAGACAATATGGTACTGGCACAAAAATAGAAACATAGATCAATGCAAGATAGAAAGCCCAGAGATAAACCCACGAACCTATGGTCAACTAATCTATGACAAAGGAGGCAAGGATATACAATGGAGAAAAGACAGTCTCTTCAATAAGTGGTGCTGGGAAAACTGGACAGCTACATGTAAAAGAATGAAATTAGAACACTCCCTAACACCATACACAAAAATAAACTCAAAATGGATTAGAGACCTAAATGTAAGACCAGGCACTATAAAACTCTTAGAGGAAATCATACGAAGAACACTCTCTGACATAATCACAGCAAGATCTTTTTTGATCCACCTCCTAGAGTAATGGAAATAAAAACAAAAATAAACAAATGGGACCTAATGAAACTTCAAAGCTTTTGCACAGCAAAGGAAACCATAAACAAGACGAAAAGACACCTCTCAGAATGGGAGAAAATATTTGCAAACGAATCAATGAACAAAGGATTAATCTCCAAAATATATAAACAGCTCATTCAGCTCAATATTAAAAAAACAAACAACCCAATCCATAAATGGGGAGAAGACCTAAATAGACATTTCTCCAAAGAAGACATAGCAATGGCCAAGAGGCACATGAAAAGCTGCCCAACATCACTCATTATTAGAGAAATGCAAATCAAAACTACAATGAGGTATCATCTCACACCAGTTAGAATGGGCATCATCAGAAAATCTACAAACAACAAATGCTGGAGAGGGTGTGGAGAAAAGGGAACCCTCTTGCACTGTTGGTGGGAATGTAAATTGATACAGTCACTGTGGAGAACAGTATGGAGGTTCCTTAAAAAACTAAAAATAGAATTACCGTATGACCCAGCAATCCCACTACTGGGCCTATACCCAGAGAACACCATAATTCAAAAAGACACATGCACCCCAATGTTCATTGCAGCACTATTTACAATAGCCAGGTCATGGAAGCAACCTAAATGCCCATTGACAGACGAATGGATAAAGAAGATGTGGTACATATATACAATGGAATATTACTCAGCCATAAAAAGGAATGAAATTGGGTCATTTGTAGAGACGTGGCTGCATCTAGAGACTGTCACACAGAGTGAAGTAAGTCAGAAAGAGAATAACAAATATTGTATGTTAACACATATATGTGGAACCTAGAAAATGGTACAGATGAACCAGTTTGCAGGGCAGAAATTGAGACACAGATGTAGAGAGCAAACGTATGGACACCAAGGGGGGAAAGCGGCAGGGGTGGGGGTGGTGGTGTGATGAATTGGGCGATTGGGATTGACATGTATACACTGATGTGTATAAAATTGATGACTAATAAGGACCTACTGTATAAAAAAATAAATAAAATAAAATAAAAGAAAGAAAATAGATGAGTAAATCATTCAAAAAATATTTATGAGGCAATGGGCAAATGTGAACACTGAGTGGATATTTGAACGTATTAAGGAATTACTGTCCATCTGTGAGATGTGATAACAGAATAGTGGTTATGTTTTGAAAACGAGTCCTAATCTTTTAGAGGTGTGAATCTTTCTAGAGGAGATTAAAGTCTTGGATTTGCTTCAAAATACTGGGGCAGGTGGAGGGAGGAAGGTGTTCAGGGAGTGATTGGACATATATGTCCAATGAGATTGTCCTTAAGGGGATAATTGTTGAGGTTGGGGATTCTTTATATGTACAGTTGTCTCTACTTTTGTATATATTTGCAATATTCCATAATAAAATGTTAAAGGCAAAACCCCATTATATCATGCTGTGATCTTTTGAACAACAGAGCTGCCCTCTCTAAAAGCTTGACAGCGTTGGGTAAGTATCCCCAAAAGACTAGGAGAATATCCTCCTTTTAAAATCATTTGTGTGTTAATTCAAACAAGTTCCCTGTCTTGCACCAGAATCAAACCACAAACAGTCCTTTCTTCATTCTACTCATAGAAAATATACGAAGGAACTGAAGAGAATCTGAACACAACGGAAAGGGAACTCACTGCAGTAAGGACACTCTAAGGCCAAGGTTCAGATCCCCAGTGCACTGAAACGTACAGCTGTCCCGGGCAGCCGGCCATGCCCCAGTCCCCACAGCTGTTTGGACAACAGCCGCCATTGGTGACATCTAGGTCTGCTTCATGTTTGTGCCTTTTGACTCGTGTACATTGATATGTCACAAAACTCAGAATAGTTTGCTTCCTGGTTGAAATAATGAACTCTTTTGCAATGGATTTTGTCCCAGGTTTCCTGAACGAGCACCACATCCTTAAACGGCTCATAGAACAGAGCAAAAATGACCTGCGTGTCTTTAAAATGCATCTGAGGAATTGGGCCTGGTTCCTCTTTATAGACATCTTGAGGAAGATTCAGTTACATCTTCTGGGTGGTGACTCCAGGCTGCTTCCAAAAGAACAAGAGAGCTTTATCTCTATGTTGGGCAATCAAAGCTAAGCCTCTTGGAAAATACTGACCCAGAGACCAGGGTTAAGGATTGAGCTGAGACGTTTTCTGGGACAGACTGTGGACAACAAGAAAGAGCCAATAATAAACAGGAACCCAAAAAGTCTGGAGCCACCAGACTGACCACAAGGCAGCCTCCCACGTTTTCACCACCAGGAGCTAGAGAGGCCTCAAGGTGGTATTGTTTCTGTTTTCCTTTGAAGGCTTGACCCACCAAGTCCTCAAAATAAAAAAAAGAAAGGAGAGACAGAAAAGGATCAGAGAAAAGAAAAGAAGACTGTTCACCAGCAAATGCTCATGAAAGGAAGGTAGTGGGTCTGTCCCTCCTGGGACTCTGATTCTGCATCTTGATTTTCTTCCAAAACACTTCCCCATTTCACTCCACCCACCATTCGTCTTCACCAAAACAAGGCTAAATATACTTCCGAGTGAAAAAGCAAACTGCAAATTGAGTTGACACTCGTGGGTAGTTTGAAAAAACTGATAGGAAATTCAAGAATACAGTTCTACATTTTTTCCAGTTTTTTTGTGGTATAATGAACATACAAGCTTGTATCAGTTTAAGGCATACAACATAATGATTTGATACCTGTGTATACTGCAAAATGATCACCACAGCAAAGTTAGTTAACATCCATCACCGCACATAGTTGCCAATTTTCTTTTCTTGTGATGAGAACTTTTAAGATCTATTCTCTCAGTAACTTTCAAATATACAATACAGTATTATTAACTGTTGTCACCATGCTGTACATTACACCCCCAGAACGTATTTATCTTACAACTGGAAGTTTGTATCTTTTGACCACCTTCACCCATTTCTCCCACCCCAGTCCCCTTCTCTGGCAACCACCAATCTGTTCTCTGTTTCAACGAGGTTTTTTTTTTTTTTTTTAAGATTCCACATGCAAGTGATGCCATGTATTTTGCCTTTCTCTGTCTGGCTTATTTCACTTAGCATATTGCTCTCAAGGTCCATCCATGTTGTTGCAAATGGCAGGATTTCCTTCTTTGTCATGGCTGAATAATATTCTATTCTATATATATGTATACCACATCTTCTTCATCCATTCGTCCATTGATGGACACTTAGGTTGTTTCTGTATCTTGGCTATTAAAAATAATGCTGCAATGAACATGTGAGTGCAGATACCTCTTTGAGATTCTGTTTTAATTTCTTTTGGATACATAACCAGAAGTGGAATTGCTGGATCATATGGTAGTTCTATTTTTAATTTTTGGAGGAACCTCCATAATGTTGTCCATAGTGGTTATTACTAATTTGCATCCCTTTTCTCCACATACTCACCAACATTTATCACTTGTCTTTTTGATGATGGCCATTCTAACAGGTGTGAGGTGATACCTCACTGTTGCTTTGATTTGCATTTCCCTGATTAGTGATGTTGAGCACCTCTGCAGGTATGTGTTGGTCTAATTCTATATTTTTTGGCATCTGGAGAAGAGGTGCACCTGTATTATATTTTAAGCTCCTTTAACTTTTTAAAAATACACTTTTAATTTTAGCATAGTTTTAGATTTACAGAAAAATTGTGAAGATAGTACAGAGAGTCGCCATGTACATCATACCCATTTTCCTCTATTACTAACATCTTACATTTGTATGACACATTTGTCACAATTAGTGAACCAATAATATTGTTATTAAATAGAGCCCATGATTCATGCATGTTTTCTCAGTTTTTACCTAAAGTCCTTTTTCTGTTCCAGTAACCCATCTAGGTCACCATATTACATTTAGTCTTCAGTACTCCTTAGGCACCACTTGGCTATGAGAGTTTCTCAGACTTTCTATGTTTTTGATGACCTTGACAGTTTTGAGGAGTGATGGTCAGGAATTTTGTAGAATGTCCCTCAGTTAGGATTCAACTGATGTTTTACTCATGATGAGATTGGGGTTATGGGTTTCTGGAAGGTAGCTCTTTAACTTTTTCATCTTAACTTCTGAACATCAGATGGTTGTTTCTTTAGCTCTCTTCAAAGCCAAATGGTTTTAGGCATCAAGAAATTTACCCTGGGCATGTGTTGCTCCTGTGCCCTGCACATTTATTATTATTTGCCTTCAAGCACCTTTTGCTGTTTACTCTGCTAAAGAATAAAAGCATTTTTAGAAATTGGGGATGTGCTTGGCAATAGCTGCTGCAAAAAAAGGTGTGTATAGAACTCACTTCTAATTATAGTTGCTGTGCAGGGAGAGTTAAAAAATTAAAGTAGCAATGGATTATTTTACTCACAAACATGAATGGTATATAAATTCTCTTTTCCTGTCAAATAGGGGATCTGGATTTTTTTTTCTGAAATCATTCGTGTCATTTTCCATTTTTAATTTTAGTTGCTACAGGAATTAGGTTCATCTTTAATTCTGTTTCCCAGTGCTGTTTTTGTACCATCCAGGTTTGGAAAGACTATACTAAAAAGTACACTAGATTGCATCAAAAAGAAGACTCCAGACCAATATCACTTATGAATATCATAGGAAAAAGTCTTAAATAAAATATTAAAACACACAATAGATCACCTCATTAAAAATATATAACAAGCAAGTGGGATTTATTCTGAGAAAGCAGGGGTGATTCCTTACTAGAAAATTCAATAATATAATCCTTTATATTAAGAGAGCTAAAGAGAAAGATCATATAATCATCTCCACAGAGGTAGATAAGGCATTTGATAACATGAACTTTCACTCATGTTAAAAGTATTCAATAGACTAGAAATTGATGACTACTTCCTTTTAATGATCGAAAGCCAAAATTTTAGTTCATGTGGTAACATTAAAAACTTTTCAATAACATGATTAACAAGACAAGGATGCATTATCTTTACTACTATTTTACACTGGGATGAAAGTACTAGCCAATACAATTAGACAAGAAAAAGCAATTAGAAGGATAAAAATTGGAAAGGAAGAGGCAAAACTATCTGTAGGCGACATAATTTTACATATATGCAAATTCCAAAGAACCAGTGAAAAACCACCTTAAACAATAAAAATAGAGTTTCAGATTATAAAATTAACATATAAAATCAATAACCTTCTCATACACTAATTAAAATCCAATATAAGATACAACAGAAGAGAGGACACTGTTTTCAACAGTAAAAAGACAAAAACAAAAAAACCCAGGCATGAACCTAAACACTCAGAACTTATGTGAGGTCATCTCTAAAACACTGCTAAGGATACAAAAGAAGACCTGAAAAACTGAAAAGTCACACCATGGTTTTGGGTAGGAAGACTCAACAGCCATAACATGCCAGTTCTCACTAATTTAGTTTATAAATTTAATGTAATCCCAATAAAGTTAACATTAGGGCTTTTCCCTAGAACAAGACAACTAGATCATAAATTCATCTAGAAGGGCAAGAAAATCCCCAAGAATAGTAGGAAAACCCCAAAATGCAGAGCAGGGACAGGGGGCTAGCCCTTCCATAAGTAACATATTATGAAGCCTCTATATTAAAACAGTGTGATATTGCACATGAATGGACAGACAGACCCATGGAAGAGAATAGAAAATACAGAAATAGACCTAATTAAGTACAGAAATGTAGAATGCAGTGAAGGTGGCATCTCAAAATAGAGAGGAAAAGTTGGATTTTTATTGGTGGTACTGGGATAATTGAATGACCATTTAGAAAAAGTTAATGTCTTTTTCACACCATATACCTGGATATATTCCAGGTAAATGTAAATATAAAAATGAAACCATACAGGTACTAGAAGCAAATATGAATAAATTTCTTTATAGCTTGGGGGTGGGGAAATTTTCCTTTGCTATGATTTGGAATCCAGAGCAATTAAAATTATTTTTTATTTCTTAAAAATACAAATTTGCATAGTAAAAAAGATGACTTTAGTAAAGTAAAATGGAAAATGACAAACTGGGGAGAATAACAGCAACTGAAATCACAAAGTGTAGTCAACGCCCTCCAGCCAAAGACCACCAAGCACACACCTGCGGATGAACAAGTTAGGATTTAAGCCCCTTGTAACAAAGGAGACTGTCCACCACGGGGTACCACAGTGGGATTCAGGAAGGCAGTCTTAAAAATGACTTTTTATAGGAGTTGGGCTTTGGTTAGGCAACTCTGTAGAGGGTTCAAGGAAGTAGGGCTTTGCTCTGGATTGGATGCTGTCAGGAAACAGTAAGCAAATCTATTATTGAATATCTTATTAAACCTTATCTCTAGGGCGGGAGAAATGAATCAAAGCTAAAGCCACAATTGGTAGAGAAGCAGCAGTCGCCCATGTTAGCCAGTATAGGAAGATGTGTGTGTGTGTTTGTCTTTTGTTTTGTTTTCTGTGGTTTACACAGTAACCTTGTTTTTGTCTGTGCTTAGAAGAGTCTCAAATGGTGTTTTGTTTTGTTTTGCTTTGCTATCATGGTTGCAGAGTGACCTTGTCTGAATCATACTGGTGCTCTACCAGATTTTTATATCCAACGGGGGACACCCATCTAGCCGTCAGTACCTAGCAAACTCCTGGCAGCATTGAGGTCCAGCTGAGGCAGGCCACCTCTCAAATGTCAGGGACTGCTTCTCTTTCCCATACGGTACCCCTAATATATAAAGAGTTTCTAAAAAGAGAGACTAGATGAAAAACCCGATACACCTGAGCAATCTAAAACAGTTGCCACTAGTCACATGTGATTATTTAAATTCAAATTAATTCAAATTAAATAAAATAAAAAATTTAATTCCTCAGTTACACCAGCCCCATTTCAAATATTCAACAGCACATGTGATTAGCGGCTACTATATTAGATAGTGCAGGTATAGAATGTTTCCATCACTGGAATTATATAAAACAGCACTGCTGTGGAAAAAAGTACTAGAGAAATTGAGAGTTCACCAAAAAAGAAATGAAAATGTCTTTAAATCATATGAAATGTTACTCAAACTCATTTAAATAGAAATGCACATCAAAACTCCACTGGGATCCATTTCTCTCTAAAAGATTAACAAAAATCTAAAAGTTTGACAAGGTACTATATCGGTAAAGCTGTGGGTAAAGCTATATTGTACGAGCTTCTTTATACACTGCTTGTGGGGATGCAAAATGGTACAACCCTTAGAGAGGGGAATTTGGCAATATCTAACAAAATTACATGTGCATTTACTCTTTGACCCAGCAACCTCAGAGAGTCCCACCAAAGATTCCTGGGAAAACATAAAAAGACATATGTACAAGGCTTGTCATAACTGGACTACTTTCAATAGCTAAAGACTGGAAACAAATGTTGATCATTAGGAAACTAGTTAAATAAACTAAGGTACACCCACATAATGGAGTACTATGCAGCTGAAAAAGTACTAAGAAACATCTCTCTGTGCCAGTATGGTGTGACTTCCAGGATACATTTGTAGACTGAAAAAGAAAAAAAACAAGTAGAGAAGAATATGTACGGCGTGACACTGTTTAGCTAAGAAATGGGACACACACACACATACACACATGCACACATACATATATTCTGCTTTTATTTAAAAACAAACAAGCAATGGAAGGCTAAACATTAAGAAATGGCAATTTTATTAGGGAAGGGTAAAGGTATAGAAGCTAGATTTCTCTGAATAAACACTGTCTTGTTTGTTTGACTTTGGAACCATGTAAATATTTTACACCTAATTACAAAACCTGGAATTAATTGAACAATTTTAAATTGAAAGTAATAAAATCTAAGAATTAAAAATAAAAGCAATGAACCTGAATATATATTCAGGTGGCAAAAATCACACAGTGAAAATTATTCTAAGTGATTTAACACACAAGAGTTTGACAATATGTCCTTGACAGAAGACACTCTAAGAAAATATAAGATCTTCCAAAACACACAGACAAAACTCTCTTAAACTGTGTTCAAGAATCCCATTGTTAGGGACAGGGTTGATATTATTATTCTGAAACTGTTGGGCGTGTTTTGTGGGAGACAGCAAATGAGTAATTTTGTTATTTTGAATTCTAGCCTTTCTGTTGTTTTGAGATTCAAGATTCTCCATGTGGGAAAAAGGAGGTCCAGATGAAGATCAAAGAGGTTAGATCAGAATCTGAATTGGAATTATCAGCATAAACTCATGATATATTTCATCTTAAGAAAAGTATATATATTCCAACTTTGTTTACCAAAATAGCCTAGAAATAATGACTACCTACTACCAATGGGCAGCCTTAGAGCCCAGATTAATGTTTCTAATAGCATCTCCTAGAGTGCACTGATTGTTGGTATGGGGCAGGAAATGTATCAGAGGAGCCAGAAACATCTTGTCATACCAGATAGCAAGGAAGGTATCAAAGAGTCACATCAAATGATTCAGGAGCCAATTAAAGAGGCTCCCACTGGCCAAAGATGGGACAATTTAACCATCAAAACCAGAAACAACAGCACTGGGTTGAAACACATCAAATATGTTAAATCCGTAAGTTTATAATAATAACAAACAAACAATAACCTAATTGATCATCACTGGAAGATTCTAGGAAACAAATATCTTATTTTGTAAACTGGTTAAACATTAATCCAGCCATTCCCAAGGAACCATGCAATTGATAGTCAAATAGGAGATACAGGGAATTTTCTCTTCATAGAAATATTCTTGCTATAAGTATGAAGGAATGATAGAATTGAAATGAATCAACTTGCAACACCCGATGAGTGAACGAATCTAGGCATTGAGCAGCAAGGCTGCTTATATCACAGAAAGAGACAACCGGACTTTATCTGCTTCCTGTTGGAAGAGCACCCCTGCCCCCCATGAAGTCATCTAGCCCTGCAGAAATAACCAGAATCTGAAGCAGCCTCTAGACCCAATAACCAATTTCCAGGAAATACGGAAGACACAAGAACATGTTAAACAACACAACGGGGGTGAAAAACCCACATTGTACAAAATTCTACAGGAAAAATGAAGACCTAGTTTCTTAGTAAGTAAATTACAAGGGACAGGGATTGGGGGAGAGAATAAAGAAGAGGACACACTTAAAGATTAAAAGAGATTTAAAAGTTGTATCAAATCAATGGCAATGGGTACACCTTATCTGAATCCTGATTCAAGCATAAAAACTATAAAAAATTTTTATAAGACATTTGAAAATTTGAACACTGGATATTGGCTAATATTAGTAAATTATTATATTCAAGTATGATAATGGCATTACAGATATGTTTTTTAAGTTATCTTTAAGAGACATATACTGAAATATTCATAGATAACTAATGTGATGGGTAGAAGTGACTAGACATATAGAATCTATACCCTCTATATCTATATTATAGATAAAACAAGGCCATGAGTTGATAATTGTTGAAGCTTGTTGATGGGTACATGGACTCATTATACTATTCTTCCTACTTTTGTATATGCCTGAAAGTTTCTAGAATAGAAAGTTAGAGCAAGATTTAAAACAAATAAGGCAAAATAAATAATCTTGATGGTGGGTATAATGATAGTCAGTCATCATTTCCTATTCTTTTTTTGCACTTTTGAATTGCTCATAATTAAAATCAAAGCAATTTGTAAAAGAAACCATGATGAAAATAGCTGTGGAGATACTTAATTTGAGGGAGGGTGCTATAAAATCTTATTTCTTAAAGAAAAAAGAACTAAAGTGAATAAGCAAAATATTCACATCTGCTTGCTCCTGGTGGTGGGCATAGGTGTTTGCTTATAATTTTTTGTTCCTTTTGTTTGTTAAGATTTTTCCGTAAGTTAAATAATAGCTGTTTATTTAAAAAAAAAGAAAACGTGACTGTGTAATACTGAGATCACATTGCCCTCTGGGGAAGCTGCTTGTGTCTGGTCACAGGGATCACCAGTAGATTTAGTGCCTGGACATTCTGTATCAGTGAGAAGTGGAGAGAAAAGGACAGGGTGTCTGGGGAGAAGGGGGCACTCCCACACCCCCATTCCACTGCATACTTTCTCATACTCTGCAGCTTCTCTAGGAATGCTAAAGGGTCCTCCAAGTTGTCGATGAATAAATAAACACAAGGAAGAGATACCTCAGGGGTTAAGCATTTCCCTCTACTCCCTGAGTGGGTGCCTAAGGCACCCTGCTTTACACACACCTCCCCACCAAGGTGGTCAGCACCCCAGGGCTTTGACCTGAAAACTGCACTCTCAGCGCTGCCCTCTCTCCTGGGTCAGGCAAGTTCCAGCATTGCTAGGTTCACCCAATTATCCACTGGCTGACGTTCTTGCATAGTTTACTTAGACTTTTCCTATTTGTTTGGCTAACTCCAGAGAGCACTTCAAAGTAAGATCTGGGAAACTGCAGAAGAGTGTGTTTCTGGAGGAAAAGCAAATATAGTTAAAACTTTTGGCTTCAAGTGGTAAGACCAAGCACACTTCCCATTTTGACAAACAGAATTTGAGATGAACCTTTGGGAATGCTGAGGGGTGGGGAGGAGGGTAATTTACACCAAAGGTTGGTGCCTTTAGGCTCTGCTAAACAAGTCTAGGGTCAGTAAGGGAAGATTCTGCAGCGAGCCTGGAGTGCAGACCCCTGAGGCCATTGAAACTGTGGCTTTGCTCTGAATACAAGATAGTTTGTGGGGGAAAAAAAAGCCATCAGATATTCCCATCTCAGCTGGTTTTGTTCTATCCATCTCTGGAGAGTCATAACGCATGAATTTATTTGGGAAGGAGGGACAGTGTTAAACAAGGCATATTGTCAATTACTCTCTGTTGTTAATTACTCTTCAATGTTCATATACTTTTGAAATTAACATGCTAAAAAGTGATGACTAAAAGGCCAAATTTCTAAAGGGAAGAAAAAGTTGTTTTAGAATCAGACCAAGCACATTTATTAAGCATTCACTCATTCATTCATTCATTCATCTTTTAAATATTTTTAAAGCACCTACTATGTTTCTGATTGTGCTATCCTAAGGTTACCCCCAGGACACGGTAGCCACTTACAAGGAGAGGCATTGGGTAAGGATGTGCTCAGTTTTACCTACATTAAATTAAATTAAAAACCCGTTGTTATTTAAACATTTATATAACTACAGGCAGTCATTATCCGGGTTGTTTTCCAAAGGCCAAGTTTGACTCCGTGTGCCTCTGATTACTGACACAAGGCACTGCAGCAACATGAAACATCTCTTCAAAACAAAGCACACCAAAGAAACTATTAACACAGGAGGTTTAGTTCAGGGAAAAGAAACAGAGAAATAGCTGGGAGTACAAAGCTCTTTATCTCGGTTTCCAAAATGCAGTGGTTTAACATTTAAAAAGGTTACTTCGGGGAATATTTTCTCCTGAAATTTTCTTTCATACATTTACAGTCAGGAAGTACAATAGAACCATGAACATCTTCTACTGTCTGGAGAGGATTTTCCTGCTTTTACTTATGTATTAGATTAAAATAGCGCTTTACTTCTCTTCAAGCCTGAAGACAGGATTACATTTGAGTCTAGGTCTTCCGTTTCAAAATGTGAATTGTTAACCAGGAGATAATGAGACCTGACTTTTAACCAGGCAGCCCTGACTGTTGAGAGGGCTGGCATCTTATGTCCATAAAGTTCCCCAAGGTAAAATGAGCACCAGAGGTCTGTAAATATCAACACTGTTACCTCCTTCCCCCTTGAGCTGACAAACATTTTAGTGGTTGTTTTTCCTGGTCAGATACAGCTGCCTTAAGAGATTTCAATATTTATTTCTTTACTTATTTCTCACCTAAGTTTTCTGAACTTTTCATCCCTTAAAAAAAAAAGGAGAGAGCAAGCGGAAATAGACAAGATCAGAACCTTTTTAGACATCTCTCTGGTTTAATTTGTTGACAATCTAAACCCCAATGGAAGACATGTCGCCAGTATTGTGTATCTTACCAACATGTCTGAATCATGTTTCCTATTTCATGAAAATGCTAGGATTGTACCAACTTCTCTTCACACAATTTACAAAACAAAGTGATCCCATAGACAAACATTAAAAGAGTGTTGACCACTTAGATTCCTGATATTGAAAAAAAAGATGTTAACTGTTAGAAAAGTTGAATGGTGAGTAGAGGGATTTCTTGTGTGTGTTCTGTAGGAATAAAGTCTTATTAACACAAAATGTTATTATTTCAGAACTGCAAAGAGCCTCTGGGTGATCCAGCCTCCTTATTTTGCTGTCATGGAAAGTGGGACCAGGGAAGTAAAGGGACTTTCCCAACATCACATCACTAGACTTCAGTCTTTCTATTCCTTGCTGCAAGATACCGCTAATAGAGACAAAAGAAGGAAATAGGTAAAGAATGTTCAAAAATAAGAAGTCTCTTAAAATCAGGCCTTAGTGCAAACAGCACCTCTTCAGAGAGGCCATCCCTCAACAGTTCCTTACTCAGCTTTATTTTTCTAAAAAGAACTAAGCTCTTCCTGAGTTTATGGATTTATTACATTCCAGGGTCTCTCACACTAGAATGGAAGCTCCAGGAGGGCAGGAGTTCTGTCTGTTTTGTTCCCTGTTATACATACTCAGCACCCAGAAGTGTGCTTGGGCCCCCAGGTGATGCACAATAAGTAACTGTTGAAGTGAATGAATGAATAAATGAAATGAAATCTGGCTGCCACCAGAGGTGAGAACTGAGGACTCGTGATAGAAGGAGCAAAAATAAGATATGAAAGCCTGTATGATATCATACTGCAATCAAAAATAATAATAAACTGAGTGGACATTTTGAGAATCTTCATACAAATTCCATCCTGCCTCCTTCCTCATGAAGGCTAAGATCCTGGATACTGCCATTCCCCTAACATTCCCAAACCTTTACTCTTAGGGTCAAACTCCTGGCATTTAACTAATTAACTAATTTATACACACGAGATATTTTATAATGATATTTTAGATATTAGAACAAGAGGTGTCAGCAAGCAGAAGGTGAAGCAATGGACTAGAAGTAGATAACTCACATCATAAATATTCAGCTCTTGATGGTCCCGAGTTGCTTGAATTGTACTGGGATCTCAAGACGCGGCCAGCGTTGAGGTCCTGTTCCACGGGTTCCAAAATAGCCAAAATTTGTGTGTTGCTTGTCATCTAGTACTGACTATAAACATTCAATTTAATTTTATTCAAAAAAATTTAAGTTATTGAGCATCTACTCAACAAATGACTACGCTAGGCACTTTAGGGAAAGATATATGAAATAGGTTGAGTTCTGATGAAGAATGTTGGCTGCCTGATGTATTGCTTGCTTGGCACACTGCCTGCAAGATGCCGGTGGCGGATAATTTTTTTTTCTTTCAGTTGTAGAGCAGAAAGGATAGGGGAGGGGCCCTTTCTGTTGGATTAATAAGGAGATCATCAAATCTGAGTTAATAAAGGACAAAGATGTTGAATCTGAAAGAGTTCAATAGGACTAAAGAGGCTTCCAATGACCTGGATGATAAACATGTTCAATCAGGGAAAAATATAAAAAACAAAAATAAAACAATAAGGTGATGAATAAAGCAGTTTTTAAAAAGGCAAAAAGGATTTAAAGATTGTTTTCTTCACATTAATTCTTAAACATAACTTTCAGTGGACCACCTTGATTTTATGTAAAGTCAAGAAAAGAAGGAAAGGAAGAATACAGAGTTTTAAAAAAATTTTTTTAAATTTATTTATCTATTTTTGGCTGCGCTGGATCTTCGTTGCTGCACGCGGGCTTTTCTCTAGCTGCGGCGAGCGGGGGCTACTCTTCGTTGTGGTGCGCGGGCTTCTCATTGCGGTGGCTTCTCTTGTTGCGGAGCTTGGGCTGTAGGCGTGCGGGCTTCAGTAGTTGTGGCACATGGGCTCAGTAGTTGTGGCTTGTGGGCTCAGTAGTTGTGGCTCATGGGCTCTAGAGCGCAGGCTCAGTAGTTGTGGCGCATGGGGTTAGTCGCTCTGCGGCATGTGGGATCTTCCTGGACCAGGGCTTGAACCCATGTCTCCTGCATTGGCAGGCGGATTCTTAACCACTGTGCCGCCAGGGAAGTCCCTATAGAGTTTTCAGATGAAAATAAATGCTAAAGAAAGATGAAGCTTTAGACAGATGAAGACAACAAAGAAGTCATCGGAAACCCCCATTGGAAAGTCTCAGTAAGAGGCTATACATGTGAGGGGCTGAAAATGGAGTATTCATCCATCAGGAAAGGACCCAGAAAGAGAGGAGGAAAAGGAAATGGATCATCATGGAAACCCAGACAAATTTTGACAGCCTTAAAGGTGATGTTGTCTTAAGTTTCTAGAGTATGTTATTGGTTGAATTAGGTACAAGTGGCTCCATAGGTAGCAAAAGCCAACTGGTAATCGAGATGATGCTGCAACAAAACAAACGGTGTATCTTGGCGATGGCATAACAGACATCTGCCGTGTGCTTGTTCTTGGATACAGCTCTACAGGAGGACTCCTGACCCATTTCTACCAGCATGGCACCAGTGTATTAATCACAATGTTTCTGGCTGTAGGTAATAGGAAAAGCAAATAAAGCAGCTTTAATAATAAGAAAAAATGTATTACCTCCCATGGCAGTTAAGTCAGGAGGTAATAGGAGTGGGCTAGGGTGGGCTGGGTCTCCAGGATCAGTGAATTCAGCTGCTCAATGTTGTCAGGATGACCTGTCTGATCTGCCATACTTTGCATGTGTGCTAGCTCTCCTCATCTTCACAAGATTGCAGTAGCAGCTCCAGGCATCACATCCTCACACAACACCGAAAGCCACAAAAGAAGAGGGCACATGAGCCCCTCTAAAACCCCTTTTTAAAGAAAGAACAGAACTCAAGCAGAAGCTTCCACACCTTCACATCTTTGATTGGTAAGAATTATGTCAAATGTCGCAGTATTTTTCTTTCTCTATCTGGTTTATTTCACTTCGCATATTGCCCTCAAGGTCCATCCACATTGTCACAAATAGCAGGATTTGTTCTTTTTTATGGCTTAACACTATTCTATCATATATATCTCACATTTTCTTTATCCATTCATCTGCTGATGGACACTTAGGTTGTTTCCATGTCTTAGCTATCATAAATAACGCTGCAATGAATGTGGAGATGCAAATGTCTCTGACATTGCGTTTTCATTTTCAAAGGCCATTCTTAAACCAACCAATGACAAGAGGAATTGGCAGGCAGGGTATGGGAGAAAGGCTATTGGGTAGGCAACAATGGTGTCTGCCATCACCTCTCATTTACACACAATAACAGTCACTCTTTTGTTGTGTACAGTTCTGTGGGTTTTCAGAAATGCATAGAGTTGTGTAACCACCACCACGATAATTAAGATATAGAGAAGTGTATTACGAAAGTGGGTGGATCAACCAGCATGGACTTGCTATTGCGGTATAAACAAGCAAGAAAGAGAGGAGTCATGGTTCTTACATCCTTTGCCCTTTATGAACACACTTCCAGGAAGATGACCAGGCAATGTATAAGTCTGATATAGGGAGGTACAAATAGTGTGTTATAGGGGCTTGAAGAAGGGAGAGACTCCTATGCTGAAGCTACAGCCTGTCCTTGTGACTGTTTCTGGTTCCCAGGACACCTTGTTCAGGTAGCCACTCAAAAGGCCATCTCTGATTGCTGCCCTGTGGTTGTCATGATGGTTAACTTTGCTTTCCAGAACTCACAAACCTTGTTTTATTTTGTCCATCCTTCTTGTCATCCCCCAGTTAGCCAGCTGGGGTAGTTCAGGTCCTCTGTCCAGATTCAGGACCTGTTTTCAGTCCAAAGAGGGAGGCTGGGTCTGCAGAGGGCCTAATTCCAGGGAGGGATGGCTGGCTTTGGGAGGGCATGATGCTAACTTGGTTTGCCTTTTGATCTTCATTATGGCAGGTAGATGATGCTGACAAACTATTGTCTCGTCACAGAGACAAGCATGGCCTCTGTGATGAATTCGAACATAATAAATAATACAGTAAAATGAAATAATGATTATAGCAAGGACAGCAAACACAGTAGCTAACATTTACAAACCAAATGACTGTCCAGTGAGAGCAGCTTTTCAGCCCTATTCAACAATACTTATAGTGTTTAGAGTCCCGTGAATGAGCCCAACTGTGGCTAAAACCAGTCCTCTAACCCGGCTTGCTTTCATGCAGGGAGCTGGCGCCAATGCTTGTCTTTACTGCCCAGGGCCAGGACTTGCCCGTACAGTGCCTTTGTGCAAAGTAGAAAAAGTCTCCCCTTCCTCTTGATACTTTTCCATCTATTAGAAAAGCATTGTAATACGCAGTAAAATTGTAATAGTCAATATACAAATCCTTGGGGTATGAACTGTGAATGCTGCCCCTTAGGTTACAACCAGAACAGCTATAAACAGTAGCCTTGGGACCCACTTGTTTGGGGCATGAGAATAAGTCCTGTTGTCTCTGAAATGTAGCAGGTCTGGATCAGTGGTTTGAAGGATAACTGGCAGTTTATTAATTTATTCATTCATCACTTATGGAGTGGTTACTATATTCCAGGTGCAGTGCTAAGTGCTATATGAGCGTTATCTCATTTAACCTTTGCAAAATAACTGTGAATAGGTATTATTTTTATCCCTACTTTATAGATGAGGAAATCAGAGTTATTGCTTGCTCTAATTCGCACTGTTCGTGACAGAGCTTAGCTAGAATCTTGATGGAGCTGATACTAAGGTTACCACTCTGCTTCTGAGTACAAGCTCTGACTACATGTATTTACATAAAATAATTCTGTTGGAATTGATGTTGGTAATTCTTATATTCATATTATTGTATCTCTTCATTTTTAATATATTTTGTTGGATTTCTCAGAAAAAAGGAATGGACCCTGTGATTCTTAAGGTGCTGCAGAAGATGAGGATGGAAACACTTTAAACTTGCAAATATTAAGGGGAAAAAAGATTTATCTTTTCAGAGCAAATAACTGAAGACAAGTAACTGTTTCAGCAATAGAGGTGAATTGCATGGGGCTTCTGTGTTGCTGGCTTCAGTGGAGATGGGTCTGATTGTACCCAATTAGGGGGATTAGCTCTCCAAATTGGAAGCATGCTGGCAAAGACTCAAGCATGAGAGCCTGAGCTTTCGCAGTGATAATCCTTTCAATCTTAGAAGACATGGCAGCTTCCTCCCGAGCACATGCCAAAGAAGAATCTAGTAGCCAAACACCAGGTTGTCCTTTCCTCTTGGTTTCTGTAGTCATGAGAGCTTAGCTTTTGGGCCAATAAAATACTCTTGCTGAAGTCCTGCTGTCTTGCTGCCTTCTCTAAGGAAGCTGATTGAAGTGAATGAGAAATGAAAAATTTTGCCCAACGGCTTTTTACTGGGTTCTCTTACATGAAGGATTCTTAATTTAACTGATTTCCTAATTAGATTTAGCAATTAGGGTTGCCCATTAACCTAGAATTTTCCTGTAAGAGTCTCATCCTCCATCATGCCTGCCTGCCTCACAGCACTATAGCTGTATAATTGCAGTTAAATCCACATCTCCTCTTCAAAGCAGAGGAGATATACATAGCCAGATCCCGGTGGCTGGCTCTTGAATCCAGTTGGATTCGAGAATCATGTGCAAAGCACTTTGCCAGGCACTCTGAGGTGATGGAAAGATGAGGGCAATCTGGGATTTCTAGGCTCCCATGAGTCACTCACTTATTAATTTAAAAAATGTTTATTGAGTACCTACTATCTGTTAAGCACTGTTCAGGCGATGGGGATACAGCAATAAACAAAGTAGACAAAGTCCCTGTACTTTATGCAGACAGACAATAAAGAAATAAATAAGTAAATATATAGTATGCTAGATAACGGTAAGTACAAAGGAGGAACTATTGTAATCCAGGCATATGCATTAAAATGCAAACAAAAACCCTCTGATGCTATGTGTTGGTGCACAGTGCTCTCAGTTATAATGGAAGAAAATTCATTTTGACAGAGGAGGGAAGATTTGTGGAAGAACTTGTGCAAGTGAGGAGATTTAAGCTGGAGCCTGAAGAAAGTTTAGGTCAGATGAGTACAGCCATGATGCAAATAGGCAAGAAAAAAAAGCTCTCCAGGCATTAGGAAACATTTCAGCAAAGGTCCAGGAGTGCGAAGAGAGAGGATGCAAACCACATTCAGAAGAGCTGAATAGTTTACTCCAGTCTCGGCACTGGTGGGGTAACAGGTGGAACAAGAACCCAGTCTAGAAAGGTATGTAGAGGCTAAGTGATGAAGGGTTTTGACTTTCAAGGAGTATGGGTTGAGCTCTGCTGGCAGTGGCAAGTGCCCTGAGCAGATGTGTTTATAGGCAGCAATGTGTCAAACAGCAATATGTCAGCTGGATGCCTTGTCCAGGTGCAGGAGATACCCGAGGTGGTGCGGGCCCTGGTCGCTGACATCCAGTAGCATTGAGATAAGCAGTCTTTGGTTTTCCTTAAAAAACAGGGGCATTATCTTATGACTCAGATGATTCAGGATAACAAGCTAGACATTTACATTCAAATATGATCTTTCCTTCATTCCTAAACCACTGATATTCAAGTTCAAGGGCAGTAAACTGAGGCCCTGACAGATTCAGTTTCTTCCTTTTACAGTATAGTTGAGCAACTTGTGAGCTGAAAAGCAGAGATCTACTGATAACCCAACGATTTCTTGCACCAAGCCTCAGTAAAGGCTTCCATTAACAGATGTGGCTTGCATCGTCTCTTGACAAACTGCATATACAGTCAGCTCTCTGAATCTGTGGGTTCCATATTCTAATATTCAACCGTGAATCAAAAATATTTGAAAAAACAAAATTCCAAAAAGCTCCAAAAAGCAAAACTGAAATTTGTTGCATGTTGACAACTATTTACATGGCAGCTACACTGTATTAGGTATTACAAGTAATCTAGAGATGATTTAAAGTATATGGGAGGACACGCTTAGGTTATATGCAAATACCACACCATTTTATATAAGGAACGTGAGCATCTGCAGATTTTGGAATCTGTGAAGGGTCCTGGAGCCAAATCCTGTGGATACTGAGGGATAACTGTTGATGGTCAGAGACATACAGTAAGGAATGAATTCTACCATCTTCACTCTCCTGACATTGCACTTTACCCTCATGGTTCATAAGTAATAAACAGCCCTAAAGAGAAGGAACAAATGCTTTCATTTCATGAGTTTATTTCACTATCACCCCCCCCCCCAGCTGACTCTCCTTTGCTAACTCAGCCAACAAAGATATTTGGTTCACCTGAGTTTAAAGAAAAATATTTTCCATTCCTTTGTTCTTTCTTCCTCCGTGTTTTCCTTCCTTATATTTATTAGGCTCATTTTCTTGTTTCCTCTCTTTGTCGCTGCTTACAGTGTCTGGAAAGGAAGAACAGAGATGCTTGCATGGGGGGTTTTAGACATTTTTGCCACACTGTGTATATAATGTGAGTCCTTTCCCATCTTTCCTCAATGTCTTGAGCGAAGTATCCATTTCTCAAGAATGCTTTGTGGAGTTGGCTCTAATATGCTGGCCTTTTTCCTGGTGGGTGTGGGCCTGGAACGGGGGCTGCCCTCCAAGCGTCCACCGTGCTGGTTACAGAAAGAGAATGCAGTGCACACACATTCTCCCCTCCAACTCGAAGGCCTAACCAGCCCAGGCTCTTGTTCTTTCCTCAGGGATTACTGGTGGTAACATGAAGCCAGCTGAGTTGGGCTGGTGAAGAAATGGGTATTAACAATGATACTTTGAAAGTGCACAAGCTAGCCAAGATGTAAGTCCTTCAGCTGTTTTCAACAATCCTTTCAGTCGGTCAAAAACACAGCGCTGGACATCCCAGACTGCTAATCCCATCCCCTAATCTACCTGTATACCTTCTGTTTGTTTAAGGTTTTTTTTTTTCCCCCTTAGAAAACACATGATGATTTAAAAAATTGCTTCATGCAGTGGAACTGGGCTGTTTCAAAGCAGAAGTATAAGAACCACAAATAGTGAGGATTCTTGCAATCAACAGCTTACCCTCAATCTCAAGGGGGTGGAGAAAATTTGGGCTGTCATGCTCATTAAAACAAACAAAAAACAAAGAAGCAAAACCATTTATTTGCCATTAAGTCCCTTCAGACATTCTGGGTGAGACCCTCTGAGGCCCTGTGTGACTTTGCCGCCATGTTGGATGGGGCTTCAGAACCCCACTGGCCTGCATCTGTGAATTAATCCCAGTGTGGGTGTCAGGGATGGGGGCGTCCTACACTACACCAAGCAATTCTCAGATATCAGCAGGGTGTCGAGAATTCAACTCAGTTCTAACACCATCTAAGCGGAGACAGCATCAGATTCCACGGGGTAAGGGTTCAGTCCCGCAAGACTGCTCTCCCCAACTTCTGAGGTAAATCGAAAGCCCAGGTTGTCACCTGTGCTTCTGATTGGCTATAAACCAGAGGCTCCCACAGCCCCCTCCTCAGGTTTGATTAATTTGCTAGAGCGGCTCACAGAACTCTGAGAGACAATTCACTTACTAGATCACCGGTTCATTATAAAAATATATATATATCCCAGGAGCAGCCAGATAGAAGAGATGCTTAGGGCAAGGTGTGTGGGAAAGGGCACCGAGCTTCCATGCCCTCTCTAGGCGCCCCAAGTCTCCACATGTTCACCAACCAGAAGCTCTCTGAACCCTCTCCTTTTGGGTTTTATGGCGGCTTCATTACATAAGCATGATTGATTAATTCACTGGCTATTGGTGATTGATTCAAGCTCCAGACTCTCTCCCCTTCCCAGAGGCTGGGGGAATGGGACTCAGAGTTCTGACCCTCTAATCTCATGGTTGGGGACCCTGGCAAGGTGAGGTCCAAAAGTTACCTCATTAACATAACCAAAGACATATTTATTGCTCTCATCACTAAGGAAATGCCAAGGGTTTTAGGAGTTCTGTGCCAGAAATGGTGACAAAGACCAAATATATATTTTTATTATGAATCACATCACAACTTGACTGATGGCTCTCCGTCTTTCTAGCTCCGTGACCTTTAGAAGTCACTTCATCTTTCTGTGCCTCAAGTTTTCATCTATAAATGAGGCCAAAAAGAGTACCTACATCACAGGCACATTGTGAGGATGAAACGAGTTGATTCCTGTAAAGTCGTTAGAATGGTCTAGCCTCTGGTGCTGGACCTCTGTTAACATCCATGCTAAGGGACCCTACCAAAGAGTATTAAGTAGTACTGTGCATAAATTTAGGTAAAATACCAGAGGGGAGAGGGGAAGCTTGGTGGCTTCTCCAAAGGAAAAAGAACTTTCAAACATCAGGATGCTATGAAGGAGGAAAAGCTTTCCAGAATCAATTATTGAAATGAGGGCGGGGCTCATGGCTCCCACAGACTAGAGTGTAGGGTACCCCTTACACTCTCCCCTGCAAAGAGTCAGAAAGCAGAAGAGGGGGCACTGAGAAAGATTTGTAATTCTGCTTTAAGTTTCCTCTTCCAGTATAACGGGTTATTTGTATACACTTGCTCTTGGTAGAACTTACATAATATCTAAAACCCAGTAAAGTCATGGTTATACACATGCAGAGACTTGGGCTTGAACAGATAACCTGAGTGCCATTTAGAAGGCACTGCCTGACCCTAGGAGTGTCATGCACGCCCCCCAGTGACAAGCATCGTGTGGCACGGGCAGAGGTGGCCTTTGAAGAAGCTTAGAAATGGTAGCTCCCCTAACTAGGAGTACTAGGTAGTACCCCCTAACTCTCTCCACATACACTCTCCTGGCCCATATCAGCGGCAGCCTCCAGTTTTGAACACGAAGGACATTTGTTCCATGAAATCATTGTATAAAGCTGGCCTCTTTCTGTTATGAATAATCATGAAATTGGGGGTGAAGGAGAAAGGCAACTTCCCCTTTGAAGCTACAAAAAGGCTGTGATTCATTTTTAGTCTCTTTATTAAGCAGCCTAGTTTCAGTTAGATAATTTGCAGCAAAGTTCTACCCTGGAGCAAGTTTCCTCAGTCATGTTAAATTCATGGGGAAAATCCTCCCAGGATTTAGAACTGAAAAATAGACAGCTTTAATAACAGAAACGTTGATGTAAAGAGCAGAGAAAGGCAGTATGTTCTAACCATTTAGGGAAAAAATGGGTAAGATGTTACTAATAAGCCCTGCTATATTTTTATCCTACCGTTTTCTTCATCTGAAGGGATACTGACATGAGCTTTTAAATTCTGAATGATTATCTGACAGCTTCTATCTTTAGGACAAATTATCAGCAAGGGTTTTATTTCGCTATTACCTTTACTCAAAACACAGAGGACACATGCTTCCCGGAGCCCAGATGAGGAAATGAAATCTACAGACAAGAGTGCCATGAACACAACAGCAGAACCCAGCTACTTCGAGGTTGCCTTGGTGGACATTGTCCTTCTTCTCGAGTGTGGCTGGGATAGAGATGAATAGGGGCCACAGCACCCTCCTGGATGTAGTCCCAACCTAACTTCCCAGCCGCATCTCTCACCATCCCCTCCAGCCACATACCCTATATTCCAGTTACGCCAAACTGCCCACTGGTCCCAAATATGCTGCATGTTTGAACACTCTCCTTCCGCCCACATCTCCTACCTGGGCAAGTTTCAACTCATCTTTTAAGAGTCATCTGCAATGTGACTTTCTTCAGAAATCTTTTCAACCCCAAGCAAAGTTAGTGGCATCTTATTCTGCTCTTCCATAGTACCCGGTACCTGCTTCGTTATGGAGCACGGTGCACCGGAATTCTTCGTTTACAGTGTCAGTCCCCCCCTGTGATCCTGAAGGGCGAGGACTTCACCTGGGATATCTGAACCCTCCAGCCCAGTGTTTCTCAACAGCAGCAATATTGACATTTTGGGCCAGAAAATGTCTTGGTGTGAGGGCTGTCCTGTGCACAGTAGGACGTTTAGCATCATCTCTGGTCTCTACCCACTCAATGCCAGTAGCACACCATCCTCGGTGTGATGATAAAGGACCATCTTCAGACACTGCCCAGTGCCTCCTGGGGAGAAAATCAGCCCGGATGAGAACTACAGCTGCTCTAGCCCTAACAGAGAGCCTGATATATACCAGGTGCTTAATATATATTTGCTGAGTTAATAAATCAATGTCCAAGTTAATGAATACAAACTGAATGAACCACAGATGAAGAAAGATCTTACTGTATCTTTCACACACTCACCAAACTTAGGATCTTTATTCCAGAAGTCTCTTTATGACTTGGTTCTACTTTCTTCCTATTTTATCACCCTTTGTCCCTCACCTGCAGGCTCTTCCACATCCTCATGCTTTGTTTTCCTTCCCACCAATCCAAATTCTGTACTAAATGCAAGGCGAAGAACAACTTATCTACTTCAAAAAGCCTTCCGCAAATGCACCCAATCCACAGGGACTTCTTCACATTCTTTAAACATTTATGAAAAATTATAAGCATATATATTTGCATATATACATATATACATACATGTATGTGCAATACTATTGGTCTTAGAACTGTTATCATCTTTTTGTTTCACTCAAGTGTATAGGAGTTTTCTTCTCAACCAGAAGAATCGCTCCTTGATAGAAGGCTTGCTTGCTTATGCTTTTGAGATTTTTCTTCCCCTTAGCATTAGCACAAAAACTTATGAACAACAGATGTTTAGCTTTTGCTTGAAATGTATTTTTTTCCATAAGCATCTGGCAGGTATGTTAAATCTGTGTAATTGGTGTGGTCTTGACATAGTTTTGTTTTTAAAAGGCATAGGGCTCTTTAACATCTTGCAGTTTTTAAACAAACTCATTTCAAGGAGATTCTGCAAATATGAATAAAAGTAATTTGCAATGTTATAGGATTTCTGTGAGAAGGCACTAAATATGATAAGCAATGAGAAAGGCAAAAATGGCTGCATTTGGTCTTAAATTCTGACTGTGCTCAAACTCCACGTAGGCTTCTTTTTCCACTGCTTGGTAAAACTATCTTAAAAACATTGGCTTCCTGGTTTATTCTGAGCTCTCTCAGAGCCAAAGCATCCGTTGCACCATCCTGCTTCAGGCTTACTTGCAGTGACTCACACATGCACTCTCCCAAGGCTTGTGTTTGGAAATCTGCTCAAACTTCTGGGCTATAGGGCATTTCTTTCTCACATTTTTCTTGGAAGAGTTCATGCTTTGCCCGAGAGTAGTCACCCGTGGGGCTTCTGATCCTCAGTGTTCAATGGCAGGGTTAAGGCGACAACCCCAGAATGTACCCACATTGCATTTGAGCTCCACATCTGCAACAGGATCAACGTAGAGTAGACATATAGGGTGGGGAAAATGTCTCTAGCTTCACTGCTAATTTTTGTAACCCTTAATAAAAGGATGAAAGAATGCTTTTGTTCACATCTCATAGATCGTGACTTTTGGCAGAACAGCCTCTTAAGCCTTCTGTTTCTCCAGAGTTCCAACGCTGATTCCTCTCTGCTGTACCTTTTGGCTCACCCTCTCCATGGCCCCCTCCTCTATGCCTACTGAGTCCTCCCATTTAAAATGCAAAACGCAAACGCTTCTCTTGAGCCCGCCTCCTCCTACGGTACCATCTTGACTTAACTCCACCTTGTCACCAATGCATGTCAGCCCCCCTTTATCACTTCCATGTCCCTGTCTCACTTTCATACTCAGCTCACTACAATCTGGCAACCTTGGAGTATGCCCTCAATCTCAAAATACACCCACTCTTTCTTGGAACTTGGGACCACCTGATATTGCCACATTCGTACGGCCTTTTCTGGCCCTCCAGCTCCTTGACTCTGCTGGCCTGCCTGTTTGGACGTAGTGGACACGCCCGTTTGAAGTTGTCTCTGGGCTTGGCTTTCAGTCCCTTGATTTTTCCTCGTCCCTTTGTCTTTCTCAGACTCCTTCCTAGTCTCACCGTCCACCTTAGGTCTAGGTCATTTCAGGGTTCCAGCTTCAGCTTTATTCATTTCCCCCCTTAATGCTCTCCCTATGATGACTTCTTACATTGTCATGTCTTCAAATATCAATTAAATGTAATGGCTACTAAATGCTTCTCTTTACCTTTTCCATACTCTGTAGGTTCCAGCCCAAGTTTTCAACAGACCCCAGGTTTGCCAGTCATCAAGCATCTCAAATGCATCATGTTCAAAACCAGATTCGATTCCATTCCTACCCCCATGGCTTGCTCCCCTCTGTTTGTCCCTCTGTTAACGACTATTTGTTCCAAGATATAAGCAGAATTGGTGTATGACTTCTCTGCCTCACTAAATACTGCTCATACTTCCGAAAGCTCTTGATCTGTTTCATTTTCATGTCGATAGATGATCAAAACTGAGTTCTTGCCTCTGCTCTCTTCCTGCTCTTGAGTATGCTTTCCTCTGTGGTTCCTTGTGTTCCCTGTGCAAGAAACCAGATCTGATTGCCACTCTCCCATCCCAAAAGTTCCTGGTTCTGAAGGCAGTGGAGAACCAAGTCCAAATGAAGCCTGGAATTCAAGGTCACTCACCACGGTAACTCTAACCACGTTCCCTTCAGAACTTCATTTCTTACCACTTCATTGACCACAGGGGGATGGGCCAGCCTCCCAAACTGCATTCTAACCCTGTGTGCACCATATACTTTCTTCTCCACCTGATAAAATTCAACTAGAATGTTAAGGCTCAGCTCAAAGGGTCTTTGTGAAGCACCCTTACCCTTGGCTCTTA
The DNA here is from genome assembly GCF_949987535.1 of Balaenoptera acutorostrata. Taxonomy (NCBI): domain Eukaryota; kingdom Metazoa; phylum Chordata; class Mammalia; order Artiodactyla; family Balaenopteridae; genus Balaenoptera; species Balaenoptera acutorostrata. The sequence goes on from NC_080073.1 coordinate 94,895,288, forward strand.
AGGAGAATTAACCATCACCTTCCGTGCCTACGCAGCGCTTTTCTTTTAGCTCTCTTAAGTCACCTTGTAATACAGTAGTTTTCATGTTAGTCACTGAGCTTGAGGAGTCCATGGTGTAGTGGGGTGAACAATATCTTATCCATTTGTTGGCCTGTCATCCATCCATCCATTATTCTGGTCAGCATTTTGAGACTACCACATTTAAGATCCTCTCCAGTGTTAATATTCTATCATTTTGAATATTATTTAATTTCTATAGAGAGAGAAAATAGTGTAAATTACAGGTTTCAGTACATGACATGGGCATCCTGTATCATTCGTGTCTTGATCATTATTAAATTTCCAGTGCTCAATAGTAACTTAGCAGGTGCTCAATAAATGTGTTGATTGAACAAGTAAGTTAATTCCTAGAAACTGATGGGAGGTTGACTTAGGTATAGGAATAGTGGAAAACAAATCTTGCTTTTCTCAATTTTTAAAAAGTTGTTTGCTTGAAATCATTGCACTTGTACTGAACTGAACCTCTGTAGCAGCTGAAATTACTTGACTGCTACAGATAGTTCTGAGTTACATATATTATGTGCACTGTTCTCTACTCCACAAAGTATTTCCTTTGAGCACACACTGGCACACTCAGGGCAGCGAGGTCCCAGCAGCAGCAGGCTAGCCGTCCTATAGAATGCAGCCCTAGGGTCTGTAGGCTGAGGCCATCTCTGCTGGGACCCAGCCTGGCACTCACCTGTCCTGACCAGGCAACGCACTAGCGGCATCATCTGGGTTTACAGTTTTAACTTCCAACTTCGCCATTCCCCTCCTTCTCCAATACTTTACAGTCCTTTTCCCAATTTTTACTTTTCGTCTGCTTGCGTATATTACCCTATTTTCACCTACATTCCAATCCTATAAACCAGAAAACATAGATGAATGAGTAACTGGGTAAACAGTCTCCTCGATTAGAGCCAATACCTTAAACATGTTCAAACTTTCCACGAAGGACCACATTAGATACCAACCATGACGTCATCCATGCTCTATTAAATGAATAAAAACTGGCTTAAATGACAATAACTGTGAAGATACAAACACCCGTGTTTGCTTTAACATCTTTATTTATCCTGAATATAAAAGACAGAAATCCTTTAAGATATAACAGAGTTCTTTATATGTGAAACATTACTTTTTTACAAGTGAAAAAATAAATACCTCTTGGAATAAAGGCTTATATGCTAATCTGTGCCATAAAAAAGTAGAGTTTTAACATCTGACAAAATGTCTGTGCAAAGAAACAAATGCATAAACACATTACTGCTACATTAAGGCAATATGAAAAGTATACTCAGAAATCTCAGTAAAGTGACAGTGTAGGTTTCTAGCTTTAACTTAGCTAGTATTGCACCCGATAAGGTCATCCAGGTTCCAGACATCCTAGAAAACCAACAAGCTGACCAGGTTCCAAAATGCCCAAGTGGGAGTGGAAAACATGATTAAGAATACAGAAACAAAAAACCCCCGAAACCCCTCTAAAACATATAGGGGGACAACAAAAAGTTAATACACTTAAGCATTTACTACCAAAAAAAAAGCTTACAATATCTAGGATATCTACGATAAGGCTGTAAAAGGCTTGATGGCTCAAGCAAAAGCAACCCCACCGGTTGAAGCTGGAGCAGGGTGCGTCGGAGAACTCACGAACCACCCCTACTTTGTACACGGCGAAGCTTCATCTCAGCGAGCAATGCTCTTCCTTCCAAGGAACATGTGCTCCCTTTTCAATCTTAAAATATTCCACCAACTCAAGAAGCCCAAGGAGTGCTGACTACTCCACAGAAATCGTCTAACCAGACTGGTAGCATTTTATAATTGAAAGGCTTGGGGACAGGGTAAGGAGAGGGGGAGGGGGAAAGAATAGGAAACCATCCAGGTGGAGTGATCTGTTTTCCACTGGTCAGACTGGTTTAAATCTGACAACTTTGTGTCCACTCTAAAATAAAGTCCCCGAATCGATTTTTAAATATGTTTGCCCCCCAATCTTTCTTGAACAAGTTAGAAAAACAGAAATGACATTAAAACGACAACTATCTCTTTAAGAAAAATTTTCCTATTAAAAATGTCCAGAGCTCTGTGACCCGTACAAAAAGAACCAAGTAAATCCTTAAAATGAATTCTTACAAAATTGGCTGCAAGTAGGAAACTTACCTTGGGATACGTTAGGGAGACTTAAACATCATTTTCTAAAAGGTACTCACTTTTGGGCTATGCTGCCACTTAACTGACGTCAAAGATCTTCCTGATTTCTTTACTTGATCATAAAAAGAAGAAAAGTCCAAGGAATGTGTCTGGGTCCCAGAGCTCTTCCTGGTCACCAACCCGGAGGTGCTGATTCTACGCATGGTACATTTTGGTGGTGAGGAGTAGTCATACTGTTTCTATTCTTCTTTTTTTTTTTTTCCCCTAAACGTTGCATGGCAGATGGGCGTTGGAGTATTTATTCTCTCCACAATCTATCATGTTTATAGTTTATACTAGTGCAGTTCATGGAGACATGGCATGTCTGGTAAGTGCACAGCAGATCAGATCACAGTCAGGTTGAGAAGACTGGTGTGGGTCGGCAGGTAGACATGCTGGACGTGGTCCACCCGTGACCTGCAGACAGGACAGGACTGGAAAAGAGAAGCCGACAGTATGGGTTAGGACACTTGCAAGGATCTGTGTCTTCAGTGTTCACCCGTGGTACCTATTACAGTGCTTTTTCTAAATACGTTGTGGTCACAATTATTTCTAGCTTTCCACTGAGAGAGATCTTTGCTTTCTAACAAGTCTGACATTTTATACTTGACAAATGATTAAAAATAAATACTATGAAAAAGTATAAATGAATGAAATTAATCAGGTTTTCAGTCAAACTCTAAACAAGGCACCGTGAGTAAAGTGATTACTGAAGACTTCTTGCCGTGCAATGAGGCTGTGGTCCCTACATGGGCTGATTACGAAGTCTCAGGCGGGGATGCAGGAGACCCTTCCGGAGACTGTGTCCTTGGCTCAGCTGGCTCAGGGTGCATCACTGGGTGGATGCCACGTGGCCAGTGAGCATGGCTGCCCCTAGTCACAGGTCACAGCTCCACACCCCTGGCTGGCCTCTCAGCAAGCATGTCCCTTCCTCAGCCACATGGGGAGCCTTAGGCATGACAATCAGACTATGTGGATGAAAGAGGCAAATCCATGACCACTTCTGGGGAAATAACTTGTCTTAGGAGCGTGACCTACTCTAAGGAAGGACCAAGTAAATCCTTGGGCATCCTCTTGGCTCATATGTAGCCCTAAAAATAGTTCTGAAATTAGCAGCTTCTGAGGGACTAGATGTTATTTAGGGCTGATTTTACATAAAATCACAGTGACAGTTAGCCAACGCTTCTGGGAAATGAAAATAAATTGAAAATATTATTGTAAAAGGAAATGCAAGGTGCAAGAAAGAAAAAGATACTACATAAGAGGTGCTTTTATTTTTTTTACTAATATTAAAATTAGTTTGACTTGCTAAGTGAGAGCTAATCCAAGGGGACCTAGGAGGCATAGGCAGTACTAAAAGGAAATGAATCACAAAAAATTAGGCAACAACCCACCCATGGATAACTGAGAGTTAACTATCACTCAAAACTCTAAGAATTCTTTCCCAAATAATACAAGTAAGTAAAAAAGACCATCCTCCGAAGTGTCAAGAAGCAGAAACAACATGAAAAGGAAGAGAAGGAGGTGACCAGCCCCCAGGAGGCCTGGATTCCAGTGCCCGGCTCAGCCACTAACTAGATGTGGTACCTTGTGAATCTGAACCTCATATCCAGGACTTGAAAGAAGCCTATGATTTAGTAATTACATTGTTGGAAAGAGTGTGCTAATCCAAACTGTTTCCAAAGGGCAACATCTTCCAAGTCACAGATACAAAGACCCTCTGGATGGAGATGGACATTCGCCATCTGTGCCTCCACAAGTCAGCGCCTGGCCCATGCCAGCCGGCTGATCCCTCACCTAGAGCCGGGAGGACCCGCACCTGGGGCTGGGAGGACCCTCACCTGGAACTGGAAACTCCCCCTCACCTGGAGCCAGGAGGACCCTCACCTGGAACTGGAAATGCCCCCTCACCTGGAGCTGGAAACATCCCCTCATCTGGAGGCGGAAGGACCCTCACCTGGAGCCAGGAGGACCCTCACCTGGAGCTGGAAACGCCCCCTCACCTGGAGCTGGGTGGCGCAGCCCTCGCAGCACACAGTGTGGCCGCAGGGGCAGAAGGCTGAGTTGATCTCACCCTCGCAGCACAGCACGCACAGCATGGCCTCCTTGAGCTTGCGCAGCTTCTCCTGGAGGGCCCGGGTCTGCTGGCAGCCAAGGCCCTCGCAGCTGCCGCAGCTCATGCTGCTCTCCGAGGACTTCAGGGGAGAGTTTGGGGGGCTGGGGTCGCTTCTCGGCACGAGATCCACCACACCTGCGTTGTACAGAGCCCTCCTGGCGTGGTCATACGCCTCCTTGGAGGTTCTTTTAATATCGAAGACATACTTCTTGCCCAGGTTGATGTTTTCGTTCAGAAACAGAGAAGCCAAGTGGCCCTTCAGGTCTCGGCTGTACTGCATCATGACGGCACTGGTCACCGTGTCGCACCTACGGACAGAGATGGAACACCCACCTCAGTACGGACAGGCCTGGGCGTCCCCACAAGCCAGACCTTAAACACTGCTGTGAAGAAGGATGCTCATGGGAGCAGACATTAAATATTCTTGTTTGTGTGCTTGAAAATGAATTCTTCCAGTTTCACAGGTGTTAGGTATTTCAATGATTCTACCTCTATGCTTCTCAAGTGTCTCCAAAGGAAGGACCCCTGATCAGGCAGCTGTAAACCAGAGGGCACCTCCACCTCCAGGGACAGAACTACAGTCCAAAGCAGCTTATGGCAAGAAAAAGGACATTTTTCTTTGCAGTCTTGGCTTTATGTTAAAAATTTCTACAAATTTTCCATTCTGCTCCACAATGAGTGTGTCTACTTTAACATAAAAAAAGGGTTGGTTGCCTGCCAATTAAACTTCTTAGCTTTTAATAAACTTTCCAAATATTTGAGTCAAATCGCAAGTCTACTTTAAAGCACCCTTGGAAATAAGGCTATCAAATACAGTTATCGAGACATCCTCACTACACACTGAGGATTCAGGTTAGCAGCTCTCCCAGGAAGGAAAGACGACTTGGGTCATCCTGCGGGAAGAGGGCAAAAGCAGCGGCTGAACAGGCCCCACCGCTCAGTCACCTCGGGGTGGGGGAGCTATGACGAAACGGGCTAAGAGATAAGCAGTAGAGCGAATCCATGCAGCTCACACTCTCACACACACACACACACACACACGCAAACACATCCTGAGGGAAAAGCAGGATGATGTTGAGAAGGACCCCACTGCTACGGCAGAAATGAAGGGTTCGAAAACAGCCGATTTCTTAAGCTCTGTACAAGGTTCACTGACACAGTGATGCCAGGACCCACAGGAGCCTTGCTGTCACCTGGAAACCTCAGCACTGCGGCAGACGCTGGGGTTACGCGGTGCACAGGGGTACGTGCCTGTAAAAAGCATGCGTCTCGGTGATGGCTCGGTAGAGCCCGCTGGCTGCCCTGGTGCTGATCATCTTGAACAGGAGCACGATGCTGTTCCCAGACTCCTTGGTGACGGTGAGGTACACGTTCTTCCCTGACTGGGTAGCCATCTGCACGACAGGGTAAGCGATCCTGAAAGGTGGGAAGAGAAAAGTGAGCAAGCCCAGGGGAGATGGGTCACCGTGTGTGTGCTCCTGCAGGGTTCCCATGTGCTCAGGGCCCAGCCATAAAGCTGGACGCTCAGCCTGGGACCAACAGATAAGCACTCTGCTCCCTAGGTAGAAAGGCTCTTTGAAAAGCAGTTGGGGGTAAGTGGAGAGGCGTACTGGAGCAAGTTTTGGAGGGGGGGGGGGGGGGGGGGGGGGGGGGGGTGTGTGTGTGTGTGTGTGTGTGTGTGTGTGTGTGTGTGTGTGTGTGTGTGTGTGTGTGTGTGTGTGTGTGTGTGTGTGTGTGTGTGTGTGTGTAGGTGTAGGTGAAATGAGATTTTTATAGCTGTGGATGACATTTGAAAAATATTAACTCGGTCACATCAGTACACTTGAGCCTAAATTTTAAAAAAATATTGGAATGGTTATCAAGGCCTGAATAAAATGAATGTACCTACCCAAAATGAAACACATTGTTCCTAAAGGATGACTGTCTAGTAAATCCCTCTCCATTTCCTATTTTCACCATCAGAGCTACAAAAGTACGTACACACTTAGGTCTAAACAAAAATTTAAGACTTGGGTTACCTATTAATTGGGCTGAAGTCATCTTTACAAATTGAGATTCCTTCAGGTCCAACCCCAATGAGGAGTTTCTGCCCTTCGCTGTCCCTCACAGAATGCCATTCTGTGCCGTAGTTTTCCATTGCCGACACAATCTGCAAAACTTGGTATTCAGCCGAAGCCTGGCTGGTCCCTTCCAACTCCTTATGCTTTGCCACAATGCTGCAAGACACCAAAAGGGCAGAGAAGCATACAGAGAGATTAACTGATGCAGTCTTCAGAGATAAATCTGAAATATCATTTTCACTAGTGAATTATACTGACACTGTCATTTACGAATCACAAAAACTCAAAGCTATATACTATTGATGTTTCATTTATTTAGCAAACTTATTGTAAAATACTTTTAAGACACTGTTCAAGATCTCAACTATTAAATAATTAGGAGAAAAAACTATTGGGGATGCCAGACAGGGATGAATTAAAAGAACTATGGAAAATCTCTAAAAACATACATAAGAGGGGCTTCCCTGGTGGCGCAGTGGTTGAGGGTCTGCCTGCCAATGCAGGGGACACAGGTTCGAGCCCTGGTCTGGGAAGATCCCACATGCCGCAGAGCAACTGGGCCCGTGAGCCACAACTACTGAGCCTGTGCATCTGGAGCCTGTGCTCCGCAACAAGAGAGGCCGCGATAGTGAGAGGCCCGCGCACCGTGATGAAGAGTGGCCCCCGCTTGCCACAACTAGAGAGAGCCCTTGCACAGAAACGAAGACCCAACACAGCCATAAATTAAATAAATAAATAATAAAATTAAAACAAACAAACAGAAAAAAACATACATAAGAAATTTATACATAGCAATGTCTCATGCATTTGTCTAGATTTGCTTTCTAAGTTTCATTATAATATAGCATTAAATGGGATTGATTAGGTCATTTGCAACTGAAAAATGCAGGATCTATTTTATCTATTGGGGCGGACAGCCTCCAATACCGTCCTTAAAGGTCCCCACCTCCTGGTATCCATGCCCTCGTGTAACTTCCTTCACTTGAGTGTACGCTGCAGTAATGACTTGCTTCTAATGAACAGAATACGGCCAAAGGGATGTGCTGTCACTCACTTCTGAGATTAAGTTATAAAGAGACTTTGAATCCGTCTTGGGTGTTTGTTCTTGCTCTGACTCAATTGCTTGTCCTTGGGGAAGACAGTCACCACGTTATCAAACAGCCCCCCGAAGAGGCCGCCGTGGTGAAGGCACAGGCCAGCCAACAAGCCACCTGAGCCAAACTGGAAGCAGATCCCTCCCTCAGCTGAGCCTTCAGATGAAACTGAACCCCACCAGCAGCTTGACTGCAGCCTCCTGAGAGATCTGGAGCCAGAGAACCCAACCGGGCCACGGCCAGATTCCTGACCCAGAGAACTGTGAGATGATTTTGTTGTTTTAAGCCACTAAGTTTAGAGGGGCAACCCTGTTACCCAGGAAGAGATAATTGAGACATCTTTGTTAGGTCTCTTGGTTTAATCCCTGCTGGGACGAAGAAAATGCCGATAAACATGACAGACTTTTTAAGAGATATGCATTCTTAAAAGGTCAGAGATTTTACAATTCCTGTTATATAGTATTTTGTATAAGGGCATTTATTTGTGTGGATTATATTTTGTGTTTTTAAGTTTCTCAAAGAAAAGGCTAAGAATCTTTTGAAAATAGTGGGTTATGTTGGGCAATGGTCTAGTCTCAACCTCACAAATTACCTGTTATCTATCATAGTTTGATTTCCTTCTGGAAACTCTTATAAATTTGCTAGATGTGGGACAGTAAACACGAGCCTGCACTGCAGCCTCACCTGCTCAAGGCGGCACTGGAGAGCTCCTTGGCACACAGCCCCTCAGAGCTGTACTTGGCTGTGTTCTGGCTGTAGTCCCCAAACTTGGTCTGCGCCAGGAGGGCACTGAGTTCCACCGCTTGCTCTGGTGAACACTGGAGGTGGCCTGCCAGGAGGGCCTCCTTGATATGCAAGAAAAAGATATGCCTGCAAAGCAATGTGAGAGTGAGGTTATGCTGGGGGACTAACTTGGTATCGGACCCAACTGCTTAGCAATTTCATAATCCCATTTAAGTAAGGAAAAGAGAGCAAGGAAGAAAGCTGCCTTAAAAATGCTTACTGTTACAGACCTTTTTTTTTTATCATGAGTAGTAAGACAAAATAAGTCTAAGGATTAAGTTTCTCTGAAACAAAAAGTCTAACCCGAACAAAACAAGTCTAACTATGACAAGTTCAGTAACATTCAAGTTACAAAATAATTATATACATGTTTCTGCATTATACTATTTAAAAGAAATTATCTTAATCAGAAAAACTTTATCTTGATGTGTAATTGTTATCTTAAAATCCTCACCTTTATTCAAATGACCCTCAAATCTCTAGTTTTAACCCCAACTTCTCTCCTAAGGATCATATTCAAATATCCAAGTGCTAACAGACTTCTCCACTGAATGGTCTTCAGTACCCAATTTCACCTTCTTCAAAGCCAAACTTCCTCCCCAAACCCACTTCTTCTCCCATTGGAAACCAGAGACTGATTTGTTATTTTTACCACAGACTCACTTTTGACTCTTCATCTTCCTTCTGTCTCTGAAAACTCTTTAAATCCAGTTCCGTTTTTCCCATTTTTACCTCCTCTATCCTACTTGCAGCTCTCAACTGTCAAGAGAATTTACAATATCCTCTAAGCTGATCTCTCTTCTAGACTCCGTGAATCCATCTTCCAAGCTGCTTGCTTCTGATATAAACTTGCCATTTCTCTGCTCAGAATCCTTCAAGGGATCCCCATTGTTTGCCAAGGAAGCACACGTCAGCATGAGCCCAGGGTTCTCCACATCTAGCCCCAGATTTCCAGCTACATCTCCTGTCATTCCCTCCAGCCACCATGCCCCAGGAAAGGGACAATTCCTCCTTCTGGAAAAACCAAGCACATTCACGTCCCCACGTCTCGGTGTTGCTGTTCCCTCTGTCCTGAAGGCCACTCCTCCTGTCCCCTCATTTGGATACCCTTTTGTCTATATCACATGCAAACTATTTCTTCCTCTATTATAATATTTGACAGGTTCTAACTTCTAGTACATTTAGCTGCGCCTAAGCTGACTTCATAAGTGCCTCTAACATCAGAGAGTTCTATAAATGTGCATAAAACTACACGCTGTCTGCAACTAGCTTATATCCCCATCCTAGTTTCATTCCATATGAGCCTGTCCTAATTATATACAACACTGTATTCTACATTTACCAAAAGGTATGTGAGAATTAGAAGTCCTGGAAAACTTCAGATATCGTTGCCTGCCAATCCGCGTTGCCTAAGATTCCGAACAGAGTATCTAAACTGTCATAGGCAGACTGGCCTGGATTATGAAATTTGTCTCTGGCAAATGTATAACCTTCCTTTGATGACTCAATACAGCCTCTCAATCATGCTGAAATGCCATGCTATTCCTTCTGTTAACAAATGAATTATGATCATCATTGTAAAGCTCTGAACAGGGTTCCTAAATTCAGCTCCCCCCTTCAGCTGGATACCCTTATTCCAGTCCTCGAGATGCTTTTATTTATATGCTAACCTTGTGTCTGACATCCAGGTAGAAGGGATAACGTGACCAATGCAAAAAAAGGAGGCAAGGGAACTTGAGGGTAGAAATAAAAGGAGGGGCTCTGTTGAGAGTCTCAAAACTTCAGGCTGACAAGAGCCATTAATCCTCCTTTAAGAAATGTTTAAATTCAACGTTTTGTGCCTTCTATAATGATAAAGAAATGTTTAAAATTATCAGACTCTGCCAAACACTGCAGTTTTTTCTTTATTCAAAGCCCCCTATGAAGAAATCACAGTAAGAATGCATAATAGCACTGGAAGAAGATAAGCATGGTTTTTATTAACCCAAACATCTGCTTGTCTTTAAAGTATTTCTGACATACTGCTAAACTGAGAAGGGGGTCCTTACTGGGGCAAAGAAATAACTACAAAAATAACTTGTTTTAAAATAGCTATCTGAGGACTGAGGTCTAGCCCTCCCTTAAAATCTTGATGTTACAACACTGCTTCAGCCCTCAGAAGGCTTTTTAGAGGACTGTTCGGTAAACGTCATCTTGGTTAATGTACCTCTGTCTCTGCATTCATCAGTGGACATGTTAGTAGGGAACAAAAACCTAAATATATACTTCCATTAAAGAAGAAAGCATGTGCTGAAAGATTTTAAGGGTATCACCCAAAAACCTAAATATATACTTCCATTAAAGAAGAAAGCATGTGCTGAAAGATTTTAAGGGTATCACCCAAAAACCTAAATATATACTTCCATTAAAGAAGAAAGTATGTGCTGAAAGATTTTAAGGTTTTCACCCAAACTAAGTCTTCTCAATTTAATTACTGCTTATATGAAAGTGTCTTTTAACTTATTTCCTAAGTATTAAGTTAGAGACTAGTTTAGCCTGCAAAAGAAGAGTTTCAAAATTGATCCAATTTCCTTTTCCAAACTATCCACCACGACTTCTGGACAGACAGCTGCCAAAATCAAAGGCAAAGAAGAAGCAGTAACAAAATATTAACAGGTGGTCAGCAGCCTGAGAGTAATGTGATCCTTTCTCCATGTGTGAGTCAGAATTTTTAAAAAGGAGCTGGGGGACAATAGCCTTTTCAACATACTCCACATTCTAGGCTGCATTGCAGTCGATACGCTGTAAGTACAAAACTCCTCCTCCTTATCATTTACAGAAACTTTCTGGTAGGGCCCTTCCTGCATTTTACCGTTTCATGGCTATAAAGCAACCTTTTCATTTCAAGTCAACAAATTTGCCATGCATGGCCACTGTGCCAAGCCCTATGCCAGGGTCCCAGGGTGAATATATCTGATGGCTCCTGTTTCGATGGAAGGTACAGCCTCTTGGTGTGAAGGAATGTATCCTATCAAAATAACTCTGGCTACAAACTGGCTCTTGGGTGATAAGTTTATGCTCTCCAGGAGAAGAGCACATGCAGCAGTGACAGCAAAGGTCACAGCGGCGGCAGGCCATCAGCAGACCCTATTTCATGTGCTCTTTCGAAGAGGGAGAATGGCAGGGCATGCAGAAACACTTCCACAAGGAATCCAGTGATGGCTCAATAATTAGGGGTGGTTTTCAGTCAAGTATTTTTTCCTGTTATTTTCTCTCCAACCATCTGGCCTGTAACTGTCTGGCTCATGGATTCCCCCCCCCACCTCCCTTTTTGTAAAGTGGTTAAAAGTTACCAATAATATCAAAATAAGCAGATGTGGTCAAAGAAGTCAGGCCTGCAGTGAATTTTTTTTTTTTTTTAAGTAAAGATCAAAAGTGGTTGGCTTGGGGCTTCCCTGGTGGCGCAGCGGTTGAGAATCCGCCTGCCAATGCAGGGGACACGGGCTCGATCCCTCGTCTGGGAAGATCCCACATGCCGCGGAGCAACTAGGCCCGTGAGCCACAATTACTGAGCCTGCACGTCTGGAGCCTGTGCTCCGCAACAAGAGAGGCCGCGATAGTGAGAGGCCTGCGCACCGCGATGAAGAATGGCCCCCGCTCGCCACAACTAGAGAAAGCTCTCGCACAGAAACGAAGACCCAACACAGCCAAAAATAAATAAATAAATTAATTAATTAATTAACAACAACAACAAAAAAGAGTAGCGATTAAAATACAGATTTAAAAAAAAAAGTGGTTGGCTTATCGAATTCAATTTAGGCTACAAGCTAGAATCATAAACAGAAAGAAAGCCTTTGGAAAAAATGATTTCTTTGTCTTAAGCAAATGTCTATGAATATGTCCTAACAGACATAAGCTCATTTTCTAAACATTCTTTTGGTTGCACCTTGAAATTCATGATTCTTCAAGCTTTACCCAGTTACTAAGAAAACAGATACTTTCAATATATGGATGGGGTTTGGAACCCCAAAGTGAAACATTCTAGCTAACTCCTGTCTTTGCATTTAATGAATTCACACTTGCTGCAGCATTAGGGAAGACTTAAAAAAAAAGGGCGGGGGGATAAATATAAGGATATGTCATATTTTAATTTAAAAAAAGAGTCACATATCCTTAACATATTTTTGTTTCAGAGTATGTACTTCAGATTTCCTCTATGTTTAAAATGAATTCCTTTCCATAGCTTTATGGAATAAAGTCAGGTCATTTATCTTTTGAGAACTGTAATCAGAGCTCTCTCCTCTAAACCCTGTCTTGTCTCATAAAGAAATCATCTAGGGGCTTCCCTGGTGGCGCAGTGGTTGAGAATCTGCCTGCTAATGCAGGGGACACGGGTTCGAGCCCTGGTCTGGGAAGATCCCACATGCCGCGGAGCAAGTAGGCCCGTGAGCCACAATTACTGAGCCTGCGCGTCTGGAGCCTGTGCTCCGCAACGAGAGGCCGCGATAGTGAGGCCCGCGCACCGCGATGAAGAGTGGCCCTCACTTGCCACAACTAGAGAAAGCCCTTGCACAGAAACGAAGACCCAACACAGCCATTAAAAAAAAAAAGAGTGCATAGGCATTATCTTAAAAAAAAAAAAAAAGAAATCATCTAATAATCAAAGCAGAACTCTCTGCGACCCGATCGGGAGTTGTCGATCCGCTCACCGCAGTTACTCTCAATGACTGCCCTCCAGTTATCTTCCCAGTTACATGATTTTGAAGAGCTTTTCATGACACAAATATAAAACAACTATCTCCACATTTACTATTAAACTCAAAATTAAGTAACTAACCTAAAACATCTCGAATATGGCTAAGTAGCTATTTTTAAAAAGTCTCCAGTCGTAGTAACTGAAGTGAATTTCTCTCCAATGCCTCAGTCCAATGAGTCATTAAACCACAAGCTCTAACTGCCAAGTTATATTTAAAAATTATCAAGTCACAACAGAATTGCTATAGGTTTGTTTTGTATCTTAAATTCCAGTGAAACAAAAATCAGTTCAAGATAGATCACAGGCCTAAATATAAAACCTAAAACTGTAACCCTTTTAGAACAAAACATAGGAGAGTATCTTCATGACTTGGAGGTAGGTTCCTCAGGATGCAGTCAGCAAAAACCGTAAAAGAAAAAAGTGGATAAATGAGACTTCACCAAGGTTAAAAACTTCTACTCATCAAAAGGCATCAAAAACACAGGCAAACCACAGGAAAAAAAAATACACTTATAAAACATATATCTGACAAAGGACTAGTATATATAAAGAATTTGTGTAGCTCAAAAATAAAGACAACTGCTCAATAAAAAAGGGCCAGTGACTTGAAAAGATACTTCGCAAAAGGTGTACAAAAGGCCAATAAGCACATGAAAAGTGTTATTAATCAACAGAGATGTAAAGCCACAAACTAAAACCACAATGTGCTACCACTATAAACCCACCTGAAACCTGGCAGGGATGTGGACGAACTGGTCCCCTGTACATTGTCGACAGGAGTACAGAATGGTACAATTGCTTCGGGAAAAGGTCTGGCAGTTACTTATAAGCTAAACAATTACCTCCATGACCCAGCTCTTCCATTCTTATTTACTCAAGAGAAATGAAAACACATGTCTACAAAAAAGACTTGTGCTTGAATGTTCATAGCAGTTTTATTCACGATAGCTGGAAAACAGGTGTTCATCAATAGGAGCATGCATAAACAAACAGCAGTACGTTCCTACAGTGGAATACTATCCAGCAATAAACAGGAACAAGCCACTGATGTATACAACAAGATGATGGGTCTCGAAAAATTTATGATGAACGAAAGGAGCCAGACACAAAAGAGTACATACTGTGCGATTCCACTGACATGCAGTAGAACAGGCATCACTAAACTATGCTGGAAAAACATACAACCTGGTTGTGGGGTGGCGGTAGGGAAGGGGGGGGCGGGAACGACTGCAGAGAGGCATGACAGAACTTTCTGGAGTGATGGTAATACTTATTAAGGGTTTTGTTTAAACAGGTACATCCATTTGCCAAAACTCATTAAGTGGTATATTAGGATTTAGGCATTTCATCATATATAAATTCTGTATCAAAAGAAAAAAAAAGAACTGTAGGCAAATACTGAGTTCTAGTTAGTGATACGCATACTGAAGTATTTAGGGAGATGTGTACTCACACACAACTTATTTTGAAAAGCATCAAAAAATAGACTGATGGGGGCTTCCCTGGTGGCGCAGTGGTTGAGAATCTGCCTGCCAATGCAGGGGACACGGGTTCGAGCCCTGGTCTGGGAAGATCCCACATGCCGCGGAGCAACTGGGCCCGTGAGCCACAATTACTGAGCCTGCACGTCTGGAGCCTGTGCTCCGCAACAAGAGAGGCCGCGACAGTGAGAGGCCTGCGCACCGCGATGAAGAGTGGCCCCCGCTTGCCGCAACTAGAGAAAGCCCTCGAACGAAGACCCAACACAGCCAAAAATAAATTAAAAAAAAAAAAAAAAAATAGACTGATGGATGGATAGAGGGATCAATGAATGGATAAATATGTGATAAAGCAAGTATATTAAACTGTTAATAGTAGAATCTAGGTATTGGGTGGTCACTGTAAAAATTTTCAACTTATCCGTACATTTGAAATTTTTCATAGTAAGAGGTTGAGAAAATAACACCAGTAAAAATCCCTAGGGTCAAGGTTCAGAATTCAAATGAAGAGCCACACCTAAAATGAACCATCACATCTACCGCACTTCATGGAAGGCTTACAGTTGAGAAACCTGTCACAGCCAATAATTACCAAGTCAGGTCTCTACTCAGGTGTAAGGAAATCCTTCTCAAAGCCCAAAATGCAAAATGGGAATCACTGATAAATTTGCTTTCTCCTCAGGCTCCAAAGCAGTTAAAAGATAAGGAGGGTACAGGTGAGGGAAATTCCTAATTTCAAAAGTGGTTACAACTCACAGCAGAAAAACACTTCGAAGCATAAAATCTGGACTTCTAAAAAATACGATTACTCGCAGTAGATAGCTGTCCCTAGGCAAACAACAGTCCGGGCAATCTTGTAGTTTAAGAGCATTAACTACAATCTCTTTCTCAACAATTTAGATTAGTGTGGAGGGCTATCAGGTCCAGAAGAGGTCTGGGATCGGGCTTTAGGGGTACACGACTCAGAGAATAAATAAACCTGGAACCTGACCCCACTGGTCACCCTGAATCTGCCCTTTGTGCCATCTAAATATTTAAATTTTATTTATAATGACATTCAAAATGCACAGTTCATTTTGGTTACATAAAAATCAATTTCTCAATGTTCTCTGATATTTCATACACATATATAAGTATCAGAAATTCAAAAAGAGACTGAAGGGGCCCAGGTGGGCGGTCTGTGGCTAAAGTAACCATATATAACACCACAAACATCCCGTACTCTGAACAGAAAAAAAACTTAAAAGATAAATAAGAATTCAGAAATGTAATTAATACTTTCTTTGGAAATAATATACACGTCTGTCTTTACCATTTTTTACTTTCCTGGGGCCTATGTTGTATTTGGGCATACCAAAAAAAAAAAAGAGAGAATGTGTCATCCCACTCTTAGGCATGTAGTTGATATGAAGAACATAATACTCCTGCAATGCATCCTATGGAATTTATCCATCCTGAATCACACAAAGGTAAATTCTGTAATCAACCTTTACCATCGTGACAATGTTTTTTGTTTTAAATTTATTTATTTTATTTTTGGCTGCGTTGGGTCTTCGTTGCTGCGCACCGGCTTTTCTCTAGTTGCGGTGAGAGGGGGCTACTCTTCACTGCGATGCGTGGGCTTCTCATTGCGTGATGTTTTATAAGACTTTGAATGTGATTACAGGCACTGGCTAGGGTCAATGTGATTCAGCTGTGTACTGATTTGAGATTGTCACCTCCACCTGCCTATAGTTTGCATGTGGCATTTGCTTTGTGGGTTTCAGTGATGCCATCTTCCTTCGATTTTCACTTGTCTAAGTAATATTTGTTGAGAGACAGGAAAAAATTGAGTTTAGTAAGTAGCCAGGACCTACAAATTGGTTGAAATTAGATAAAGTGAGCCTGCGGCTTGAAAACTATCTGAACTTCATAAAAGGTCCAGGAGCGTGGTAGTTCACTCGAGATAAGAACAACCACAATGAACAAACGGCTTGGAATGAGGTAGAGGGGGCGAAGGAAGGAAGCAAGCAAACAAAAGAATGCCAAGCACTGAGCAAATTCTTAACTGAGAAAAATCACTACAAAACATTGTTTAGTGGTGAGATTTCTTTTAGACATTCTCAAACTTTTCAGGTTATAGAAGCAAGCTGGCAAACATTTCAATACCTATAAGAAAATTTATATTATCACAGTATCAGTTAACCCCATTTTTTTTTTTATTTCCAAGTTCTTAATTCATTGATTCAACAAATATTTACACACCAAGCACTTGCTAGATTCTGGGTATACAAGGTTGATCAGCTCCTTGCTTAATGGAATTTAGATTATTAGAGCGGCTGACAATAAGCAAATTGTCACATAAGTAAATGGAGTGTTACACACTCATTAAATGCTATAAAGGAAAGCTACACGATGTCTTGGGAGAGTTTAGTCTCCTGAGCACGCCTGGAGAAGGCTTCCCCGGGGAGTGATGAGTGAACTGGTGAGTGAACTGGGGTCTGAAGTCAAACGCATCACTGCTCGCAACTTTTAAGATCCTAATGAGATGCAACGTTCAGGATTATAGCATTTCCGTGAACATGTAGTTCAGCACTCACGGAGCCCCTGTATTGGGATTGGTTTCTGGGATAGAGGATTCAGGTGTTGGTGAGTCTTAACCAAGCAGGGTGCCTCTAGCAAAGAACACAGAGCTCTGCTAAAATGTGGCAGTCAGGAGAAACAGAAAGATTTTATTGAGAATGGATGGTATAATTACCATCCCTGAAGATGAAGCATATAATTCTCTAATCTCTGGTTTTGAAAATGTTGACAAAATCTGGTCTGAATGGCTGTGAATAACCGAAAGCCTTTGAAAGGTAATAATTTCAAAGATGATTATGATTTCAGATCTACTTCCGGAATATATTAATTTCACTTTTCGTTTTAATCCATAGCATGGCAAACATCTGCTGAAAACACCTGCTGTCGCCAATCTCTGAAAGGTGCCAGCTGAGTCTAAACAAAACTCTCTGGTTACTTTCCAGAATCCCCCATTCCAGAGCAAACACAATAATCCAGGTAAAGAATCAAATCTAAAATTAGGCCACATCAGAGGTCAGACTAACTCTATCTACCAATCTAAGCAGACATTGGATATATTTTTTCTCTCTTCAGAGAAATGTATTTAGAAAAAGCATTAGGAAAATAATATGGAGAGGAAGCAGAAGCCAAGAAAAAAAAAATCTACTGCTAGAAGGGATTTTAAAGAATCTCTTTCAGGGTTTTCAGTTGGGCTCAAGTCTTGGAAGGCTGTACATGCTGGTGGTAGACTGCTGAGCTGGACCTAGAACGCAGGGGCTTCTGCCTTGCCCCTAGAACTCTCCTCTTACAGAGGGGCCTTCCTGCCTGTCATTCTCACAGCAGCTTCCCTAATCTGATGCAAACTAATATATTAACTGCCCCCAGTCAGGCCAGCTCTACTGTGAGCTTTAATTGTCCACAGAGACAACTTGGCTAGGATATTTCAGCACCATTTAATAAACTGTCCAGACACTTTCTGTATATTAAATGGAAATGACTTATGACTTGACCTCATGACTTGACCAAGAGATGGTAAAATATCACCTCTCATAACTGGACTGGCAAAGCTGAGCTTACTCATTATGTAAACAGATCTATTTTATTTTCATGGCATTGTCTATAAATATTTTATAACAAATGATTAAATATCAAAAATGTTTATCAACCAGCTTTATCTTGATAACATAATATTAGGGAAAATAAGTATTTCTGTTCTGTAGTATCATGCACATAAACACAATGCTAATTAGGATCAGCACAACTACTACAATGCTAATTACAACTCACTTTATCTAGTTATTAAAGCAGAATGCTATATAAACTTTAGGTGGCATTTTCTTAAAATTCTGTATTTATTTCAGACAACCCCACAAAAACAAGTAAAATACACCAATATTTTAAAAGTCAAAATCACATGAATTTTTCAGTATGATTTCAAAAGGAATGAAAATCAATTAAAATTACCTAGTCTAACTAGGTATGTGCAATCTTTGAGTGCTATTAGACATGAATCTCGAGTCAAAGTCAATTGAGTCAATAAAGTAGGAAATTTAATTCCAATTCTAATTCATAAAATGTCTCTATTTCTTGCATGAATAGAATGGAGTTGATAATAGTTATTAACTCTATTACAAGAAAGCACAGGTAAAGACTAGTAGCAAACTGTAAAATCTGTAAGCATTTATAATACAGATGTACATATTATATTATGACCGCAGCCATTGGGTTTTTTTAAAGATTTTTTTGATATGGACCATTTTTTAAAAGTCTTTATTGAAGTTTTTACAATATTGCTTCTGTTTTATGTTTTGGTTTTTTGGCCGCGAGGCATGTGGGATCTTAGCTCCCCGACCAGGGATCAAACCCACACCCCCTGCATTGGAAGGCGAAGTCTTAACCACTGGACCGCCAGAGGAGTCCCCTAGTCATTGTTTAAATGATGTATTTGGTCCTCCAAACTTCTGCAGATTTAAAAAATAAATCCGTGTCATCAAAATAGATTTGAATCTGGAGGCCCTGAAATAATTGCAAAATAATGATAAAGCTACACAATGAAAATTCCAAGATGTTGTGTTTTATATATATATGTACTATTTTCTTTTACTCAACTGCAAGTTATCACACTGAAGTGCAAAGTGGAAGCATTCACAAATCCTCTTTAAGTTAAAAAAAATAAAAAACCCAACCTATCCTGATTCATATAGACAGCTAAAACATCCTTAAACATGGAATCACTTGAATACTTTGCAACACATTTTCAGAAGCACTAAGAATTCAATATACTAGCTTCCCTCAGATACACAATTGAACACTTCTCTCACCATTTAAAGCCCCATAAAAAGGCAAAGGAGAGATTTCAAATTCAAATAAATAGTATTTCAAAATATGTGTCTATACGTCCTTTGGTAAACAACCAAAAAAATGACATGTTAAAAAACTCTTAAAGGATATGGCTCACTCATCATTTCTCATAATTCTCACACTCACATTTTTTATGTGCATGGCAAATTTCCAATCCAAAGGATTATGAAAAACATTAGAACTAAGATCCAAAGTTTACCGTGTTTAAAAGTAGTCATTTTCCTTTTTCTTTTTTTTTTTACATGCCACTCTAAGATTTACGTCTCCTGCATTTCAGCAGTAAATATTAAACACCAGTTTCCTAGCCTGGCTCATCCTTGAGAAAAGTATTACAGCCAGTCCAGGGGAGAATCCATCCTCTGTTTGAAAAAGGAAACCACATGCTCCAATTGTCTACCACTACTGGTGGTTTTCTAGAAGAGAGAAATTTAACAATCTGAACTCAACAATCATGTATAACCTATCTGTGGGGTAGCGATGGATTACTGCTGGCCTTAAAAGACTTTTCTGACTAAGTTTTCAAGAAACTGAAAAACTTTTAAAATTCGGACAGAGCTCTTTGCTACACACTGTAACTTGACACTAGGCTGAAGAAGTTGACCAAGTTTAAGTAACCCAAGAGGAACTGTTTCCTGCTTTCTGTTAGAGCAGACTGCAATGACCTGTAGTAACACTGCTGAGACAGAGGTTACTATCGGGCAGTAGATGCCGCTATCAGGAAGTCAGTTAGGTCTTTTTTTCTTTCTTTCTTTCTTTTTTAAATTCTTTTTTAATTTTTTTGCGTTGTGGCACTGATCTCAAGTGTTTGTAAGAATTCAACCTTGCTCTCCCATTGTCTATAAAAATAAGAAAAACACCAGAAGAGTTGGAAAATGTACCCCAGGCCAACTATGCAGCTCTCTTTTCACCTCAACAAAAGAACTGTGCTATGGAAAACTTCGAAGTTATAACCAACTCACTCTGTATCAAAACAAACTTGCCTGTGAACATCTCTGGGAAGGGACAGTGGCCCTTCCTAAATGGAATCAAAGGTCTATTTGACATTGGTTTATTTTAGCGTCACTTTACCTAGTCTGCTCCTGTAAGATGAGATGAGGCTCCACGAAGAACTTGACTCTCAGTTTAAGCCGGTAAGGGGCCAGCCCATCCATCTGCTGGGAGATCCGATTTCTCAGATTTAGCCATAAACTTTCACCTTTGCTACCCGTAAACTGCAGTCCAAAATAATCAACTTCTATAATTCCCAATCGCCTGCACACCTAAAACAAAAATGAATGCAGCGTGGATGAGCAAGTGGTCCATGTGGTCAAGGCAAACCCAAACACTCCATCTGAGTCTAAGATTCCTGCCTATTGTTTTTTTTTTTTAAAAAAAACAAAGCTCAACAACGGTGTTACAATTCCTGTTGTCAGCTAAAACAACAGAGTTCTAAGGCTCCAGTGATGCGAAACCACTAGATGTAGTATAGAGGCACAAAAGGAGTTCTCAAAATGTAGCCTTCCAGAAAGGCTGAGGACGGGAATCCACGGGGTATTTTCCTTCTTATTCCAATCACTGGAATTCCCTCCACTAGCACAATCTGCACAGCTGATTTGGCAGCTTATGATCTGGACAATTTTAACCATCTGGACTCCAAAAAAGCAAACACACTGAGGAAACACGCCACAAGTGTCAGCTAAGCTTTGCAGGAGGTTTTCCAAACATCTCAGGTCGAGGGGGTTGGAGGGCACAGCGTTTCACTTGAGATCAAATTTTCTGTCACACCACTATGCACTGTTTGGAACCGTTCCTCCTCACTCCTAAGGAAACGCGTGCTTAAAGACAACCGAGGAGTCCATGACCCAAACCTACCGTCCTCTCGTCCCCCGCGAATCGGGAGATGCAAGGAGGTGCATAGGAAATGCTTCTCCATTTGAGAAGCATCAAGAGGTAAGGGCACTGCTTGTCTGCCGAGCAACCCGAGGGACCTGCGACCGCCTCCAGCCACCTCATCCCGGGACGCAGGTGGCGCTGCCAGGCCCCGCGGGGACCCGACAGGAGGCATCATTCACACACCTGAGGCAGGTGTGCTGGGCCGCCTGCTTCCGGGAAAGTCCCGGGCTGGAGGGCAGGGGGGCAGGCCCGCAGCGCGTCCCCCGCGCCCTCCACCCCCACCCCACCACGCGCCCCCGGCGCGCCACGAAGGGGCCGCGCGCCCCACGGCCTCGTGGAGGAGGGGGCGCAGGCCGGGCGCCTGGGGCGCACTAACCCCGCCGCCGCCGCTGCGCCTCCGGCCCCCGGCAAGCGGCGCGTCCCGGCGCCACAGCGAGGCCCCTCGGCCTCGGGGAACCGGCCTGGACCCCGCGCCTGGCCCCTGGTCCTCACCTGGTTGAGGCAGTCCTCGCCGTTGGCTTTCGCCTCCACCTCCACCTCCATCAGCACCGCGTCCGGCCTCGTCACATAGCACAGCATGGCTGGGGCCGCCGCTGCCGCCACAGCCGCCTCGTCTTTGGTGTGCGCGGGGTTCAGACCCAGCTCCGGGCTCGGCGAGGCTGGCCCTCGGGAGGCTGAAGCCCTGCAGACCACTGCCCTGCGCCCCGCAGCCGCCTCGCCCTCCCCGCCACCCCCTCTCCAGCCCGCCCGCCAGCTGGCTCTCCGGCTCCCGCGGCGGCACCGCACTCCAGCAACCCGACTGCCTGCGCCGCAGCGGGGACTTCTCTGATATAGCGGCCCCGCCCCCTTCGGCTGGGGCCCCCGCCAATCACGGAGGCCCCGCCCCTCCGCCGCCGCCCGACCAGCCAATAGCAGCGGCCGCTCGGCCGCCGCCCGACCTCCCAGAGCCGGCTGAGTTCCCCCGGCCGCCGGGGAGGTGGTAGCTTGCGGGAGCTGAGCGCTGCGCAAGGAGGGAGGCCTCGGACGCGCTTGCTACCTCTGCTCGCTGGGAGACGCTGCTCCGAGCCAGCGACCGCTCGGGGCTCCCACGTGGGGTCGCCTTTCTGTCGGGCTTGAATTTACAGTGGTTAAACGCCTCCAAGCTACCGCTGTTCTTCAGAAGCCTTGGGTCGCTCCAATAGCGCGTTTGGAGGGCGGGGTGGTGGTCGTCGTGGTGAAAGCAGATAGCAAAGGGAGCAACCCCGAAGCCTGAAAAGAAAATGATTTCCCTGGGGTTTGCCTCAGTGGGCTGTAGGAAGGCGGAATTTTTGTTCTTTATTTTAGACCTCGTCATTGAGAAAACAAAATATGAGTATAAAAGTTTTTGCTGTCGTTCAATAAGCCAGGGAGCTTGATCTAGTGCTTTCTCTATGAAACCTCTCCAAAGGCTTCTATTTACCCGTTGTGCTGAATCAAAACACCGTACGGGCACTAAGGCCCTCTCTCAGGTTGTCCATCCTATCTCACGTCTTAGCTCATTTGTCATTAAACATTAATGGAGCACCTGCTCCAATGCCAGTCCCTTCTCTCAGGCAACCAGGTGTTATCCCCACCCTCAGAGTATCGGACTTATCTCGGAATCTCAATAGAAGGTATTAATAATTGAAGGTCTACAAGTCTTCCCTCATTTACCACTTGTTTCTCTTAGTCAACGCGTTACTCAGCCTACCTCTGGTTTCTTTATAGGAGAAGCCAGAGATGTGGGTTTCAGCTTTGGACCGTTGAAAACTGACTTCATCTCTCTGCAGCTCAGTGTTTCAGCAGTCAGATGGAGACCACAATCTCTGCCCCGCCGTTCCCCAGCATTGCTGTGAAGAGCAGCAGAGATAATGGTCATAAAAGCACTTGAATGACCCGGTACACGATATATATAAGGAAACCTATAACGTCAGCTCTGTCACTGCCTGCCTATGACTTCTGTCCTTATCCCTTTCCCGAAGTTCCAATTATCTCTGTCCTGGTGGCCTTCATTTCTGAAGAAGTAAGAAGGATATCAGAGCAGAAGACTACTGGTTAGGATCCTCTAATAGTCTTTCACTAAAGCCGACTCTGGCTAAAACGAAAGCAAGTCCTGACCACCGGTGTTGCAGACGGGCATGCGCACTCACATCTTTCTTTGTGTCTTTTAAGAATACACCTCACGATATTGCGCTGCTGAAAACAGTCCCGTCTTGTATCAGCTCTTGTTCCTCATTCACTTAATTTCAGTTTACTGATCCAGGAAATTCATCTGGGAGATAACATTTGGATAATTGTTATCTAATCTATGCTTAATCTCTAGAAATTTTTGATCCGGGAGAAGAGGTGAGAGGCAAGACGGAGGCCAAGTGTATTGGGTAACATTTTTGTTTATTGAGCGACTAAGCTGGCTAAACCAACGCCGACTAACCAAAAGTTGGCTAATTTAAGCAAAAGGGAATTTAGTGCACAAATTTGGCGAGCTCACAGAATCAGCAGGGACTAGGCATGAAAATGAATGGAAAGGGAGACATATTGATTGGCCAAGAACAAAAATCAAAAACCAAAAACAAAACAACCAAACACCAAATATTTGGGATTTTACCAGGGATATTTCTTAATACAAACCCAGATTATGCTTTGGCTATGGGATGGTTGGTAAAGATTCCAGTTGTTTTTGAAATTGAATCACCAGATAAGACTGAAGTGGAGAAGGATTTCTTAAAACAAAACAATGCTAAAAATAGGAAAAAACGGCACTTGGGGAGGGGATAGAAATCATGATGACCAAGAAGAAAAGGAATACTGGCTTCTCTTAGCATATACAGGAAATGGGAGACCCTAATCTACCTCTCTCTTCCTTGTCTTTCTCTTTCTTTCCTAATTTCTTCCTTGAGTAGAGAGATGGAGAGACAGGTTAGTTAGGAATAAGAAGGCTGAGTATGCTGGTTACTGGGTGAGAAAGCAGATTATGTTCAAAGACCTGGTTCAGGAATAGAAAGCCCACAGTAGAATTGCTTCCTAGAGGATCCCACCGTCTGGTAATGCTAGGAAACGCCTGGAGCCAGTTTCAAGCCTCAGCTGGGTCTAACTCCAAAATAAGCCTGCACACCCAGGCCTGGGGGTGGTAACTATATTGGAATGAGCTGTGACTGGCAGCTCCGGATTAGCCAGAGAGGTGCTACATGTTACTTGTGTCTGCTATCTTATGCTCTTGATTAGCTATCACCTTTTAAAGATAGCATTAAAATTAACCAGCAAAGTAAAAGGATCAGTTGCATGAAGGTAGATTTTAAAAATAGAAACCATAGCTTAAGTGGCTGTTCAAATACACCCAGACTCCACACTTTTTCTCTCTCATATATGAGGGCTCAAGACTGAGCACCAGATAATATTTGTAGGATAAGATGTGATGGTCATCTGGCTGTAAACGAAGTCTGATCTGGCTGGCTGCATACCTCTCCACGTGCATTCCTCTCTAAACACGGCACACGCCACTGCAGAAATCCTGTGCTGGGTCAAAGGAAAGGCCCTTCTCCCTCTTTACCTCTTGAACGTTCATTTGTAAGAGCATAGAGGGAAGAACAGTTAGCAACTGCCTAAAAAACTGTCCCTGGGCTTTCACACATTGTTCAAGCTAATTATTCTATCAGCAATGCTTTGTCGGGCACAAGTGTGTTAAACTGCGTGGAGTGAGCTGAAATCTCTCATTTGAAATGTTAGACTTGTGAAATTCAGGAGTAGTTTAATTTGATGTTGGCCTACCATCAAAGCAGAGCATCTCATTTCCAAAACTGGCTGTCTGAAGAGTCAAAGAAGGAATGGAGAGAGAATAGGCAATGCCCGTGTTACAAACTCTGGAACATATTAAATGGCATTGTCTTAAATAGCAGGCAGTTTAAATGGTTTTTTTCCTAGTTGGGAGAGTTATGGTAATCTACTTAGAAAAGATTGAAAAGTACAAGGGAAAAACAAAGTACGTGTATTTTATCAGGCATTTCCAGTTAGTATTGATGTTTTACTTTTGTACTTTGCATGCAATGTGCTCTAAATTTTGATTGTGATATAATCAAATACTGCATATGAACTTCTGGAGAAATATCAAGAGAGCAAGAAACACTTGCTGTGGGAGTTCCAAATCTAAACCTAGTGTTAGGAATATTAGGAAAATTATAAACAATTATAAACAGAAAGAACAACCTCCATGAAAAAATTCCAACTATTACTGTTTCTCAGCTTTCTTCTTTTTTTTTTTAATTTTCTGAAATATTACCGTTTTCTCTTTGTTTTCCTTCTTACTCCTAGTATGCCCTGTTATGTCACACTTTATGACATGTTTACTTCTTTGGCATGTATCATTTAGTTGAGAGATGCTCAGATCTGGGAAATAATTTCCAATTTGGCAGGTATTGTGTAACAACAAGAATATTTTGTGTAATACTTTAATACCTGTCTTCTATTTACGGAGATGATCAATGCTCAGGCAGTTGCTTCTCAGGTCTGGTGATA
This sequence comes from Balaenoptera acutorostrata, assembly GCF_949987535.1. Lineage (NCBI taxonomy): Eukaryota > Metazoa > Chordata > Mammalia > Artiodactyla > Balaenopteridae > Balaenoptera > Balaenoptera acutorostrata. The sequence goes on from NC_080073.1 coordinate 94,921,060, forward strand.
TGCAAATGCTATTCCACCCACAACAAGGTGTACAATCATTCTGATCTTGAATGAGGTTGGGTAGATAGATGCTAGGGATGCAGCTGGGATCCATGGAACAGAGGACAGACCCAGTGTGCCCGAGGCTCAAACTCACAAACCTGTCCTAATTGGTAGGTGTTCTAACCAGTTGCTCTGCCCCTCACACCATGTCTGAGCATACCTTTCTGTAAAAAAGGGGTCAGCATGATATATTGTGTGGGGGGTTGTGACACAGAACTTAGTGGGGGTGGCCATTCCCAAAATCAGTGGCTCATGAGGTAGTACCAACTTTCCAGGGATAAAACGACAACTGTTAGAAATGCTATAGAAATAGCGAAAGGACATGAAATCAGTTACATACTTTGGAAGAACCACAAGCTCTTATTAAACAAGATAATGAAAACTGAGTGCTTCGGGGTGAAGCAACTTCTCACTAAGCTTTAATCACACCACCACTTCCCAGCTCACTTACTGTGCCTGATATCTGCATACATTATAGCACTTGATATGCAAATCTTACCCCTGCTTCAGTTATTCAATATTTTGTCCTTGCTGTGCTTTTAGAGATTGTGATGATTTGAAAATGACTTGAAAACAATAGTGTGCTTTCTCCCTGGCAATCTCTCAGTAGCTGTAAGTACCCAGCATCCTCTGTCCATTGCTTTTCCCTCCCTCTTCTCTCCCCTGGTTCAGAATTCCTGGGAGAGGTTGGACAAGAAGCCATCTGCATCCAAGGATGAGGGAAAGCAACCTTGTATCTCCCTATGTGCTTTGATGGATCTGAACCTCAGACCCTAGCCCTCCATCAGAGCCGTTTTAGCTACCAGAGCCCAGGGACACAGCTGTCATTAGGTGGGGGGTGTGGGAATTTCTCAGGTTGGCTCAAACAAAAGATGCTGCCCTTCCTAAGGCCCAGACTTCCAGGAGAAGAAGAGTCTGAGCACGTGTGCCCCGGTGGTTGGTGTGAATATGGTGCCCACCAAGAGTTAGGCCTAGATGGGCACTGTGAAGCCCAGAGAGCAAACCACGTCTTGTGCTGACCTTAGTTTTTATGTAATTGCCCTTGGTTATCCCTTAATCACCTGTAAAACTTGTCCAAACAGCCCAGCCCTGTCTTAGCTTTGTACAGAATATGGTGGGAATGCCCTCAGGATCTCACTTGCATCTGAGTTTTAAATTATACAGAACCACTCTTGGGACAGTATGGAGGCAATAATAGTAATTACAAGGAGTAATTCTAGAGAAAGGTGAGAAGTCCACCTGCCTACATATATGGAATGTTTACTTCTTATTTTCCACCTTGGAGGATCTAGTTTTTAATTTTGTTCAGTGTTTTAGTTAGCTCAGGCTGCTGTAACAAAATACCATAAATTGGGTGGCTTAAGCAATAGAAATGTCTTCTTTTGCAGTTCTGGAGGCTGGAAAGCCCAAGATCAAGGTGCCAGCATGGTGAGTTTCTGGTGAGGGCTCTCTTCCTGGCTTTTAGACAGCTGCCTTCTCCCCGTATCCTCACATGGTGGAAAGAGAGAGTGAAGAAGCAAGCTCTCTGGTGTCTCTTTTCATAAGGGCACTAATTCCATCAGGAGGGCCCCACCCTCATGACCTCATTTAATCCTAATTGCCTCCAAAGGTCCCACCTCTAAATACCATCATATCGAGGGTTAGGGCTTCAAGGTACGAATTGGGGGTGGAGAGGGACACAATTTAGTCCACAGCATTTAGGAATGCACCAATTCCATGTACTCCCACACACATTTCCCATCTTAATACATTTTCTATATAATGAATAAGTTCAAATATATATCTATTCATATTGACCTGAGGAAGGAATTATTAATAGCTCATCAACTGAGGTTTGGTTCACATTTTCACTGAGCAACATAGTAACTTGTTAGCCAAAGTAAAACTCTTTCTAGCACATGCTTACAGGAGACATGAGTGTTTACTGAGCTGAGGGTCTGCTGTGGAATTTGCTTACTACTGTGAAATTTGAACATATTCTTTTATTTATCCACACTAAAAGTAATTTAAAAATTAAAAAAAAAAGTAAGGACACAAACCAGCAAACAAAATGCTTATAACTGATAGTTTTGGCAGTACACAGTTCATAAATTCGCTCACTGCTATTATTATTATTGTTGTTGTTATTGTTATTATTCATTGATAAGCTATTATTGCTATTATTTATTTGGTCTTTAGCATTCACTCATTCATTTATTCAACAGATGAAAGATATGCTAAAAAAGTGTTAGACACTAGGGATGGAATAAATAACAAAACTTCCCTCATGAAACTTACATTCCAGGAAGGTAAATAGACCATAAACAAGATAAGCAAGTAAACTGTAAATGCTAAGCAAAAAATGACTGAGGGAAGGGGGATAGGAAGTATGGGGAGTTGGGGTGGGGTATGATTTGCAGTTTTGGATAAATTGGCCATGGAAGGCTCATGGAGAAAGTTACAGAAGCAAGACCCAAAGGATGCAGGGCATGGATAGATGGAGTCCTGTGAATGAATATCTGTGGGGAAAGCCTTCCCAGAAGAGGAAATCCCCAGTGAAAAGCTTTGGAGTTGGGGGCAGGGTATGAGCTTGAAGGTAAGGAGGAAATTAGGCAGAGGAGTGACAGCAGAATCTGAATTATATCCATTGTTAAAAATGACTGCATTTTATTTTCTTCATATTTGAAGATAAAGTCCAAGAGAATTATATGTGTAAATAATTGACAAATTATCTCTGTTAAAAATCCTTACATTTGAACCTGCCTTTCCTTTAAAATACTGAAAGTTAAAATTCATTATTATTTTTTTCTTTTCCATCAACACTAAACTTTTTTTTTTCATCCATTTCTCAGAATCTGGCCACCAGTGGTAAATGCAAGGAAAACAATGTTCAAACAGCAAATCTCTTTATCTTGGGGTTGAATTTAGATGGAAAAACTTGTAATACAAAGTTCTAATTAGCTTCATTTTAATAGAGTAGGGCAAATATATACTCATGGAAACAAGATTCTATTTGGTTTGATATTATTGTTCTTCTCATGACTAAAACCTATTTTGATTTATCATAGACAAACAGCCCAAGGCAGGTGTTGGATTTCAGCATTGTGATAGATTAAGAATAAGCAACATTCACATTTTCCAGGTGCTTTGAGAATAATGAAATCCTCCCCTTCCTTTTCTAGCTCCAGTCATTAAGAGGTCTTTCTCAGATTGTAGTTGTTTCTAACCAGCTTCAAATATATATAGATTTTTTAAAACTCTCATCTAGCTGTGAAAATGCCTGCTTTAAAAACAGCAAGTCTTAGATGGTACATGAATGCAGGGTATAAAATGAGATAATATGGGCAAAAATACTTAGAAAAGAAAAAGTGATATTCAAATGTACAGTGTAAAATGGTAGTATTCCTTTAAATCGCTCACCTGTGTTCTGTGCCTTTATTATCCATTTGATGTCCTGCTGTGTAAATCAGCTCTCCTAGGGGACAATTCTTGCTGGTGGATGACTGGCGGGATTTGCTGCTTCTGGTGATATATAGTAAGACCAGTTAGATCATTCCTTACTATAAATGTAAAATCATGTTTGGCCATTAATTTTAGTATATGTCATGAAAAGGAAAACACATTATCAATAATTAAAATTATCCTAAGTATTTACAGTGGTGCCTTGCAATATTTACATAATATTAATAAGACCATGTTAAACATTTTTTAAGGTCTAAAAGCCATCTTTTATTATTTAAATTTTTTTTACTTGACATAATATTCAACTTACAGGAGAGAATAGTACAGAGAATTTCCATGCAGTTTTACACCAGAATCCTCAAATATTGATCACTCTAGCTTTATCCTTCTTTCTCTTTATGAATGTAATCTTTTCCTGAACTGTTGGAGAGTAAATTGCAGACATGATGCTACCTTTAACCCTAAATACTTCAAGGATAAGTATTAATTGAAATGAATATCCACATATCCCCAAATTAGGATATTATCTTACAGAATCACATGCAATTATCATAATCAGGAAATTAACTTTGATGTGATACTATTATCTAATATCCAGACCTTATTCATATCTCACCAATTGTTCCATTAGTGTCTTTTATAGCAAAAGAAAAACTCTGGGTTATGCTTTGCATTCAATTGTCACACTTTATCCATCTTTGATCTGGAACATTTCATCAGTCTTTCTTTGTCTTTTATGACATTGATATTTTGAAGAGTATAGATCTTGTAGAATATGCCTCAGGTTGAGAATAATCATTTTAAAAGTAAAAGCAAAGATAACACAATGTAACACACCTATTCCAAAGAAATGTAAAGGGTTTATTAAAGGCCAGACCTTCTCCTTAATGTCCCTCACACACTTTTGCAGTTTCCGAAATCAATTGTCGTCATAGATGGGGCTTTCAAACTTGAAATCTTATTTGGAGGTCATAAGGAGAGAAGGCTAAGACACTTGCCCTTAACTGCTGCGATCAAATTCCAATTAGACGGGTTGACAGTCAGCTTTGTGAGGGCTTGGCCATTCCTCACTGGACTAACCTTCATTTATTTGCAGGTTTTTCAAAGCTACAAAGCCCTCACTGGATGCTTTCATCAAAAGAAATCAAACTATGAAAAGGGTTCACTGTTCACCAGTCCCTCCCTCATCGCTGGGACTATTCAGTTCCCTTGACCTTCTTACCAGTTTCAGTAACCTTCCTACCTTCCCTAATAACGAGACTCTGGTCACTTGATGATATTGCTTCACTGCCTCGCAGCTCAGCTCTCCTGCTGGTGCTCCTGTTGTCAGCTCTCCTTCCCTTTGTTGTGGCAATGGAAAATGAGTGTCGGGCTTCCCTGGTGGCGCAGTGGTTAAGAATCCGCCTGCCAATGCAGCGGACACGGGTTCGAGCCCTGATCTGGGAAGATCCCACATGCCGCGGAGCAACTAAGCCCGTGCGCCACAGCTACTGAGCCTGCGCATCTGGAGCCTGTGCTCCGCAACAAGAGGGCCCGTGATATTGAGAGGCCCGCGCACCGCGATGAAGAGTGGCCCCCGCTCTCCGCAACTGGAGAAAGCCCTCGCACAGAAACGAAGACCCAACACAGCCAAAAATAAATAAATAAATAAATTTAAAATCCAAAAAAAAAAAAAAAAAAGAAAATGAGTGTCACATCCACCTAAGGAGCAGGAAAAGTATGCAAGTGTCAAGTGGCACATAGCAGGCAAGTCCTGTGTGGTTGGTTTATCAGATACCTCAGCCCTGTCTAACCCTTAGATGCTCACCTTCAGGGTACTCTCAGCCTCTGTCTGCATATTCCACCCCAGAGGAAGATTCTCCTGTAGGTCTCTGAGGGTGACCAGCCCCTGGGGGCTCAGCATCCCCCATACCCAGCAAAAATAATAGAAGAGAAGAACAGAGAGCGGACAGAATCTGCCAGGGTGGCAGAGCCTTTAGGATCACCCCTCCCTCCTTACTTCACTGTTGATTAAAGTTTAAGAACCAGTGGGGTAATATAACTATTAATAGAATGTAAAATACACACCAGATCTATGAAAGAAAATAACCTGGAAGGAAATACACAAAAATGTTGGCTGTGATTATTTTGGTTAACAGGAATTTATAAAAAGAAATTTTTTAAAAAACCACCTAATTTTCTTTATTTTAGAAATTTAAATGAGTCGCCATTGCTTTTGCTATCTAAAAAAATAGTATTAAAAATAGTCTTGTTGTAGTTCCTTAGCATTACTCGAAATATTAATGAGGTATTTTAAACTAACCAAAGAAATAGAACTTTGATATGGAGTTCCACTATGAATAGACTGAAACTCCATTAGTTACACTTCAAAGGATAAATATTAATATTATTCTACCCACTCTGTCAATTCAAGATACTAATTAACTATTCAGGTTATTTCCCCAAATAATATTTAGCAGGTATTTATACTTGGACAAGTAGGTTACTGGAAAAGTAGTAGTTCTGGTAGTCTTTAAATTCTACTAAGCCCATGTTTCTTATTTTCTAAAATACCATACATTCTAATTACCTGAAAGTCCTTTGAACCTTGTTAATTATAATAATATCATCTCATTGCCCCAGGACAAATATTAAGGCAGAACCTTTTGACGGTTCTTCCAGTAACACCAACATGTAGTTTCAGATATAAAGGAAGGAACCAATTTAACTGGAGGAACAAGCGGTATCATACTAAAGAGATTTTCATACGGAAGGATGTCTTTACCTATATATATATATATATATATATATATATATATATATATATATATACACACACACCAAGTATATATTTTAATATGACAATGTCTGAGATACTTCCAGAGAGAAATAAAGCGATGCTTTCTCTAAAAGCTTATGAGCTAAGTTAAACGGTAAGTCATTTGTTACCAACCTCCAATGTTTCCTATTCCTTGACTGTAAGATCATTCCGTTGTAAGTCTGCCACTTTCTATGAGATCATGTGTAAATTACTCATCTTGCTTAGCCTAAATTTCATAATCTCTGACGAGTTTACTTGCCTGTTTGATTTTGGTGAGGACTAAATGAAATTATGCAGGGTCCTTGGCACCCAATAAGCCTACAATAATTATTGGCCATTATTACAACTCCATAGGTTTCCTCATTTGGAAAAGAAGGTGGTTGATTAGATTACGTCAAAATCATTTTCAGAATTTCCTGCTGCTACCTAAAAAGAACCTGCCTCTTATATGTTCTTCCTTAGTGGAACTTACTTGGTAAATGATTAAAAATCACTTCTGTTGAGTATATATTCTGAAACTTCATTATCAAAATTCTAATTACCAGTTATATTTCATTTTGCATTTAATTCTACTGGTTTCCAATTTATATGATTTTCTTTCATTTTTTATTGAATATGTGAGAAAATATTTAACTTGGGCTACATTTTGTTGTTGTTGAACTTGATTCATCATTTTATTGAACTGGGCGCATTGTCCTAAATAGCCTTTTGCCTTGGGCTCTTGGAAAGCAGGTCTATCAACACTGTCCTCTGTGGTGACCACAATTCAGTCAGCATAGTCCTGGCTACCAATATAATCCAAGTAGGTGGTATGATAGTTGAACGGCAGAAAAGCACTTCTAGATCATCTGTAGAGACTGTAGCATAATCTAGGTAAGTGTAGATGATCAAGTGTGGACTATAGTTCTAAGTCAGGGTTATTTCTATGTGGCCTTTTGTTTCACAACTAAAAAAAAATCACTAAACTGTTATGCTGGTAGTTTCATTATTATTTGGCTTAGCTAGACTTTTAACTTATAAACAAACAAAAGGACCTATTAGCAAAACAGTTTATTCCAAATGGTTTCTTTGAACTAGCAATACTGATCTTAAGATTAAATGCAGAGCTTTAAAATTATAGAATTCTTTAAAATTGTGCTGATCCTGGAATTTTCTTCTCCTATTTTGTCCTTTTGTTTCAGTAAAAGAATGGCATTCCTTTTTTAGTCTCTACCTTCCTGGTTATGACTTACTGTACATTATACGGTTTTCTAAAGGGTGAGCTGACATACAATATAAAATTATACAGGTGTGAGGAAGCGAAACATTTTATCTTTTTGATCTTCATATGTGGTTAAAAAAATCTACTTTCCTCTATCTTCATGAAAAAGAATCTAATAGCATGGCCTTTCCCCCTCAATCAGAAGTTATTTTCCAGGTCATCAATCCAACTTATTAATAGTTAAAATTCTTCAAAACTCCTAGTTTGAATAGAATCCGCACAGATTGTTATTTTATGTCTGTGGCTTCATTATCTGGTTTCCTCCACTTCCAACCAAAGCTTTCAAAACTTTTCCTCCTCTACTCTTGAAAGTAGAAAATGGGTTGTCATCTGGGCTAATATAACCTGAGTTCTCATTGCTTAATAATGTATTCAGCAGGCTAAACCAGTCCTTTCTGAACTATTTGACAAATAGTAGGGGTATGGAAATGTTTTTGAGTTAATAAATGTTCAGCTCTCAAAGCAAGTTATATTTTAGCAAACTTATGAGTAGATATATATTAAGGGAGTCATTTTTAAAACAAACTTTTTATTTTAGAATAATTTGCAAAGATAGTCCCCGGGGGTTTCCATACACCCTTCACTTAGTTTCCCCTAATGTTAATATCTTGCTATGATACATTTGTCAAAACTAAGAACTGACATCGGTACAATACCATTAAATAAACCTATAGACATTTTTTGGATTTCACCAGTTTTTCGACTAATGCTCTTTTTCTCTTCCAGGATCCTCTTCAAGATACCACATTACATTTAGTTGTCATGTATCCTTAGTCTCCCCTGATCTGTGACAGTTTTTCAAACGTCCTTCATTTTTCACAACCTTGACAGTTTTGAAAAGTACAGCTTGGGTATTTTGTAGAATGTCCCTCAATTTGAGTTTGATGCAGAGTTGTAAGTGCCATTCCCGTTGCACCCTGTCGGGGTAGAAAATATCAACATGATTTATCGCTGCCCTTGATCCCTTGGTTAAGGGAATGTATATCAGGTTAATGTAATTATCTCTAATTAAAAAAAAATAAAACTATCAATGCAGCCTCCAGATATAGTAAAGTAAGACATTTACAAACATGAACTTGACATATAAAAGGTATTGAATTTTAATTACAACAATTGCATACCACTTATTCAAATAATGATTATATATTTATCTCAGTGATATTGCCATCTCCCCTTTAAATGAATAATTCAATTTATTACTTATCTTAAAATATCTGTGCAGTGACTGCATTGGAATGCATAGTAAGATTATTTCTGTGTTTTCTTTGCCATATTAAAGTTAAAAAGTTCTAAAAGTAAACTGCACGCAAATCAAAATGTTAAATCGTTATGACAATAATGTTGAAGAAACATTTCAACAATCCCCAAACTATCATTCATTGATCCTAGGCTGGAAACCAGTATCAAATGGCAATGCACAATCCTGGAATTTCTGTTCCCAATGGACAATTATCTGGGGAAAATTGGGCTTTGGTAGATCACTTAGCCACCAACCGTACACTGATATACTGCAGCATATTAATGACAATGATATTTGTTTTTTATTGTATTTATTATAATACTATTATTTAAATAATGTTTATGTATTTATTATTAAAATGTGTTTATTCTTGCACTATGGGAGAGTCACTTTAATTTTGATGATTGCAAGTGTGACCTTGAGCAAGTCACTTAAGCTCTCTATGCTTCAGTTTCCTCATCTACAAAATGGAAATAATTGTACATCTTTGCTAGACTATTAGGCATCTCAAACTTAACACACCCCAAAACAAAATTTCTGATTCCAACCTACTTCCACATCTGCCAAATCTGCTCCTTCCTCAGTATCCCCACCTCAATAAATGACAACCTCACCAACTGCTCAGGAGAAAAGCCCTAGAATCTTTGGCTCCTCTCTTTTACACACACCCTACATCTAATCCATCCACAAATCCTGGGCTATTACACTCATGTCCCTACTTCTGCTTTTGCCGCTCTACAGTGTGTCCTCCATAAATAGCCACAGTGATGCTTTAAAATCAAATCACTCCTCTTCTCATAACCCTCCAATGGCTTCTTGTCTCACTCAGAATAAAAGCCAGAAAACTGGTAATGGCCCACGTGATCTGGTCCCCCTCATTCTCCAGCCCACCTCCTAGCCCTCCTGCTGGTTGCTCATTGCCCTGCAGCCACACTGGCCCCCTTGCTATTCCTGAATTGAACATGCTTGTGCCTCAGGGCCTCTGCACCAGTTGTTCCCTCTGCTTAGAAAGCTCTGTCCCTGGGTATTTCCACGACCCACTTCCTTACCTCCTTCCACTCTTAACTCAGAGCCTTTCATGACTACATTCCATACCTTCTTTCCTGCTTTCTTGTTTGGCATAGCACCTCTTACCATCAGGCACAGTCCATAATTTGCTTGTTTATAGTTTATTGCTTGACGCCTTCCTCCTCTCCCTGTCTTCTCTCTACCCCCTCCAAATAGAATGTAAGCTCCCTGGAGCAGGTATTTTGTTTTGCTCACTGCTATATATATCCTCAGGTGCTAGAAAAGTGCTTGGCACATAGGAGGTAATAATTATGTGTGTGTCGGGGGCCCCCAAGGCCACTCCCAGGTCTGGTGATTTTCTAGAAGGACTGGCAGCAGTCATCACAGAGTCGTGCTCACAACTAAGGCTGCTTACAGAGAAAGGCCACATTCAGCAGGAGAAAAGGCACAGGGAATGAAGTACAGCGAAACCATACACAAGCTTCCCAGGGTCTTCTCCCAGTGGAGTCACATAGGACACCCTTAATTCAACCAGCAGTGAGTTGTGACAGGACATACACAATGCTGTCTACCAGGAAATTTCATTAGAGACTCGAGGCCCAGGGTTTGTATTGCAAGTTGGTCACACACACAAGCACCCTCTGCCTGGCAGGTGCCAAAATCTCAGACTCCCCAAAGCAAAGCAGGTGTGCAGCATAAACCACGTTGTTTGCATAGACAGCCCAGGAACCATGAATCATTCTTATCAGTTCTGGGACTGGTGAGAACCCTTCCCAAATCCAAATTCCCAGACGCCAGCCAAGGGCCAACCTTGCAAGCTGGCCTTTCTAAAGACAGCAGTCTCAGGCCTGCCACATTTACTCTTTCTGCACAGTATGTTACAATAATCTGTCACTTTTTAATGGACCAAAAATGGAGCACTTTTGAGCTCAAGAGCAAGATAAGATCCATTAAAGAAAATAAAGTTTCTTGTTTTGCACATTGGAATCCCACTGAATAGATTGTGAGCTTATTTATACTCATCCACACAGTTTGCATATTTTTAAAGTAGCCTGGCATGGAAAGAAGACATGGTAAGAATCTTGTGTGTTGCTTGGATTCTATGCATTTTACGATTTGTTTCTGAAGGAAGTGAGAAGCAGCAAGCTCTAGATGAAGCGAGTGTCTATAAGAGGGTGTCTTGTGATAGCCTTTAGTATAATATCTTTATTTTCTTGCATTTTTGCTTTTTGAGTACTCAGTGCTTAGCAAAGTACCTAGCACAGATGAAGAGCTACATAAATATTTGTACAGTGCATAAATGATACTACTATAAATATTTAATAAAATGGTTCTATTTTATGGGCGTGTAAGTAAAATTCAACTCCTATTTGAGATAATTTGTGACAGATGCTGAATACAACTTGAAGACTGGTTATTACAGCTACTGTGATAAAACAGGTTAAAAGATTTTTTATTGAATCTTATTTAGGTATGTTGGAATTGTAAATAAATAGTTGGCATATATTGCTTTTGTTTGCTCAAGCTAAAAGGAGAGGGGGGAAACGTGTGTGCACACACAAACACACAAGTGCGCGTGCGCGTGCACACACACACACACACACACACCCTTAAAAACCGTCTGGAATGGGAGAAAATATTTGCAAATGAAGCAACTGACAAAGGATTAATCTCCAAAATTTACAAGCAGCTCATGCAGCTCAATAACAAAAAAACAAACAACCCAATCCAAAAATGGGCAGAAGACCTAAATAGACATTTCTCCAAAGAAGATATACAGATTGCCAACAAACACAGGAAAGAATGCTCAACATCATTAATCATTAGAGAAATGCAAATCAAAACTACAATGAGATATCATCTCACACCAGTCAGAATGGCCACCATCAAAAAATCTGGAAACAATAAATGCTGGAGAGGGTGTGGAGAAAAGGGAACACTCTTGCACTGGTGGTGGGAATGTAAATTGATACAGCCACTATGGAGAACAGTATGGAGGTTCCTTAAAAAACTACAAATAGAACTACCATACGACCCAGCAATCCCACTACTGGGCATATACCCTGAGAAAACCATAATTCAAAAAGAGTCGTGTACCAAAATGTTCATTGCAGCTCTATTTACAATAGCCAGGACATGGAAGCAACCTTAGTGTCCATCAACAGATGAATGGATAAAGAAGATGTGGCACATATATACAGTGGAATATTACTCAGCCATAAAAAGAAACGAAATTGAGTTATTTGTAGTGAGGTGGATGGACCTAGAGTCTGTCATACAGAGTGAAGTAAGTCAGAAAGAGAAAAACAAATACCGTATGCTAACACATATATATGGAATCTAAGAAAAAAAAAAAAAGGTCATGAAGAACCTAGGGGTAAGACGGGAATAAAGACACAGACCTACTAGAGAATGGACTTGAGGATATGGGGAGGGGGAAGGGTAAGCTGTGACAAAGTGAGAGAGTGGCATGGACATATATACACTACCAAACGTAAAACAGATAGCTAGTGGGAAGCAGCCGCATAGCACAGGGAGATCAGCTAGGTGGTTTGTGACCACCTAGAGGGGTGGGATAGAGAGGGTGGGAGGGAGGGAGACCAAGAGGGAAGAGATATGGGAACATATGTATATGTATAACTGATTCACTTTGTTATAAAGCAGAAACTAACAACAACAACAAAAAAAAAACCGTCTGGAGTTGTGTAAGGTTGGGGGAAGAGAATCTCTAGTTCTCCAAATCTAGACTTGCTTACAGCAGCCTTCTTAAATGTGAGACTTTCACAGTAATGGTGAGACAGTGGAGAGATTTCTTAGGACAGAATCTCCTAAGAAACTTAAGCCAAATCATTTTCCAAGTTGTAAAGACCAGTGAAAGTAAGGCTGGTTTACTGGGATCTGAAATGAAACAGGTAGAGATTTAAGACAGGTAGAAGTTTAAATGTGCTTATAATCTTGATTTGAATATGATATCTTGTGGTTTAGGACCTTTGCCCAATAAAGCTCCTTTTTATAAATATTATATGTTTTGCCTGATAGATATTTCTAGAGCACTATGTAAGTGGAGCCTGGTAATTAGCTTTTAACATCTGATGAAAATTAGCATGGTTTTCACATATACATAGACCTATATGCCTATGTGCATACATACATATGTGTGTGTGTGTTTTAACTTCCCATGACTGGTTAAAAATGTTTACTTACTCCTATCTTGTCAGAAAATCCAAAATTTATGACAGGAGAGAGTAAAACACTCTAGAAGGGTAACATTAACCCTTTCTCAAGCAGGCAAACTCAGTCCTGATCCACAGTTGTGTTAATAATCATTAACAATATTTTAATGTTCAAGAGTGAAAAGAAGAAACAGTCTTGTAAAAAACACAGTGCAGGGCTTCCCTGGTGGCGCAGTGGTTGAGAATCTGCCTGCCAATGCAGGGGACACGGGTTCGAGCCCTGGTCTGGGAAGATCCCACGTGCCACGAAGCAGCTGGGCCCATGAGCTGCAACTGCTGAGCCTGCGCGTCTGGAGCCTGTGCTCCGCAACAAGAGGGGCCGCGATAGTGATAGGCCCGCGCACCGCGATGAAGAGTGGCCCCCACTTGCCACAGCCAGAGAAAGCCCTCGCACAGAAACGAAGACCCCACACAGCCATAAATAAACAAACAAACAAACAAAAAACACACAATGCAAGCACACAAAAATGTAACATGATGAAACACTTAAAGAGTTTTGCATTTTTGCATAGAGTAACTATCTCTGAAATATTATTGTGGAAGTTCTCCTATGCGAATATTAATTGAACAAGTCAAGGAAACTTGGAAAGTATATTCCTAGATATAAGACTTGAAAATGAATGCTGAACAGTTTTTCTAGGCTATAGCACAGCTAGACGTTGCTAAAGTTTTAGCGCTGAGTCTGATCTTAAGAGACCCAGACAAAATTTTGCACTGTGCAGACTGGGAGGCTAGGTCCAGAGATTTAAAGTCATTTGCCTAAGATCACACAACAAATTTTGGGGCCAGCAGAAGAACCCTTGGCTTCCACTCCTAGAATTTTCTCCAGGATATTCTACTGCTTCCTTCAGTCTCCATGAAAAGGAATTCAGGCATTAATTATCTACTATGTATACAATAGCATAGGAGGTTCTGAATTAATACAGCTTTAATCAGAAAGTGATCTTATGCCTCAAACTGAAGTGTGTCAGGCTTTCCTATGTGATGCCATTTTTAGGTTGTACTCAAAGATCAACAGTTGGGGAAACTATATCTTCCTTGGACTTGCCATGGAAACTGGTACTCTCCAAATGTCTACTGAAACTCAGATGACTTTGATGTAAATGCTGCATTTTTGGCAGAAGAATCCTGGGACTTTGGGGGTGGCCTGTATTTTTCTCAAACAAATAACCGCTTTGTAACAGACTTCCTTCCTTTGGCTGGCCGACTTTCCTGAGTTAGCTGAAGCTGGTGGCCCTAACACATACAGCTGGCCCAGGCAACTTGAATTTAGGATGGCAGCTTAAATTTAGTTGCAACTGCTATATTAGAACCTAAAGAATATCAGTGGTATATTGCAATATATTCTTAAAAACTGGTTAATTGCTTGTGCCTGGGGATTCTCCATGACAGATGACTCCATAAAGAGAGAGAAAATGGTGGTCCCCTCACTCTGGGGCAGACTGATGTGACACAGCAGTCACCCAGTCTGAGCCACTGCCAAGACCTGTTGCAGGTGCGCTGCGTGTTGCCTGAGATGTGCCTGCAGACTCTGAGGATATTTCCCTCTCCCACCCCCTTGCATGCTCAGGGCCCCCTACAGAGTAGAGAGAAAGAGAATCTCTTGTCCTCTTCTTGCTAGGGATCTAATGGCCGGTGGCATCCAAATTTTCTTGTGTTTCCCTTGTACCCAGTGAGTACAAGCCCACGTTCTGAGCACAACCTTAGCAGCTTAGCAGAAGGTAAACCTATTCCTGGCTCTACCTTCAAAACGAGAAAATGAGTCTTTAATTACACAGGCACAGTGTGTTTCAGAACAAACCTCTGATTTCAGGTTAGGATCAATCCCATCCCTCCTCCTACCCATATTAGCCCAGGCTGGTACCTTTCCAACAAATAATTGCTATAATCCAATACTTCATTTACTTGATGTTCCTATAGGGGCAGCAGTAAGACAGAAATTAGAATGAAGAGTTTCGCTTCTTCAGGAGGAGTGAGCACTAATCAACTTTCAGGCCACAATAAGAGTTTTCTCTCATTGGATTTCCTTACCAGGATCCAAAGGTTTCAACAAAGTTCTTCTCTCTTTGCTGCTGCCACCCATAACCAATCTACTTAAGGAAGTTTACGTTTACAGATGCTAGAATAAACAGTGGCTGGAGTAAGGAGGAAAGCTCCTTGTCAGCGATTATGGCATCAATCACTGTTTTCAATTTGCCAGCGATAAACTCAGTCCTTGTTGGGGAAGACTGAGACATGCACCATCTGGTATGGCAATTCACAAAACCTCTAGTTGGGACATTCCCAGCAACTGCTGGTTGAAATAGGATTGCAATGTCATCAGATTCAGAGACCCAGGGCCACAAGCAAAGGGAAATACGGAACATCAGAAAGATGCCATCCCCTAGGTAACAAATTTACCATGTGTTTCTCAGACATCTGGCAGAGCATCTGCGGGGGTAGAGGCCAGAGAAATGATCATCTAGTCGGTTATTTTCCATTAACAATACAGAACACCGTGATGAGGAGTGGCCCCCGCTTGCCACAACTAGAGAAAGCCCTAGCACAGGAACGAAGACCCAACATAGCAATCAATCAATCAATTAATCAATAAAAAATAAATCTTAAAAAAAAAAAAAAAAAAAAAAAAACAATACAGAAAATAAAAATAGAAGGGACCACACAGTATGTCTGTGTGATCTGTATACTTGTACCACAACAAGTTTTGACTGCCAATACTATTTGGCATTTTACGCCTGCCAAAAAAAGATATTCTTCCACCCTTCCCTGAACTACAATGGAAAATATTTTCATGGTGAAAAAATGAATGGAAAAAATTTGTCCTTATACATCACAAGTTTGCTTAAAGCCAGTGAGGAACTAAGATATCATCTAAAACTCACCTTGGAATGTTTTCCTCTCATTAGCTACTATTTACCTAACCATAACAAAATATCTAACTCAGAAACTTCTCAGTGCCTAGATTTTACATGCTTATTTTAAAAATCTTTATACTTTTTCTACATGCTACATTTTAGTCAGTTCTACTTTAGGATAAAACCGTACATTTCAGTACTATGTTAGACTAAAAGAGGAAGCAGTTCAGTTTTAAGACGACAGTTCCAGGATCCTAGTTTAGAATGACATTTTTAAAAAGCAAGATAGTCTGTGCTTTTAGATGTTGTATTATTTTTTCATATCAAAGTCATGCTTCCATTTTTTGGGTAAATTTTATTATACAAAAACACAACAACAGCATGGTTTCCAGTATAACTAATAAAACACGGATTCGATTTTCTTCCTTTGGACATTTCATTTTGGCATAACTCATAGCAATATATCTAATGATCTAAGGAAAGCTCAAATTGTTATATTTTCATATACTTTGTTATATTATATATATATTCATATGTTTATTATACTTTGTATATTTCCTGATATAAAAATGCCCTTGCTTGATCTAACCCACATAGGTAACTACTTTTATGTGTCAGCCATATTGATGTCATCTTAAAGATCTCTGAGCATTAGAAAAAACTAAGTTAAGGGAATTCTTGGAATATGCCTGGGACATGTTATGGGCTGAATGTTTGTGTGCCCTCAAAATTCATATTTTGAAATCTTAACCCCCAATGTGTTGATATTAGGAGGTGGGGCCTTTCGGAGTTGTTTAGGTCATGAGGTTGGAACCCTCATGAATGGGATTAATGTCTATAAAAGAGACCCCAGAGATATCCCTGTGCCTTCTGCCACGTGAGGATACAGTGAAAAGATGCCCACGAATCAGGATGTGGGCCCTCCTCACCAGACACTGAATCTGCCAGCACCTTGGTCTTGGACTTCCCACCCTCCAGAAGTGGGAGAAATAAATTTCTGAGTTTATAAGCCACCTAGTCTATGGTATTTTTCTTATAGCACCCTGAACAGGCTAAGACAGTACAGCAACATCAAAACTCAACTCTTTCCTCTTATTGTCATAATGAACAAGTCTCAACCAAAGCTTTGGCTATGACTTTTTCAATACTATATTTACTGTAACACCTTTAACTTACCAGGCTTTAAACACCTGTTGGTCTTTTGTTGGACTTTGTCTCATCTTTGAAGCAAGATTGACCTGCCACTATACCATGTAGCAGCTTTAATCCTTTGTAGGCTGACTTCACACTTGTACTTTAGATCAGATACTGTTGTCAAACTGGGCTGAAAGATTAGTATTAATTACACCTTCGTTTGGTCAAAGTGATTTGATGTGCACGTGGCCCCTCTTGAGGGTTCGGAACAATTTAAAAGGACCCGATAAGATACACATGGGAAATAGAAGTGCACTGCTGCTTCCAAAGAATTCTGTGCTGTATGCCTTTCATTCTTCTTTTATAACTACAAAGAAAGGCTGAACAATTATATTCAATAAGCCAATAATGCAGACTCCATGGTCTACTTTTTTTGATTATCTGTAAGGTAAAATCAATTTAACAATAATTAAAATAGTGCCCAAGATGAATTTGGGGAGGAGTCCCCTTAACTGTCATATATTTTAAGACATGTCAGCAAGGGTTACTACTACAGGATTTTGGGTCATTGCTGATCATGACAAAATTCAGACAGCTGCTACAGGCACCTGGTCTTCATCCCAAAATCTTGAAATGCACTCACAGTTCAGGATTGAAACCTTTTTTTCAAAGCAATTCTGTTATCTTAAATGATTTTTTAAAAGTTTTAATCATGCATGCAAATAATTTGATATTTTTAATGCCCTGTATGTCTTTCTTTCCAAATGTTATTTCTCATGACAGACATAGAAAAGTTTAACAGACCAAGAAGAAAATAAAATAATTGAGGTGTGGTAATGAATTACAGGCGTGCCTCGGAGATACTTCAGGTTCGGTTCCAGACCACTGAAATAAAGCGAATATTGCAATAAAGCGAGTCACATGAATGTTTTTGGTTTCCCAGTGCATATAGAAGTTATGTTTATACTATACTGTAGTCTGTTAAGTGTGCAATAGCATTATGTCTAAAAAAAATGTACATACCTTAATTCAAAAATACTTTATTGCTACAAAATGCTAACCATCATCTAAGCCTTCAGTGAGTCGTAATCTTTTTGCAATGGTAACATTAAACATCACAGATCACCGATCACCATAAAAAATATAATGGTAATGAAAAATTTTGAAATATTTCGAGAATTACTAAAATGTGACCCAGAGACATGAAGTGAGCAAATGCTGTTGGAAAAAAGGTGCCAATTGACTTGCTGGATGTGGGGTTAACACAAACCTTCACTTCGTAAAAAAATAAATAAATAAATAACACAGTATCTGTGAAGTACAATAAAACAAGATATGCCTGTACCAACCTTTGGGTGTTGACAAGCATAACCAAAAAGTCTCACCCATTCTGATCTAAAGCTAGAGTGTTAACTCAGATAGTTGAGAAGGTTTTAATAAAGATACCATATGATGAACACTTTGAACCTCTTCTTACCTGAATGGGGTGGAGTTGGAAGGAGATAGCATATTTCACAGGGACAATCTTCTATGGGTCCATTGCACTATCCTTCAGCTCAGGAGGGATTTCAACATGCTGTTTTATTTTCATGCTGTCAGTCAAGACAGAGGCTCAAGGGAAGAAGATGTAGAAATGGTCAGTGGACAACCCTAGGTCCTCCTCTCTGAAACTATCAACGAGAAAGAGAAATAAGCTCTCATCCAAAATCCTGCCAGGCACTGCTCTGCTTTCCCATGGACTTGTCCAAGTGTTGTTTGGTGTAGATTGAATGATTTTAGGTTTTCTGTGGGAAAAGCTCTCTCCTCCCTGCTGTCCCTTTGCCAAGACAAAGGGTACAAGGTATTCCAGGGCACTGAAGGAAGTGGAACACTAAACAGAAACAATGTTGTTTCTTTTCCACCCTATATTATGGTTTGAATGGTGTCCCCCAAAAGATACATTGAAGTCCTAATCCCCAGCACCTGTGAATGTGACCTTATTTGGAAAAAGACTGAGTTTATACTGGATTGGGGTGAGCCCTAATCCAATGACTGGTGTCCTTAAAAGAAGAGAAAACAGATACAGGCACACACAGGGGAGAACGCCATGTGAAGATGGAGACAGAGATTGGATTGATGCACCTACAAACCAAGGGACGTCAGCCGCCACCAGAAGGTAGGAGAGAAGCATGAAACAGATTCTCTCTCAGAGCCTCTAGTAGGAGCCAACCTGGCAATACCTCGATTTCAGACTTCTAGCTTCCAGAACGGCGAGAGAATAAATTTCTGTTGTTTTATGCCGCTCAGTTTGTGGGGTTTTGTTACAGAGGCCACAGGAAATGAATACACCCTGCCAAACAACAAGGGAGGGACCACGTTCAGCTTTCTCCCTTCTCTCCCACGGGAGCAGCAGTGTTGCTTTGCTGCTTAAAGATTGCAGAGTGGGGCTTGGGCTCTGAAGCCTGTGTGGGCATGAATCCCCACCCCAATGCTACAGCCACCTTTCAGAGTGCTTGCTCCATGCCCGGCTCTGTCTGAGGGCTTTGCATGGTATTTAAGACAGCAACCCTGTGAAGCTGCCCAGATCTCACAGAAGAGGAAACTGGGGTTCAGCTACAGTAATTTACTCAGGGCACAGAGCTCACAGAGGGAGAAGCTGGGATAGGGACTCTGACTGCTTCCCCGAAGAAGACTGCCATCACCTTAGCAATCCTACTGGAATATTTGAGGGCACGGCACACAGACGCACAAGGAGGTGGTTTCTGAGTGTAGCAGGTGGCAACACTTTCCTTGCATATCTGGAATTTAATTCAATGACCCTTAAAAACATTTGCCTTGACTCCCTTTTTTAGGGAATTGCAGAGAAAATGGAAAGTTAATAAAGGAAACTAGTTGTTGAATTGGGAAAAAGAATAAAGAGGACACAGAGAACAGTAGTGACTTAAGATTGGATATTAACTAAAATTCAGCCTTATCTACTGCTGCTCTGTCCTTTGCATACTTTGCTCCAATAATATTAAATAGTTGAAATTTCATACACGTGCCATGCTGAATCATGCACTTGAACATGTGCTTGTCTCTCCTAGAATCTCTTCCTTCCTTCCCTCTAAAACCCAATGGAAAAAATTTCTCATTCTTTCAAATCAGTTCAAGTACCCAGAGATCTTCTCTAAGAGATTTCTCCCAAGTAGAATTAAGCACTCGTTTCTCTGCCCTACTCTTATAACTTGTCAATCTTTCCACTGTTCTGCTTGTCATTTAGTACTTTTATCCTTTATCTCACCCTACTAAGCTTTATAACTATGGTGCTGGGCATGGGGTCTGGCCCACAGAAGGCAATCTATAAATGCTGAGTGCATGAGTGAATGAGTGCTGTAAAACATAACTTGATTCATTAAGTGGCTTTGCCCTTTGCCCTCACTCTTGCTATTTAAAAACTGTTTCAGCCTGTCTGATACCAACTTTCTTCCAATTTGTAATATGAATACAACACAGATGGCTATTGTTAACACAAGAGATGAAAATATAACAGTACCTGGAATCAGGTCTCCATGACACTTTTGTTCACACTTTCATGCTTCAAATTTATGAACACATTAAATAATCTTTTAAAGTCTTTTAAAGATCTATGTTAGCAAATGCTCCCTCTACTAGTGAATTTTTTTTTAAAAAAGGCTTTTGCCTAAAAAAATCTGCATGCAAGAAGAAATGAAGGAGCATCCACCAGTTAGGAGTCAGGTTACGACCTCATCTGAATTCTTAACACATTGTTTTTAAAAATGTTCTGTTTTGACTATAACCTAAGCCTCCCTCCTCACCACCTTTCTGGAAACTGTTCTGCAGTCCACAAGGGAAGTTAGTTAGGTCTTTGTACTCACAAGTTACCAAACATATAATATAAACTCTAGCCTGTGCTTTTGGTTTTTTAAAAATAAATTTATTTATTTATTTTTGGCTGCATTGGGTCTTCGTTGCTGGACGCGGGCTTTCTCTAGTTGCTGCGAGCGGGGGCTACTCTTCATTGCGGTGCGCAGGCTTCTCATTGTGGTGGCTTCTCTTGTTGCAGAGCTCGGGCTCTAGGCGCGCAGGCTTCAGTAGTTGTGGCACGCAGGCTCAGTAGCTGTGGCTCACGGGCTTAGTTGCTCTGTAGTATGTGGGATCTTTCCGGACCAGGGCTCAAACCAGTGTCCCCTGCATTGGCAGGCGGATTCTCAACCACTGCGCCACCAGGGAAGTCCCATAGCCCATGTTTTGAAACCAGATCCAAGCGTACATTTTGAAAGCAAGGGTAATAAACAAAGTGTGGTATATATCTGAAGAGAGATTCAGGTATCCATTTTAAAAGAAAGGGAGTCACAGTATTTATTGAAGAACAAAAGGACTATGACCTTGAGGGAGTGAAAAATCAGGAATGTTTTTGTTAGCTATGTTTTAAACATTTAGAATATATGATATGTGTTATCAAGTTATTTTGATGATGGAGGGGCTGGTCTCCCTTGTCAACCTGCTCCTGGGTGTACGAATCCACACTTAAATCTGTATAGTCATGAAGCTATGACCATACCTTTCCAAGGATTATGATTATTCATAATCAGTGTAAGAGACACTTGAGGGAAATGGTCAAGATGAGAAGAAGGAAGAAGGATCTTCTACTCAGGGAACAGCAAACTACAGCTGCAAGCAAAACTTGTGCACCCTACAATTGGTATTAGCCTGGTGATTTTCTGGTTCATGCTAATAGCCCTGAGATTGTGTCTTCTGCCTCCTTATCCAGTTCTTCAAAACTTGGTTGTGGTCTTGGTTAAATCATTTACCTCTTAGTCTGAAGCTGCCACAAGGCTGTGGAAGGTCCTCTAGGACTTTTCTGAGGTCTTAAATTGTCTCCAAAATTTGCACGAATCCGCCTCATCTTTTTTTTTTTTTTTTTTAATGAGGATCTTGAATCAGATGCGTATGTTTTGATTGATTGATTGATTGATTGATTTTGGCTGTGTTGGGTCTTCGTTTCTGTGCGAGGGCTTTCTCCAGTTGCGGCAAGCGGGGGCCACCCTTCATCGCGATGCGCGGGCCTCTCTCGTTGCGGAGCACAGGCTCCAGACGCGCAGGCTCAGCAGTTGTGGCCCACGGGCCCAGCCGCTCCGCGGCATGTGGGATCCTCCCAGGCCAGGGCTCGAACCCGCGTCCCCTGCATTAGCAGGCAGACTCCCAACCACTGCGCCACCAGGGAAGCCCTCTTTTTTTTTCTTATGGGAACAATGAAAAAATCCTTAACAAAGTTATTTTTCATCTATTTCAATGTCAATATCTGAAGTGCAGGACACTCTAGATCCATTTGGTATGGACCTCACAGATTACTGAGAAATGTTCTAAGTATATATCACATTTTTAATTGAGTTTGTCAGCCCCTTAATGGTGGCACGTGGGTGGGTTTACCTCCCCAGCTGAAGACTAATAAATAAGTCTATTTATACCAAAGACCAGATTGTTTGGTTTTTTGAATATTATGGGATACTAGCCTCATGTAGTTTGAATGGTAAATCGGATGTGGTTGTGGTTTGTTATCCAAGTGTCTTTGGAAGTGACATAGGGCCAGCTCACAGTGAAATGCTTGTGTCTTTGAGGATGGTCGAGAGAATTTCACAGGGTTCAGTTCGTTGGGGCCAAGGCAGACTTTTTCCAGAATCATCTTTGTAGCCTTGTCTCCTGGCCGGTATGGCTATGTTGGTGAGGGTCCATTGTTGGCCTTTTGCATAGAAAAGTCACGGAAGAGAAGTGGTCACCGACGATGACAGCAAGTGCCCTCCAGGTGTTGGAAGACAGTAGCTGAAAGAGAATGGAAACCTCCTGCTGAGCTCCAGAGTCCTCTGAAATGTAGCCCTCATCTGGTCATTATACGCAGAAGGGCCTCAGGCTGCTAGTGGCCAGTTTTGTTGCAACTGATGATATCTACTATAGAGATTTAGGTGGGAAGCTGCTTGGATTCTCTTGTGACTCCAAGGGGGGGTGCTTAACCTATTTACAGATGTTTTGTCAAGGGTACCTTAAATTCAAGAGGGGAGTGATCACCTGCCCCTCCCCTGGATTCAAGTTAAGCATATGAACTGTTCTTCTGTCAACTACTAGGAGCCCGCAGCTCTCACTCAAGTTGGTAAATCCTTAAGACAAATAAGTGTCGTTCTCCTTCTAACTCTACACCTTGAACTTGATGGGATCACAAGAAATGCCATTTTAAAAATGTTGTAACTTGATGGATTCTCTCATTCTTCTGTTTTAGGACCATACAGCACTTTAAAATACTTAACATTATATTCGATTGAATTTTGGATTCTTTATACAGCTTTGTCTGACTTGAAATGACAACTTCTAAGGTCATTCTACTAATAAATCCCTTGAGTCAGAAACATCCTCTAACTGATGTGTTTACATTTACTAGTTTCTGTTTCTTTCATTGATGCAATAAATAAATCAACAATGCCAATATGATTAAAGAACACTTAACAGTAATATTAGTTTGAGCAATATGAATTTGTTAAGGTCACAGATGACAATTTCACATGGTTCAATCAAATTCATTTATTCTACAAGGTGAAATATTTTGAACTGCATTGTTAAGGTCTTTTATTTTTCTTTCCAATCTCAGGATTCAAATGAGGGAGTCCACCTTTGGCCAAAAGCAGAGGAAATGCAAACTTCTTCAGGGCCATCCACACCAGACCCTTTAGATCCAAGGTCGAATTGTGAAATGGACAGTAATGATCCTTCCGGCTGGCCAGGCTCCCCTAAGCCCTGCACTCCTCTGACCTTGTGTTGAGCACCTGACCTCACCTCGCCTGGACACACAGACCTTTGGCCTACCTTGGATTGGTGTTATCAACATCCATCAGACAGCACTCTGGGTGATTTTCCATTCATATCAGTTACTTCTCATATCTGTCCTGTTGAGTGACTTTGCTCTGTTTTAATGAAATTGATTGAGACACAAATTAAGAAAATCCTGGAAGGAATATCTTATTTCTATTGAACAAAGTTCTGGTCCCAGGCTTTATTCAGCCATAAAAAGTGAACAATTCCTATACAAATCTGTACGATTGCTTTTGTTTGCCCAAAATATCTGGCCAGAGTTCATCAGGTGCTTGTGAGTTGCCTCACAGTGAAAGCCTCTGCCTGAGCCTGTAGGCATAGAAGTCAGTTAAAATGGCCACAGAAGGTTCTGCTAAATCCACACAGGCCTCTCTATGCCAGGTCCTTGGTCACTCTTCCATTTCCCATCCCAGCCTCACACCTGGACTGTGGCCTGTCAAAGAGCTCTGGTCGGGCTACCCGTGCCTGCCTTGCCTGATCAGTCGTGGCGATTAGGCTTCTGCTCATGACATTGCCTCCATGGCCGCAGATGACCTTGGATCCCAGTGACTGAGCCAGAGGCCCAGAACTGGCCTCTGCCTATTCCCACTGTGCCAAGATCTGATACGGTCACAAAGTTGTAACACCTTTGTCACATTACTGTCACTCAGATCATCTTCAGTAGTGGCTTGCTCCTCAGTCCATTTTGCAAATGTAGAAAGAACCTCAGGGTATGTATCAATGTGTATGATAAGAATATAGCAGAGTAAGTAGTTCAGAAATAGAAACCACACAAAGAGAAGAGCAGCAACCCTCCCCTTCCCCAATCATATAGGGATTGAATAGTTCCTGAAATCAATGCACCCAGTTTATTCATGAGAATTATACCCCCTCCCCCAACACACAGAGTTGGTTTTGTTTCTTTACTTTGGGGAAGAATTTTAAAATAAAGGAAAACTTTATTATAATCTTCTACACTTGCCCCTGGAAATTTCCATTTCTTATTTTAGAAAACTTGCCATTTCCAAAAATAAGTGCAAAGGAGACTGACATTAACTTCCAGATCACATTCCATGTAAAGTAATTTTGAGCTCGTTACCAGCAACAAGTTATTATGTATAACAAGAAGACACACTGGTTATAATGTATTTTCCACCAAAAAGCTCAAGACAGTGTACAGACATGATTTCATTTGGTTTTATAACAGTCTACAAGATAAGACTGAAACAGACTCTCTTTCTTTTTGAGCTATTCAGGTAACAGATATTGAAGTAATCAGATTGACACCCCTACACCAAATCACTATACTGCATACATATTGGAAACCAGAATCTCCTCTTTGACTCCAAACTTCTTCGTTTCTATTGGCTAAACAAGTTTGCAAGCTGCTGAACATCAAACTATAACGGCAGCCAACTTAAATTACAATAATCCAGTGTAAATAAAGTGGCCATGAGTAATACGCTTGGTGCAGCAAACACTTGTACTCAGTTTGAGAACATCACCATATTATGCTGAGTACAAGGATATACAGAAAAACAACATTGACATTATAATTCCTTATCTCGTAAGAGGGAGGTCTACTGGCTACAGCCGTGAAGGTTGACGCTCTCTCCCTTTTGTATCTAATAATGGCTTTGTATTTTGCTAGTACCTTCTGAGCATCTACTACAGACTACAGCCCTATCTTGGGCTGCACCTGAATACAGTGCTCATGCTAGGTACGATGGCCATACAGCAGAAACATGGACTCTCTCTAGGTCTACAGATTAACTAGATGATACTCCCAGAGTCCTGGGAGTGTTCAAAGGACTTCCCCACATAATGCAGCCCCTGTCAAATTCCAAGGTCCTTCCCTACAAATTCCCCTGCATAATGCAGCCCCTGTCTGTGTATAGATTAAGCTCTGAATGTAGCTGACCTGCAGTTGTTCGTTGAACCCTATGACAGTAGAGCCTGGTGGGTATAGGCACTGATTCTGATAGGCTGCCTGGGTTCAAATTCCAGCTCCACTGCTTCCCAGATATAGGGCTTTGAGCAAGTTACTTAACTTCAGGTTTCTCATCTGCAAAATGGGGATAGTAATACCTACCTAAGAGGGTGAATGTGAGTTAAGTGTAAAGCAGTTAGAATAACACCTAGTACAGAGTAAGTGTTGTGCAAGTATTAGCCATATTCTTGTTATTGTTATTATTACTAGTACTATTTATCATTTGGGACAAAGGCAGTTTCACTAGCAAGTGAGTTACTCTCTCAGATGACGCAATGCAAAGACCGTCTGGAGTTAACAGATTGTTGAGAGAGAACAGGCAAGATTGCAGAGAAGACAGTAAAGGTATGTGGAGTGTTCTGAGTTCCTCAAGGCAAAGAAAATGAGGAATGAGTTCTTCAAAACAGTGAAAATTTCAACTGAAGCTGACTGGGGCTTCAGTACATGAGAGGATCCTGGTAAGAAAAGGTACATACATAGATGGATAGTAGTGTTTTGCAGTGAAATGGCATTCAAATAGCTGAATTACCTCAGATAAGTCATTAAAAATGCTATGCTTATTTTCCTTCATGGGTTCAACTTTTTTCCTTCATGGGTTTCTATATATTTGAAGTGTGTTACAGCTGATAAGAGGAGCTTGGGGATCTTTCACATAAAAAGTACTCAATACAATTTGATGCACGCATGAATGCATAAATTCATCTATACTCATATTTGAAGAGAAACAACCTTCTGGTGGGTTCTACATCTATTTTTCATTTCATTTTAGCATACACGTGTGAAACAAACAGCTATACATTGCAAGATGGTGGCCATACAAAGATGAGTATGACAAAATCTGTACCGTTAAGGAATTCACAGTCAAGAGGGAAAGGTAAAACCTGCACTAGTTAAACCCACTCACCAGAGACAAAGTATAGGCTTGATAGAGAAAGGGTGCCTGTCAAACAAAAAGCTCTCTTCTACTTAATTCTCCTCATGGCAAGGTGTGGAGGGCTGGTTGGGACTGAAGGAACAGGATATAGATAAGCCCTATCAAGTCAGCACTTACTGTGCACATTAGGTAAATAAACACTCTCATTTGACTCAGTACATCAACTCAGCGATCACTGGGCTTATCACTGCCTACATTTTATAGTGGAGAAATTGGCAGTTCAGAAAGGGTAGATCTGTTGGCCCTCATCAGGTAGCTAGCAATGGGCAGAACCAGAGTCTGCTCCTTTCTGCTCCACCTAGAGCCCTTGGCATCCTCCCCTCTGTCCCCCTACTGTCACATCAGTGCAAGGTATAATCCTTCCCAGCCATGCCAGGTCATCTGGACAGCCTAGATCCAATACATTCAAGCTAAGTAATAAAACTATCACCTGATCAATAATTCTGAAAAAGAAGTTGTGGGGTGTAGGGAAGGACAAGACAATGGAAGGCTGGGAACTGACTATTGAGTCCCAGTGAATACTTATTCGTACTCAATGATTTTCTTAAAACACACGTGAGCAAATAGGTAAAACCCAGCCACCCACTTTTGATACTATCAAATTCTTGGTAAAAAAGTAGATAGGATGTTTGGTGTATGCAAATGTCAAGCAGATACCTTAGTATTTTTGTCTTTGACACTCAGAAATTATCCTTGAAGTAAATGTTATATTCACATTCTAGGAGGAGAAGAAATCGATGAATTAGTAGGCAGTTTTCCCTGCCAAACAATAGCCTAGTCATTCCAAACAGGAGAGAATGTCTGTTTTCTGGGTCAGACACACTCTCAGTACCAGGATGGTGCAATGTCCTTCCTAATCCTCCTCTCAACTGCTAGCTCTATTTTTTCCTTAAGTTACATTCATTTGCTTCTTGGTTTTAGTGCATACCAAGCAATTAAGAAAGTCAACCATCCTAATATAGACTGAATTGTAAATAGTCTTAATAAAAAAAGAAATGAGTTTATCGTTAGAATAGATATTTATTTAATAATAAAAATTATAAGCATACAAAGTCAGGTCATGAAGGAGGTACAGAAGAAAGGGAGGCTACATCTATGCAAAATTTGAGTTTGTGTCTACGTAGCACTAAAATCATATAAGCTTTGTTAAACCAATATCTTGATAATGATCACTATTCAGTTGATTGATGTATTAGGCTTTTACAGTGGGTTATTTAGATTAAAAAAATCCTTTCCAGAGTTAGGATTATTTTGACTAGCTCTTTTCATTGATTCAATCAACTGGTTAATCGACCAGACCTTTATTTCACATGGGACTGCTGAAACATAAATTTAAACCCTCCAAAGGCATGCCTTCCAGTCTCCATCCTAGTTGGCTGAAGGCTATTTTCCGATGCAGCCAGGCTGGGAGGAATTAGAAAGAGGTACTTCTATCTTCCACTCACCATTGCTAGTGCTGCCTGAAACTCAAAGGAGCAAGTGAAGGCCCATAACTCAGATTTCTCTAACACCCTTCTTCTTAGGAGTGCAAACCAACATATGTTAATTAAACTAGATTCTTTCAATATTTAAGCCATGCTTTTAGAGTACTACAAGGCACATTCAAGCTTTTAAAGTACCCAGCACCCAGAACAGTGACAGACACATTGTTGGCACTGGGTAAATATCTGCTGAATAAACAGATAAATGAATGAATGAATTTACAAAAATTTAAAACCACAGTTTTAAATATTTCATTAGAAACACAGAAGCACACTTAGAATGCTTTATTTTCTAAAGCTTTTGTACAAAATGAATCTGAATCCATTACACCTGCTATCTTTAAAGAATCCTAATACAATATACAGAAAATAAATATAACCATTCTTTTCATTTTTCAAACTTCCCACAATGAAGTGAAGTGACTGGTCAGAGTAAATGCAGAGTAAATAGAAACGGAACCTGCCTCTTAGGTCAGAATTTCACAATCCACTTCTCCATGGTTCATTAATGTGCAATTTGCTAAACTAGCAATATAAAAGCCTAAAGAATATACAGAAAGAAAATAAAGGATTTATTTGACCTACCTCTGCGTTCTCTACTGCACATATATCATTGATTCTTGATTAGCTGAACTCAATTAGGCAAGAAATAAATAAATCCCAGGTAATATGATTTTCATTTTAGTCAACTAATGAAGCTCTTCATCAACCTTTGACCAGAGTGGATAATTGTTAAATTGACTTCTTTGAGTTTCGTCTCCCAACTCCTAGGGTAATGGGGCAGAAAAAAGAGAAATGGAGAAGAAAAGCAAAAGCCCAAATAGCCTACACACTGGATAATCATCCCATTAATAATTATAATATGGGGTCCCTGGGGTTGGTCATAAGAATGTCTCTATGGTAGGCTGAAAAGTGGCCCCTGCAAGATATCCATGTCCTAATCAATGGGACCTGTGAATGTTACCTTATAAGGAAAAAAAATGTTTTGCAGATGTGATTAAATTAAGGATCTTTAGATGGGGAGATTATCCTGGATTATCCAGGTAGGCCCTAAATGCAGTCACACATATCCTTATAAGAGGGAGGCAGAAGGAGATTTAACACACAGAGGAGAAGGTGATGTGAAGACAGAGCAGAGAGATTTGAGGATGTTGACCTTGAGGATTGGAGTGAGGCAGACACAAGCCAAGGAATGCCAGAGCCACTAAAACCTAAAAGAGTCCAGGAAGGCATTTTAGAACCTACAGCCTCTGGAAGGAGAGAGCCCTGTTGACCCTTGATTTTAGCCCAATGATACTAATTTCAGACTTCTGGCCTCCAAAAGCATGAGAGAATACAGTTCTATTTTTACAAGCCACCAAGATTGTGGTACTTCGTTATAGTAGCCGTAGGAATCCCATACACCCTCTATTTAGGATTCTAGTCAGCTTATGTATGTATCTATATTTCTGTGTGTGCCTGTGTGAGAGAGAAGGGGATCCTTTAGCTTTGCTTGGTTATAATGGTAATAAAGACATTCAATTTACTAATCCCCCTGTCTCCCAACCACTGCAACCTTTAGAAATGTGGCTTCAAGGGACCATGGTCTTTTTGCAGTATCTGATAACTTTTCTATTGGGTAAGTTTCCTGTGTGAAGGTCACTCAGCAAATTAAAACCTTTTACAGTGATAATAAGTATGAATTTCTCCATCACCTAACATTAAAAGGAAACAGCTTACAAAATAAGAAACTCTTGTGACTTTGAAGTCCTTGTTTATTTCTGTCCTTTGAGGGGTGGGTGTGTGTGTGAGTGTGTGTGTGTGTGTGTGTATGCTTTCCCTGATCATATAATTCGCCTAAGTGCCACAGAGGATAAACAGATGTAAAACCTATTTATTGGCCTTAAGGTACATACAATATGGTGGGGTTGAAAAATCGATCAAAATAAAGCAAAATACAGCCATATGAGAAAAGCTATAAAATACGTGACTGCTTTCTTTTCTGAGATATTATTGCCTTGAGTTTTATTCTCTGTATTTCCAGTCTTCCACCCCTGTTTCAAACAAGGAGCTGGGCCCTAACTCTTCCTTCTGGTACAGAGCCAACAGCAGTCCTGCCATTTGCATGGACCTGAGTTTATTGCACACATTATTGATATGGACTGAACATTTATATCCACCCCCTCCAAAAATTAATATGTTGAAGTCCAACCCCTAATGTGATGGTATTCAGAAGTGGGGCCTTGGGAGGTGATTAGATTTAGATATGGTCATGAGGGTGAGACCCTCGTGTTGGGATTAGTGCCCTCATAAGAAAAGGAAGAAACAGGAGACCTCTCTTGCTCGAAGTCCATGCACTGAGGAAAGGTCGTGTGAGGACACAGTGAGAAGGCAGTTGTCTTCTCCAGATCCCATACATTTTTCAAGATGTGGCTAGAATCCCATCTCCTCTAAGAAGCCTTCCTAGACATTCCCAGTCCAAATTAATCTCCCCTTTCTATACACATTTTATATCTCTATTTTGCACTTACCCCTACTTGCTTGATAGGGTGTGAACGTCCAACAAGTGTCCTTCTGCAGACCGCGAATTCCTGAGGACTGGGCCAGTGGACTGTTGGCTGTGCCCTTGAGCCCTCTTTCCATCTCAGGTCCTACCACCCTCTCACCCCCTACCTCAGCACCCAGCAAAGTGGTCTTTTCCCTGGAGGGTTTTCAGTAATTGTTGAATTTAATCTAATCACAGAAGAGGCAGAGAGGTAACTGAGATGAAGTCATCACAGCAGGCTTTTTGGATAAGACAGACCTTAGTCTGGCTGCTCCAGGAGAGGTGAGTTTGTTTTTCTGAACCCCTGGATAACACTTTGCAAACAGGGTAGCCCTCTGGACTCCTGGGAAAGGTAGATGAGTTCCCAATAAGCTACCTTACTTAGAAGGAGTGATTCACCCTGGGAAAAAGCTGAGTGAACAAGTTCTTTTCATACATGCAAAAAAAAAAAAAAAAAAACTCTCATTAGGTTGAGCTTCAGCAATCCAGATTTTGAAATAGTAATACTACCCAACATTTGAATAGTGCTTTCCTGTTTAAAGAGCAATTTTAAAAGCTATAGCATACTTAAAAGCTATTTCATCTTAATACAATCTTTGGAGGTATGGATCAACCTCAAACAGATGAACAAATAAAATCAGAGAGGGTTAATAATTTGTCTCCAACCCGGGTCTTTTCATTTTTTCCTCCACTAAACCACACTTCACTGAAGGGCACCAACAAATCAGAGTTAAAGATCATTTAGCTGCAGACCCCTCTAACACTTACATTCCCTCTAAACCTTGACTACAAAGTGGTATGGTTGAAATCATGCTTTATTAAGCAAATTAACACTGCAAAAAAGATCAAATAGAGATTATTTTAATTACTTAAGTAAATAAACTTGAGAAGTTTGCACCTACACAAGCAAGATGGTAGTAAAATAAAAATAAACCAGGAGTATTGGTGAGCTAATCATAAACCAGTGGTATTTAAGAAACTAATCAGTCAATGAATTGTGATAATTATACTTCATCCTTGTTTATTTGCTAAAACAAGTCCTCAAAGGACCTTTATCAGACACTACTTGATTAACCTGACGAGTTTATCTGTGCTTGAAAGCAAATAAAATTTTATTTCTGTAACTCAAACTTTTTATTGATTTAGTTTGCTTTCTCATCCAATTAGTTTTAAAAAATGTGACACAATTATATTTTTTGCTAGACTTTGCTCTGAGACAGCAGCGTATAGGTACCTGACTTTATCAGTAAAAGTCTAAATCCTCAGCTTTCATAGAAAAATAAAGACCCTCTGCCCCATGCAATAGAACTGAACTGTATAATCACTTTCCTTGTCTAAAGAAAATTCAAGGGCTGAAAACATAACATGCCATGAATTATAAAAGAGCCAAATCTTGGTTTTATAAGATTTCAGGACAAAGCACAAAATGGCAAAGAGCATTGTAAAAGCTGAAATAAAAGCTTTGCTTTTGTGAAAGAGTTTTTTATGGAGGAGGAGATTTTGGTTTTTTAGAAATCTGTCTTTTCTGGAAGTTTTTGTGAAGCATAAAAATGAAACATAATTTGTTGTGTGAATTCACAGAAGGTATTTGAGCAGAAATGATAACTCTCTGTAGCCTTTGGTTCTCTGGTGCACCGTGGCCCCTCCCTGACCACAGATTGCTCTGCCAGCATTACAACAGGGCAATGATTAAAATCCAATTTTCTTGGAAGACTTCATTTCTATGCTGAGTATTAAGCTTTGTACACTTTGCACTCTGGGATAACTTTTGTTTTCTTGAAAAGAGACATAAGCGTACTCCGCTTGCTTTGGGAAACGGTAAAGTCAGGTCTTAATTGTTATCACTTCTGTGGAAGGAAATACTCTTGCTTCTCCTTTCATATAAGAGATGAAAGAGAAAATGTAAGAATCTCCTTAGCTGTTGCCTGGAGTTTACCAGGCAGTTTGCCAGGGCTTTTTCCAATCATGGTAATACACTTTGCATGAGCAAAGGTGAAAACTGGAGTAGCTCTGAGTAAGTAACAGGCCAACCTTGAACCAACAAAAATATGTCAAGAGCTATCTCCCATGGATGCTTTATTAGTCTAGACATCATGGAAGTGTCCTGGACACAGAGGTAGATGCTATTATATGAGACCTCAGTCTGGGCCGTGACACTGTCTAATTCCCATCACTGACTACCGGAAAAGCATCTTGTTATCCCCTAATCCCCAGGTCTCCCCACACATTATCCTTGCAGTACACTCTGCCCTTGGGTCTCCTGCTTCCTGATCTCCAGTAGTTCAATACCCCAGACAAGGTGCCATCCCTTCTAAGCAAGTTCTTCTCATACTTGAATGTGCTTTCAAATCTCCAGGAGACTTGTCTTGGGTCTGAGCTCTTCTACATCTATTGATAAAGTAGAACTTAATTTCTGGATCCCCAGCCACAAAAGCAATAGTAACCAAACTTCAAACCCTGGGCTTGTTCATCTGTTGTGTGGCATTGCAAAGATGCAGCATAGACATCTGACACAGACTTTTTGGTGTTTGTAAAAAGACTAGCACTGATTGGGAAAATGTGACAACAGCAATCACTTTACTTAGAAATTAATGGTGTACCTAAATCTCTACTGGCACCTGCAC
Organism: Balaenoptera acutorostrata; assembly: GCF_949987535.1. Classification (NCBI taxonomy): domain Eukaryota; kingdom Metazoa; phylum Chordata; class Mammalia; order Artiodactyla; family Balaenopteridae; genus Balaenoptera; species Balaenoptera acutorostrata. The sequence goes on from NC_080073.1 coordinate 94,954,446, forward strand.
CCCTATGGTGGACATTGTGGGTCATTCCTCAACTCCATCCCAGCCCTCATTCATTGTAGAAGAGCAATGAGGTTTGGAGAATTGATGTCTGTTTCAGAGAAGACCGTGATCAGTTTACATCAATTACAGTAATCCCACTCCCCTGGCTACTTACTGATTCAGGAACCCAGGCCCCAGGTGTCAGCTGGTGGTTAAGGGCTGGGTATGTGGCCTGATGAGGCCCAATCCGGCTAAAGGGAAGGGCTGTCGGCACTCTCTAGCTCCAAACACAAACAGAGAATCGTGCAGCCTTATTTCCTCCAGGAAGCCACCCTGCAAACTTGAAGAGAACCAGCATAAAGCCAATACTACGGAGGGCAGAGGGAGAGATAGAAAGGACTCGGGACCTTGATGTTACCATAGAACTGCTGGGAACTCTGATGCTACTTTGAGTGAGGCTTCCTGTTACTTAGCTGAAAGCATCCTAAGGGATAGATTCCCCACATCCCGTCTTCCCGTTATGGCAATCTACTCATTCAGCAAAGATTTTCAGAGCATCTATTGTGTACCTGGCTCAGTTCTAAGTATTAAGGATACAACAACAAATTAGACACAAGTCCTGAGCTCAAGGAATTCCTGAGCTCATATTCTAGCAGAATAGACCAAAGTGTAACTCGATAATTACCATCCATCACGATAAGTGTAAGCAGAGGGTTCAGGAAGAGCATGTCAGCTCTGGTTGAACTATTGTGACTGAGCAGATAGGCCTTAAATTGAGAGATGCTGGGTATTTGGGGCATCAGAAGTATCAGATGAGGAGAAATTGATTCAATAGTGCCTAGGGAAGGTTCACCCACTGTAACACCAATCAATTCCCATTTCCCTCCAGTTATTGTGATGGGGGAGGAGGCCAGAGGCCAGTGGAAAATCTACTGGACTCCAATATACGTAGTCAGTCCCTCTGCCCCTGTGCTGTCCCATCACTCTCTCCCGAGTCACATTTTGGTCCTAAATTCAGCAATAGAATCCAAATACCTATCACTTCTCATGGTCTCATGGGCACATAGATTATCATTTCACTCTGAAGTTCTTTAATTCCTGCTAAGAAATTGTCTTAAGCAGGAAATATATGTATATGTTTAAGGGGCTGTGTGCAGATAGAAGAAACATGCTTTGAACTTCTAAAATCTTCATAAACATAAAGAATACTTTTCACAAGCACTTGTTAATAATTCTTGATCATGGCACACATGAGAGATACTACATATCAAAACTACTGAAAAGACATAGACTTAGGCACATGGATACATATACAGTGATTACAGTGAGAACATTACATACTCATATTGAATGTTTTTTGAAAAACACTTTATGCATTGTAATAAGGAAAGGCTTATGACGAAATTATTTCTCCGATGTCATGCAAACATAGAAAACAATCTCCATCTCTCTGGTTATGAGGTGAACCCTTCATGAACTCAGGGGACTTCATTAATTCCTTGATTGCTCTCAATATGTGAGTCTCTAGCCGACAAGAGCTTTATTATCAGATCGCTTCTCACCCTACCTGCCATAACTTCCCAGAGTTTTGGGGCAAGAAGTAAGGATAACAAAGCTTCCTGCAACAAATATTTTTGGTTCTGAAAAGACTTGTTCCAGAAGTGCTGTTTTTACTGACTTGAATTTTGACTCCCGAGAGATTTCATAATGATGTGAATTTTATCTGCTTCAAAATATTTTCATATTGCGTCTTTCCATGTACTCAGGATTCGTGGCAGATGAAAAATTTTTTAAAAACACAGTTTTCCCAGTCATACCGTATTGTTCAGCCTGAAACATCTGCCTCGTGTAGACACAGCTGGAATTATCCGACATCATTCTTTGCCTTAAGTAAACCAGAATATATATAAGAACATGAATTGTAAAAGTATCTTTGACTCACAGCTGAATTCACATCATTGTTGATTAGAGCCTGACAATCTAAGATGACTGAAAAAGGAATAAGAATCTGTAATGTTAGTTACTTTTAATGTGACCACAAAACTTTATCCCCTCTAATCTTTATTAATACATCCACATTTTATGTTGTAGTTTTCACATATAATATAGCATCAGGAACACTTACTGTCAGAATGGAGGTTTTAACAGTGGTTTTGTTTTGAAAGCTGAGCTTTTGTCTTTAGGTCATGATTAACTCATTAATCTTTTGAAAATATGGTTAATTTTTTTTCCTTTTTTTTAGTTCACTGCATACACAGCTAGAAGATTCTGGGGAGTAATGCCTTCTGTGCTCCTCATACATGCATGGGTTGCTTGAGGTGAAAAGGAAGGAAGACAGAATGTTTTTTTTCTTTTGGCCATTGAATTCATCTTCTTCTCCAGCTACAGCTTTCAGAAGCCCTTTGAGCTACATGCGGAGAATCTCTGTGTAGCTTAAAGGTACCAGATGTTCCTTTAAACACACGGCATGGTGACAGGCAGGCTGGTGTGACAGCACTGGATGTGCTGGTGATGAGTGTCAGCCGCCTGGTTCCTGACTCTTCACCTGCTGCCTCGGTGTCCTTGGCTAAGTTACACGCATTCTCTGTGTCTTGGTACCAACTTCTTTGCTTTTAAGTTTAAAAGGCACCTTGATACTGTAAGACAAAGCAGACATCAAAGGAGATGTGAACAGGGAGAAAAGATTTTCCTTGCTTATACCCGCTCCTAGAGATAAAGAAGCTCTCTCTCAGCTGAAGAGGAGGGGAGTGTTGGGGGAGAAATCAAGAAAGCTTAGAGGGGTGTCCACGTCCTGCCAGGAGGAAGTCTGAGAGCATAGGAAAAGGTTCCAGGAGATGCTCCCATGTGAAGTTTGGGGGATGTGAGAGTAGAAAAGTCCCCTCCCCCACAGGTCCCCTGAGAAGCCCCAGAGTCCTTGGCTGCAGGACGGTGAGGGACGGGGTGAGTGGCTACTGGCCATCCCAAGATGCTGGCGTCTTCCAAATGAGGGATGGGGCTGCGGCTCATCTCAAAGGTCCCACGGTCCCCACGTGGGAGGAAAACATTACCTGGTGCAAGAGCCAGAGAAAACAGCAATAAGGGAGCTGCTGAGCCTGCAGGGGCTTTAGAGTGGGAACGAGGATGAGGCGGGGCAGGAGGCTGCCGTCTGAGCAGATCCCCAGCACCAGAGCCCAGGGGAACAGTCAGCGTCAGCAGGTTGCCTAGGCGTATTAGTCAGGGTTCTCCACAGAAACAGAACCAGGAGGTGCATATTTATATCTGGAAAGAGATTTATTATAAGATATTGACTCATGTGATTATGGAGGCTGAGAAGCCCCATGGTCTACCATCTGCAAGCTGGAGACCCAGGGAGGCTGGTGGTTTAGTTCAAAGGCCTGAGAACCAGGAGCGCTGTGGGCAGGAGACAATTGATGTTCCAGCTCCACAGTCAGGCAGAAGGAGAGCAGATCCTGCCTTCCTCCACCTTTTTGTTCTATGCAGGCCCCCAACAGATTGGGATGAGGGCCACTCACCTTGGGGCAGAGGCGGGGGTGGTCAACATGCTTTACTCATTCTACAAATTCAAATGCTAATCTCTTCTGAAACACCCCCATGGGCACATTAAGAAATAATGTTTAACCAGATATCTGGGCATCCTGTGATCCAGCCAAGTTAACACATCAAATTTATAATCACTCGAGGTCTTTGTTTAAGGCAGAGCCTCTCAGTCTTGGGAGTCTCTAAACTTTCCAACGCCTGGACCACACCCCAGTCCAATTAATCACAATCTCTGACAGACAATGATATCCAGGCATCACTGTGTTTTAAAGCTACCCCTGTGATTTCAATGTGGAATCAAGGCTGGGAATTGATGATTCAGTTTGGACACTCTTGCTATTTACTCAAAGTGGGGTCCATAGACCGCAGCCTCAGCATCACCTGGACATATGTTAGAAATGTGGAATCTCAGGCCCTATCCCAGAACTTTTATATCAGGATCAACAATTAAAAAAAAAAACTCAGGGAGCTCATACACACATTAAGGTTAGAGAAGGCTGCTGTTCACGGTCAGGGGTGAGAACCAGATGAGCTGAGGTTGACCTGCAGTCCCTCAGGTCATAGAGGGTCCCTGTGGGGCTTAGATCAGTGATTCTCAGCCGTGTGGATTATTTAAAAATACGGATGCCTGGGCTCCACCCCGACCCTTTGACATCAGAGTATCTATCAATATATGTGGGGTCTGGGCTTTCCCATATTTCAAAAGCAACTTGGTTGATGGTAATGAGCAGCCAGGGTTGAGAACTGCTGACTTAGATCAAGAAGCTGACAGCTCCCTCCCTACAGACAGATGCCTCCAGGAGAGAAGGGCAGGGGAACAGTGAGAAGAGGATTTCAACAAGTCACTGAAACAGACTGAGTTCATGTAGAAGCCACTGGATTAAGCGTCTGCATAAGACAGAATGGGGATTGGAGATGGAATACAACATCGAGTTTTACAAAGATAAAGATACATTTTTGGAAGCCTGAGTCTGTGACTGTGAAATTATTCCATATATAAAATGCTATTAACGTGCCTACACTCAATGAATGGTTATTATTTTAAAGTAGCTAATATATGACCACTATACCTTCTTTTAGATTCTGAATATGAAGATTAGTATCTTGCAACAATTTTAGAAACTATATCTCTTTACTATCTCCTCTGCCTCATTCTCTCTTATAAATAAATTGCCATTAGATGTATATCTGATTTTCTCCTTCTATTCTCCATGACTCTCATTAATCTTTCATATTTTTCATCTCCTCGTCTCTCCATGCTGCATTTTGAGTAATTTCTTCAAATCCATTTTCCTGTTGATTCTTTCTTAAATTGGGCCTATTCTGTTGTTAGTAAGTCCTTTAAGCTTTCCTTTTTAATTATTATATTTTTACTAATAAAATGAATAGTTTTCCTTTCCCTACCTCCATTATTTTTATTGTCTCTTATTTATAGTTTTAATTTCTCTTTTATAGCTTCAAACAATTAAATAATACTTAATTTTTAGTCTCTGTCCAACATCTAAAATTTTTGTGGCTTTGATTTTGCTGTGTGTTATTTCTAATGGCTCTTGCATTGGTGGCTTATTTCTTTGTAATATGCGTGTGTGTGTGTGTATTTGTGCATGTATATGTGACTGTAGGTTCATGCTTCATCTGTAGAATTTCTTTGAGGATTGATATATAATTCCTTTTAGCTTATCCAGCAAGGATTTGTGTTGGCTTTCTCTAGGCTACTGTGGGCATTACGGACCCATGATACTTTAACTTACTCGCTTGAGGTTTGTAGGGCAACATAGGTGTGGTGAATTTGGACAGCAAATCTTCAGAAGAGTCAGCTTTCGGCTGTAAATGTTTGGAGTCAAATTGTTTTCCCTTCAACCCAGCTACCTTTTTCCTTTCTGTCTCCATCTGTGAAGCAAGTTTATTTCTGATAGACATTTACAATGAGAGTCTTTGGCATCCCAGCTTTCTGCAGTGTCTCTTATTAGATTCCCACCTTGGGTGGGCCCTTGTCTTTGTCTTTTTGTTCCTGGACCCCACGCAGCTGTCAGAGCAGAAGCTTCAAGTGGCCAGGGTCCGCCCCTGCTCCCAGGGTGAAAGCCAGCTTCTGTGCTTGCTTCCATCTCCACTTTCCTGCTTTCACTTGACTTTTGGCCTCTGTGGATGCCTTTCTTTATTGCCAGTTCAGTGATGCATTTTCAATGATTGTTAAAAACCTTACCCAGCATTTTTAGTTGTTTCAGAGGAAAGGTTGTCCATAGTACCTTATCTATAATATTGCCAGAAACAGAAGAACCTCTTAGTAATTTCTGTCCTAGCAAATTGTTTGCAGGTTTTCAAGGCTCAAGAAGGGAAGCTGGAAAATGAAGACATATTTTAGAGCAATGAGCCTTGTTCAGAGAACTGACGTTTAAACTTACATTCCTTGTCACCATTATTTGAAGTGTCACCGAGACTGAAGTGGACAAAATTTTGTGAAGTTCTTGGCTTTTTGAAGAATGTTGGTCATTTAAATTTCTGCAAAAATGGCAGATATCTCCATGAGCCAGAGGGCCAAATGAAAGTATAAGCAATCATCCTATCTTGATGCTGATTTAGATGTTGACAGAAAGCTGAGTGTGAAATTCTGTTGCATATCATGAGGATGAAAAAATCACTTAACTTTGCTGCAGTCTCTAATGAAAATTTGAAAAGCCGTCTAATACAGGACAGTCATAGCACTCACCAAAAATAATTGCTTCAGTAGGGATAATCTTAATAGACTACTGTCATGCCAAGGTATTTTTTAAGTCCCTTAGTTTCTTGGGCCCAGATATGACAATTTAAAGGTTTTCCATCTCAATTACTCAAATAGCCATAGAGAGGTGTATGGCAGTGTGTGAAATAGTACAAGCATCTGCACCAAGAGATGAGAACTATAGGTTTCTCAAGCAAGGTAAAACACGTTCCAGACCTGCATTAGGTAACAAGCTACAGGTGTCTGCATAAAATAAATGAATCATCCCCCTTGAAAGCATACTTTTTCTTGACTCATGCCACGGTGGAGATTTTCAATGACTGGAATTTTTTACAAGAGTTGTTATGCAAGTTTAACTTTGTTTCCCAGTTTTAAAAATTATCAATCGTATTTAGAAAATAAGGGTAAGGGATACATTTGCTTTAAACCTGATTTGACAAACACCAACTGGACTGGCCTCTTCAAAGCAGGCAAAAGGCAAAGAAGCAGGAAGCAGCTGGTTAGAAATAACAAACCCATTCCAGGGGTGTTTGCCTGACAAGCCTGGACTGTGGCCCAGGTACACACTGACCCTGCCCTGACTCTGTTCCACTCACCTGCTCTTGGCATCCTTGATGTAGTGTTCAATGCTGGCCCATCCTCCTGTGTGGTGCCTCTGCGATGGCTCTACCCCACTTGGCGTATAATGGGGTGCCCCCCCCAAAGTGTTCCATTGCTGCACTGTCCTCAGGGGAAACAGTTGATGTGGGCTCTGCCAATAAAACAAAAAAATTTATCTAGATTAGCCATGAAATTATATCATTTCCTTTGATGTTCTGAATTCCTAAACATTCTTATCTGATTTTATGATAAGATTTGATAGCATAAATACTTTCTTTGAAGACTTTTCAGCTGGCAAAAATGAAGGACGAGTTAAGTTTTGACTGTAAGGAACAGGCAAAAGCAATTTTCAGTGTAATTTTCCCCTTTGCAAATGGAATGAATCTTACCGAAGCCCACTCTGCCCCTTTGCTCACATTTGTTCTTTTTAAAAAAATTTTGGTGAAATATACATAAACATAAAATGTATGCTTTTAACCATTTTTAAGTGTACAATTCACTGCATTAAGTACATTTACATGGTTGTGCAACCATCATGTCTATCCAGCTCCAGAACCCTTTCATCATCCCAAACTGAAACTCTGTACCCATTAAAACATACCTTCCCATTACCCACTTCCCCAGCCCCTGGTAACCATCATTCTGCCTTCTGTCTCTATGAGTTTGACTACCCTAGGTATCCCATATAAATGCCATCATATAATATTTGTCCTTTAGTGCTTGGCTTCTTTCCCTAAGCATAATGTCTTCAAGGTTCATCTATGTTGCAGCATGTGTCAGAACTTCATTCCTTTTTAAGACTGAATAATATTCCATTGTATGTATGTACCATATTTTGTTTACCCATTCATCTGTTGATGGACATTTGGTTAATTCTACCTTTTGAGAAAATAAGAATAACACTGTTACAAACATTGGTCCAAATATCTGAGTCCCTCCTTTCAATTTTTTTGGGTAAATGCCCAGAAGTGGTATTGGATCATAAAGTAGTTGTATGTTTCATTTTTTGAGGAACAACCATATTGTTTTCCACAGCAGCTGCATCATTTTACATTCCCATCAGCAATGCATAAGGGTACCAGTTTCTCCAAATCCTCACCATACTTATGATTCTTTTTTTAATACAATAGTCATTTTAATGGATGTAAAGTGATATCTCATTATGGTTTGGATTTGCATTTTCCTGATGATTAGTGATGTTGTGGCCCCAGATGTGTTTGTTTATGATGTGTCTCTGCGTCTGTTTGTCTTTTTTTTTTTTTTTAGAGTTCCTTCTACAATGATTTTATTATAAATATGTTTCTTTGGAATAAACAAATATTGCATTCAAGACTATTGGTAAACTTGTTCTAAAGTATCAAAAGAGGAAAAAAATGGAACCAGGAACCACTTAGAAGTAGAGATAAATAGCAAAGACAGCTGTATGCCATGCTAAGTGCCTTTCCCCCAAGAAGGGGGAACCGTTAACAGGAGGTTAACAGTGAATATCACATCTCTCATTAGCCTATTAATTAAAGTAAGCTTTGAGTTTGGTAATTTGTACTTGTTCTGTAAACTGAACTGCTCCTCTCCTTAGTACTAAGAAGTAGAAGACACTCAGTCTTCAGATCCCAGCATGAACAAGAAAGATCTTGACTTTTAACTTTTTGTTCTGGGACAAAACTGTTCGCTACTCTCAGAGTAGCCCACTCACCAGGGGGTGCTTTTGACTTGGGGAGCAGGTAGAGCTCAATGCTCTCCTGTTTCTTTCCAGGAGGATTTGATGCACCTCACTTATCCTTCGACAGATTCAAGGAGGCAACTCAGCTTATAGACACATCATTCCATTCCTTTATTTATTTATTTATTTAAATTTAATTTTTTTTTTTAAATATTGGAGTATAGTTGATTTACAATGCTGTGTTAGTTTCAGGTGTACAGCAAGGTGACTCAGTTATACATATATATATATTCATTCTTTTTCAGATTCTTTTCCTATATAGGTTATTACAGAATATTGAGCAGAGTTGCCTATGCTATACAGTAATTCCCAAAGAAAACAATGTACCAGCCATTTCCTGCCCTTTGTTCTTTCTCTTTAAGCAGGGTCATTAGGGTGAGCCCCCACGGGGCTCAGCCAGCAGAAAAGATGGTGAGGAGGGCTGACCAGCTTCTGAGGACAGGCAGGCAATTAACCCCAGAGCCCAGCGCAAAGATGCACCTGTGTATCACTGTAGAGAAAAGAAGCTCTAATGTGTCCCACGCGATATCGCACAGAGGAGACCGAACCACACAGCAGATCTGTGACAAGGACAAATGCCTGCATTTAGGCTGTGCTCGGGAAAACTGATGAGTTGCAGTACAACGGTGGAGCTGGAGAAATCACTTATTAGTGGAAGATGTGCAAAGCTGGTTAAAAATAGTTTTAGATGTCCAGGGAACCAGAATTCGGGTGGGAGCTTGACAGTTGCCACATGGCAGCTCTTTAGAAGTTGCTTTCAAAGATTTGCTGCAGAACAGAGACTTCTTTCCTACGGCAAGTTAGCTCGAGGATAAATTTCTAGCCAGAAATGTGATTTGTATTAACCCGAAGACAACCCTTACTAAGCAATTAGATTCTCCTTTGTAGGAGTTTCAGCCAGACTAGAAGCTGCCTAACACAATATACAGTTCACAATTTTAAAATAAATTACTATCTGAATTAATACCATGTTTTAAAATAAGTGAAGTTTCAAAATGGATTAAAAACCTAAATGTAAATGGGATACTATAAAACTCTTAGAGGAAAACATAGGCAGAACACTCTTTGACATAAATTGCAGCAATACCTTTTTGGATCCACCTCCTACAATAAGGAAAATAAAAACAATAATAAACAAATGGGACCTAATTAAACTTAAAAGCTTTTGCACAGAAAAGGAAACCATAAACAAAATGAAAAGAACCCACAGAATGGGAGAAAATATTTGCAACTGATGCGACTGACAAGGGATTAATCTCCAAAATATACACACAGCTCATGCAGCTCAATATCAAAAAAACAATTAATCTCCAAAATATACACACAGCTCATGCAGCTCAATATCAAAAAAAATTGTGTTAGTAATATACACTAACACAATTTTCAACCCAATCAAAAAATGGGCAGAAGATCTGAATACGTTTCTCCAAAGAAGACATACAGATAACCAAAAAGCACATGAAAAGATGCTCAACATTGCTAACTATTAGGGAACTGCAAATCAAAACTACAATGAGGTATCACCTCACACCGGTCAGAATGGCCATCACCGAAAAATGTACGAACAATACATGCTGGAGAGGGTGTGGAAAAGGGAACCCTCCTACACTGTTGGTGGGAATGTAAATTGGTGCAGCCACTATGGAGGTTTCTTAAAAAACTAAAAAAAGAGCTACCATATGACCCAGCAATCCCACTCCTGGGCATGTACCTGGAGAAAACCATAATTCAAAAAGATACATGTACCCCAATGTTCATTGTAGCACTATTTATAAGACATGGAAGCAACCTAAATGTCAATCAACAGAGAAATGGATAAAGAAGATATGGTATATATGTACACTGAAATATTACTCAGCCATAAAAAAGAATGAAGTAATGCCATTTGCAGCAACATGGGTGGACCTGGAGATTATCGTGCTAAGTGAAGTCAGACTGAGAAAGACAAATATAATATGATATTACTTATATGTGGAATCTAAAAAAATGATGCAATGAACTTATTTACAAAACAGAAACAGATTCACAGATTTAGAAGACCAACTTACAGTTACCAAAGGGGAAATGTGGTGGGGAGAGATAAATTAGGAGGTTGGGATTGACATATACACACTACAACATATAAAATAGATAATCAACAAGAACCTATGATATAGCACAGGGAACTCTACTCAATACTCTGTAATAACCTATCTGGGAAAAGAATCTGAAAAAGAATAGATATATGTATATGTATAACTGAATCACTTTGCTGTACACCTGAAACCAATACAACATTGTAAATCAACTATACTCCAATATAAAATAAAAATTTTAAAAAGTGAAGTTTAAGCCAGTAATATACACTAACACAATTTTCAATTTTTACTGTAATTAGTACATTGAAGGTAAATAGTGCTGCTAAGGAGTGTTTTGCTGTCTTGATAAGTTAAGTAGCCCATCTAAATCCTTATTCATATTTAATTTGACTAAGCAATCTATTTCCTCATAGATTATACAAAGGTAAAGTTCAGCACAGTTCTTGCGTGCATTAGCAGGATTTAAATTATTGAGATTTTACTGTGGAGACTGAATCACCACCTTGGGTTGAAATTTCTATTGTGAACATCTGATTATCCCAGTTACAAGGGTACTGCCTTTAGAATGTTAAATAACACTCACTTCATGGTTTCTTTTACTTTTGTTCAGAAAGAGATTCAAAATCAACTCCATTATATTTGGGGTTTGAAGTTATATTTTAAACAATTCATGATTGACAATTTGCCCACCGGGCATCTTTTTTATCTTAAAGTTAGAGGTTTCCCTTGGACCACAAAAGCATCAAATAGTGTAAACAGTAATTAATCACTGTATGTGTACCTCTTTCTTTGCTTTTTCTTTCTCCCTTTCTTTCTTCCTTCCTTCCTCTCTCTCTTTCTTTCTTTCCTCCTTCTTTCCTTTCTTCCTTCCTCCCTCCCTCCCTCCCTCTCTCTCTCTCTCTCTTTCTGTCTTTCTTTTTCTTTCTTTCTTTCCTTCATTCCACTTGGCATTCTCAAATAGGAATAGTACCTTGTTTAGGATACTTTCTATAAATGTTGCTTTATAGAACATCCAGCCTAGATACCAGAATTTTGGTGGTAATTGCCAGTTTGGGTCATCTGGTTCAGATCTTAATTACACCTTGATTAGAGCAGATTCCCACTCTAAAACAACACAGAAATTTCTGAATTGTTTACAATGCAAAACCCACCATATAGCACACAGGATGGACATAGGGTGGTCCTGGTCCCTACTAACCATCCTCCACCATCAACAAGATGAAAGCCTTTCCCAGGTGTGGCTGAGAGCAACGCCTCTGTCCTGGTTCTGGTCTTGGTCCTCTCTCCTTATCTGCTCTTTCATGATCCATCCTAGCTCAATTATTTGTATACTGAGTTTCCTAGCTCAAACTATTCTCTTGGTTATCTGCAATAATATTTGTAAGAATTTTCTGTCTGTTTTTATTCCTCAAAGTTAAACTTTAAGAAAATGAGAGATTTCGCTAACTGGTTGTTATCAGACAAAGGCATGCAAATGCTGGAGTTACAGCCCCCAACTGTGTAAAACGTTTTAGCAATTGCCAATTACACAGTATTTCCTCACTGCTGTGGAGAAGGAGTGCTGATGGACGGTTCTAGACTTCTCTGCCTTTGGCTGGGAAGGGCATCACTTTAGCAGAGGCTCTGCCTTTAAGCATGCCCACCTCCATCCCCCTCCCATTACTCAGGAAATGCCTCCTAGTATATTTTCCCCCCAGATATCCATTTAGTGCATTCTTTTACCTCCTTCAAGTCTTTGTTCAAATCTTGTCTTTTCGCTGAAGCTCCCCATTTAATGCTGCAACCCACCCTCCATATCTCCCCTTCCCTGTTTATCCTGCTTTGTTTTTTCTTTTATCCATAGCTCTTCCCTCCTTCTAAACTACTATAGCATCGGTTATAGTCATTGCGCTCATTGCCAAGTCCTTCTCTTACCCTGAAAAACATAAGCTCTGGGAGGGTGAGAATCCTTGTCTATTTTATTCTCAGACATAGCTCAAGTGCCCAGGAGAGTCTGGCACATAGTAGGTGGTTAATAAATATTTCATTGAATGAATTTAATAAATGAAACGTAGCAAGTCATAATTGCTAATATTTCTGCCTACTTTCTTGTATTTTGAGTGCTGCACTAAGTATTTTTTAATGCATTATCTTGTTGGGTTCCTCCAGCTACCCTATGAGGTTGGTGCATCATCAGCATCATCGGCATAACTTTACCTGTGTTTAAAATTGAAGTTTAGAGAGAAGGTCATTTGTGAAAATTACTCGGCTAGTAAACAGTAGACCAGGGATTGGGGCCAGACATGCTTACACTGCACCTGTGTTCTTAATCACTCTTCTATAACGACCTATAACAGGACCATCTATGTAATTTGCGGGACTCAGTGCAAAAGGAAACTTCAGGGTCTCTTGTTCAAGAACTGTTAGAATTTCAAGACTGCAGCAGCAGAGCACTGAACCAAGTGTGGGACCCGGTGTGGTTGCACAGGCTGCATGTTCCTGAAACCAGCACAGGCCTGACAAGTGCACGGGCCTGACCTTAGCAGCCAAGGGGCAGGCACTGCTCTTTTGTCCCTCTATGCCCATTGCAGAGCGGGTGACATTCACTCTGTTACTGACCTTCCCGAGTCGGGCCCCAACAAGGGTCCACCTGCCCAGTGTCCTTCGAGCCAAAGAATGAGACCGAGTTTGGTTCCGAAGCAAAGGAAAGCTTTACTCTCTGATGAAAGAAGGGAGAGGTGCGCGCTCAGGCTCCACAGCGCATGCTCTCCCCACAGGCCGTGGGCGGGGCTGCTTTATAGGGATCTCGTCCGCAGGGAGGGGGCCGCAGCTGTGCTGCTCACGCTCCAGACCCAAGCGTCACGTCACGCGCGCAGCGTCACGTCACGCGCGCAGCATCACGTCACGCGCGCAGCGTCTCTGCACACGGCCCGCCGCCGCCATCTTGAATCGCAGTGTCGTGTGCGGCTATTGTACGCCTTCCGTGAGCTGAGGCGTCCAGTGCAGGCGGTCGGAGCTAGGAACTCGGGTCTGAAGTGCCGGGTGCGAGGCCTCTGCTCGCGGCACCCTGTGAGCAAATGAAACTAAGCACAAAGGCAGAGAGAAGAATAGAAAAAAAGGTTAGACTTTATTACCCAGATTCTATTTTTACTTCCCAGGAATTGTTAACGGGCTTTGCTGGTGACAATTCCAGTTTTAACTTTAGAAGTGGAAGGAACATCAGAGATTGGTTTATTGCACTCATTTGACAGGTGGGGAAATGGAGTCTCACAGAGGTGCTGTTTATAAAGGAAAAGTCTTTCCTTATAAGTGTCTTTAAAGGTAAAGCAGGTGTCACGTGCAGCCCCCTTGGTATTTAAAGAGACCAGAACAACCAAAAGGAGGCATTTTTTACTGTAATCAACAGAGAGTCATTGGTAAGATTTCAAATACTGATATTTGTCAGTGACATACTAAGAAAAAAAGCTGAAGAGTGCCGTCATCACGAGGGTATCCTTGTGATGATGGCACTCTCATTTTTCTGAAGAAAAGAGGTGGAGTATATCAGAACTATAAGTATTATTTTTCTAGTGTATTTGGTGGAAAAAAAAATTGAGCCTACAGATTCAGATGGTTGTCCCAGGTTGAAATATCCTCCCCTGTGATCTTCCCTACCTGAGTCTCTCTCAGGTTTCAGGGTCTGGCTGAAATTATACCTTCTCTATCAGACCTTCGTTTCAATTCAATCTTTGTTAAATGGTACTTTGCTCAAGGCACAATCTACAGATGTGGTATCTAAACTTTTTGGTCTCAGGACCTTAAAAATTACTGAGGAGCCTAAAAAGCCTTTGTTTATGTGGGTGATATCAATATTGATTATTTTGGAAATTAAAACTGAGAATATTTTAAACACAGCACCACATAAACACACATTCCATTAGCCACCAGCGGGATGATGTCTTCACCCATCCTGTAGCCCCTTGGAAATGCCACTGTGTATGCAGGAGAAAATGAGTGTAAAAGAGGCAAATGATATCTTAGCATTTCTATAAAATATCGTTTTTACATTTTTATCATATAAAATACATATAACCAAAATTGCCTTTTAATCATATTTAAGTGTACAATTCAGCGGCATTAATTGTATTTACAATACTGTGCAACCATCAGCATTATCTATTTCCAAAACTTTTTCATCACTCCAAACAGAAATTCCATAGCCATCAAGCAATAACTACCCATTCCCAACCCCCCAGCCCTTGATAACCTCTAATCTACTTTCTGTCTCTATTAATTTGCCTACTCTAGGTATTTTATATAGGTGGAATCACACAGCATTTGCCCTTTTGTGTCTGGCTTATGTCACTTACAATAATGTTTTCAAAGTGTATCCATGTATCAGAACTTCATTCCTTTTTATGGCAGAATTATATCCTATTGAACATATAAACCACATTTAGTTTATCCATTCACCTGTTGGTGAATACTTGAATTGTTTCTATCTTTTGGCTATTGTAAATAATGCTGCTATGAATTTGACATACAAGTGTCTATTTGAGTTCCTGTTTCCAATCCTTGGGGATCTATGCTTAGGAGTGGAATTTCTGGGTTACACAGTAGTTGTATTTTAACCTTTTGAGAAACCACCAAACTGTTTCCACAGAGGCTGCACCACTTACATTCCTACCAGCAGTGCATTAGGATTCCAATTTCTGCACATCCTCACCAACACTTATTTTCTGCTTTTTTTGATAATAGCCATCCTAGTGAGTGTGAAGTGGTATCTTGTGGTTTTGATTTGCATTTCCCTATGTTGAACATCTTTTCATGTGGAAAATAGTTTTGACCTGGCAGATTCCTACTCTAGACAGTGCCAGGTCTTACAGTATTCCTGCCCTTTCCCAAACTCCCATAGTGTTTTTACAATAAGTAATGTGATTGTCTTACACCTTTCTATTTCATGTAACACCTTGTATGACTACCTGCATGTGATAAGTGCACCCCAATATTCTTCATTAATTAATTGCTTACCCAAATTCATTCCTTCTGTTTTACAAAGAGAAATGCAAATTTATTTAGGATGATGATGTGCCCAGCTAAAAATATTCACCTCCTTCGGAGTCTCTTGCAGCTAGGAGTGCCCATGTGACCCAGATTTGGGGGCATAATTGAAGTCTACAGGGAGGGAACTCTAGGAAAGTTTTTGTTTATCTCATAAGAAGGTATAGTTTCAGCTGGCCTATGCCCTTCCCCTTCTCTTTCATTTTCTTCCAATTTGGAATGTAGACACCATTTCTGTATGTGGCGTACCCATCCTGCAACCCTTGGGATGAAAGCACACAGTAAGGACAGTGGAGCAAGAAACTAGGAGCCTGGGCCCTTGATGACTTCCTCAAGTATCTGCCCTAGTCTGCTGACCCTTAGACTTTTGATTCAGCTTATAAAGCCCAATTTGTTTAGGCCTCTGTAGTTGGCTTTTTGTTACATATAACCCAAAGGGATACTAACTGACATGTTGTGGAAGCATAAAAAGCCCTGACAGATGGGATTCTAGAACCAAGTGAACCTAAGGAGAGAAAAGGAGGCAGAGAAGAAAAGAAACTGGGTGTGTTTCAGAGTCAGCTGCAGAGCGAAACATCTCTGTAGGTAAATGCAGGGTGGAGGCTAGGCTGCTTCTCGCCTCCCGTCTCGCTTATTGTCTGCTCCTGGTCATGCAACCACCTCCTGCACTGATAGGATCCTCCAAGCTTCTTCCCTTAGAGGTGTGGGGCATGCTGCTTGGATAGTCAGACTTCCTTGGAGAATAGTTTAAAACATCATGAATTTGAGGCTAGTTGACAAAGAAACACAATCCCCGAATCATTAGCTTAAGTGTTTGTCCATGCAGAATGTGGCTGCCCTAGAAGTGAGAAATGACCTTGGCTGCCCTTGAAGAGTAAGGGAAGAAGATTGGGAATAAAAAAACACTTCTGATATTTTTTCAAACAATGAGGTTCTCAAAATACCTAGCTCCTTTAAATTTCTTGATTTATTGTGTAATAAAATGAATAGAAAATAAAAGGACTTTACTTTCATGAAAAATCTATTCTTATAATTTCTTAGACCCATGTAGCAAACTTTGGCTGCTTTGCTCACTAATTCTATGGTGTGGATGAGTGTTGCCATGTATTTGCTTTCTTTTCAGGTCATTTAAGATTATTGATTCCTCCTTTTCTAGTGTAGAACTCAATTCTCTAAGGACTCGTTAGCAAAACATTTCCCACTCACACAGTGCCCCTTAAAAATGATTATGGGGCTTCCCTGGTGGCGCAGTGGTTGGGAATCCGCCTGCCAATGCAGGGGACACGGGTTCGTGCCCCGGTCCGGGGGGATCCCACATGCCGCGGAGCAGCTACGCCCGTGAGCCACAACTGCTGAGCCCGCGCGTCTGGAGCCTGTGCTCCGCAACAAGAGAGGCCGCGACAGTGAGAGGCCCACGCACCGCGATGAAGAGTGGCCCCCGCTCTCTGCAACTGGAGAAAGCCCTTGCACAGAAACGAAGACCCAACACAGCCAAAAATAAATAAATAAATAAATAAATTTATTAAAAAAAAAAAAAAAAGATTATGCTTGGTGTCTTCAGCTTAAAGTTTCCCTTCTTGGCTTCCATATGCTAGCAGTTTGTACACCTCTCTTTTATGCTTTATTTTTTAGGGCCCATTCCGATATGTTCAGTCCTTTCGGTAACGTTCCCTCTGCCTTCTCTTGGTGGCAAAACGGCAACAGAGACAAGTACTACACCAGACGAGCTGCAGAGAGGTCTTTTCAATAACCAGAAGTTTCTGAAGGACATAAAATCACTGTAAGTAATCATGTATTGTCTTTTGGCTCAAAAGTAAAATGCTAAGTTACGCATTATTTGTTGCATAAATTTGCATATTGATATATACAATCCTAACGACTTTAATAGCATCACAGATTAGCAGAGACAGATGCACACAGACACACACAGGCTGACATTCAGGGACTCCCACCCAGAGACAAACCAAGCCTGAGAAAGAGGTGGGGATGGTTCCATGAGAGCAAGGAGGATTGGGAGGGCTCTAAAGGAAAAACAGAGGGCCTGGGAGGGCAGAAGTTACACACTGGTTCTCCCTCCCTGGCCAGCAGATCACTTTAAGTTACCAGTCCGAGATCCTCACTCTCATGTCCTCTCCTTTGATCTTTAGACTTGACCCTGAGCAGAGTGTGGAGGGGGAGGAGAGATGACTTATAAAAACTTGGAGTGAATCAGAAGGTCCAGAAGTAGTCTGAGACCCAAAGGGGAATTTAGACTTGTTTTAATAAAAGGAGAGGTGGGCTCTTAAAGGGTGTTTTTTGTTTTGCTTTTGTTCTTTCTTCTAAGGCCTTGAGTAGGGCATCCAAGGACAGGACCAAACCTTAGCAACCTGCACAGCTAGAACACTTTGGCAATTTGCCAGCAATTTGCCAACACTTTGGCCTTGAATTAAGATTCCACACTGCATTAATTTGCAAACCAAAGCACCAATTTATTAATTTTCTATGGAAAATACATATGTCATGAAGATCTAGGTATTTACCATTGAATAGTCTACTCTCTCCTAGGAACCCAGGTGTCTGGGAAACCTCATTAAACAGTAAGACAAAGGGCGAAGAATTCCTTAAGGAATATCTTCCATGTGCTTCAAGAGGCTACGTGGCACCACCTCCACAATAATTATATACTTGCCAAGTGACCTCAGTTCAGTGCTGGAAATATATTCTCAAATTTTTAGTCTTGGTCTCTCACAGTTGGTTATTCCAACCACCATTTGTTTTTTGGTGTGTTTACATTGGTCATTGCAAAATCAACAACTTTTAATTGCAATGCACATCTTTCATTCCATAAACATTTACTGAGCTCTCAATATAGGCTTGGCACTACCATAGAGGTTAGGTATTGCAGTGGAGACAAAGATCAGTAAGACAGAGGGCCAGGCCCTGAAAAAGCTCTCAATAAAAAAAAGGAGGATGGAGCTGCATGCCCAGAAGCGTGGAGAAGTTGGAGAGGTCAGTAAGGGAGCATAGGAAGAAATTACAGACAAACCCCTGCCCTGGTCCTCTGAGCCCCCGAGCAGCGTTTCTGCAGTGTCCAGGCCGAGTGTGGACGTGCTACGTGCGGCCCCACCAGGGCTGAGAGTTTGCAGACCGTCCGTGCCACGGCCCGCTTGGTGGCCCACTCAGCGGCAGCCCTGCGGTTCTCACGGCTGCCGCAGTGGCCCCAGGCGCAATCCAGCCCAGGTAGCCGTGCTGCAGACTCGGGGCGCCGTGACCCCATGTCCTGCCATGCCTTGGGCCCCCAGGGACAGCAGCTGGCGGACACTCCTGGCAGCTGCTGCTGCTGCTGCTGCTGCTCAACAAGGAACCGTGTGGCTGACAGGGTCTTGGTGTTCTGGCTGGGTGTCAGGCCTGAGCCTCTGAGGTGGTAGAGCTGAGTTCAGGACATTGAGCCACCAGAGACCTCCCAGCCCTACGTAATGTGACTCGGCAAGAGCTCTTCCAGAGATCTCCGTCTCAACGTTAAGACCCAGCTCCACCCAACGGCCAGCAAGCTCCAGTGCTGGATGCCCCATGCCAAACAACTAGCAAGACAGGAACACAACCCCACCCATCAGCAGAGAGGCTGCCTAAAATAATAATAAGTTCACAGATACCCCAAAACATACCACCGCAACCAGCCCTGCCCACCAGAAAGACAAGATGCAGCCCCACCCACCAGAACACAGGGACCAGTCCCCTCCACCAGGAAGCCTACACAACCCACTGAACCAACCTCAACCACTGGGGGCAAACACCAAAAACAATGGGAACTACAAATCTGCAGCCTGCAAAAAGGAGACCCCAAACAGAGTAAGTTAAACAAAATGAGAAGACAGAGAAATATGCAGCAGATGAAGGAGCAAGGTAAAAACCCATGAGACCAAACAAATGAATAGGAAATAGGCAGTCTACCTGAAAAAGAATTGAGAGTAATGATAGTAAAGATGATCCAAAATCTTGGAAATAGAATGGAGAAAATAAAAGAAAAGTTTCACAAGGACCTAGAAGAACTAAAGAGCAAACAAACAACAATGAACAACACAATAAATGAAACTAAAAAATTTCTAGAAGGAATCAATAGCAGAATAACTGAGGCAGAAGAACGGATAAGTGACCTAGAAGATAAAATAGTGGAAATAACTACTGCAGAGCAGAATTAAAAAAAAAAGAATGAAAAGAATTGAGGACAGTCTCAGAGACCTCTGGGACAACATTAAACGCACCAACATTCGAATTATAGGGGTCCCAGAAGAAGAAGAGAAAAAGAAAGGGTCTGAGAAAATATTTGAAGAGATTATAGTTGAAAACTTCGCTAACATGGGAAAGGAAATAGTCATCAAGTCCAGGAAGTGCAGAGAGTCCCCTACAGGATAAATCCAAGGAGAAACATGCCAAGACATATATATATATATATATATATTTTTTTTGGTTTTGAATTACAACGTGCATTTATTAACTTATAAGTAAGAGAAGCAGCAAAAAAAAAAAAAAAAGTAACACCTTACTTCCACAAGGCAAACATTTGGTTGCAGAGATCAATTGCCTCCTGAATAAAGACTTTATTAGTTTATTTATATAAAATTGTTATATAAATATGAATATATAAAATATATTCATAAATTAGTTTATTTATATAAAATTCCAAATCCCAAGTCTAGCAGGTGAAAACACAAATGAAAATACATAAATTTTCATCCTTTCTTATCTCCAAAGAAAAGAGGGGTACAATTTGTTCTTTACAATATTGATTCTTTATGAAATTACAAATGGGCAAGTGAGGCACTGCTCCTTTAAACTTTATTATAATATATTTAAAAATCTAGCAAAATAGATGCTTAAAATATATAAACTTTGCTCATTTATAACGATATATCTATATATACTTAAATATCTAACATATACTTAAACATACAAATATAAATGAGTAATGTTTATAGCAAAAAAAAGGCTGTAAGACTGAAAATCCAATACTACAGAGGGAACAAGAAAGTATATTTAAAGACATATTCTGACCCAGAGGAACTAATATGTCCTATGTTGTGTAAACTCTTCTAAAGTATTCATTGTAGATAGAAAATTGCTCAATCATTATAAGACACTAGATACCAAAACCACCAACATGCGCATGCACACGCGTGCGTGCGCACACAGACACTCTAAACAAAGTCCCATTTTTATACTTACATTCAAAATCTCCTAAATAATGTATTTTTAAAGCCAAGACACATATTAATCAAACTATCAAAAATTAAATACAGAGAAAAAATACTAAATGCAGCAAGGGAAAAGCAACACATAATATACAAGGGAATCCCCGTAAGGTTAACACCTGATCTTTCAGCAGAAACTCTGCAAGCCAGAAGGAAGTGGCAGGACATATTTAAAGTGATGAAAGGGAAAAATCTACAACCAAGATTACTCTACTCAGCAAGGATCTCATTCAGATTTGACAGAGAAATTAAAACCTTTACAGACAAGCAAAAGTTAAGAGAATTCAGCACCACCAAACCAGCTTTACAACAAATGCTAAAGGAACTTCTGTAGGCAGGAAGCACAAGAGAAGGAAGAGACCTACAACAACAAACCCAAAACAATTAAGAAAACGGTAATAGGAACATACATATAGATAATTACCTTAAATGTAAATGGATTAAATGCTCCAACCAAAAGATATAGACTGGCTGAATGGATACAAAAACAAGACCTGTATATATGCTGTCTACAAGACACCCAATTCAGACCTAGAGACACATACAGACTGAAAGTGAAGGGATGGAAAAAGATATTCCAAACAAATGGAAATCAAAAGAAAGCTGGAGTAACAATTCTCATATCAAACAAAATAGACTTTAAAATAAAGACTATTATAAGAGACAAAGAAGGACACTACATGACGATCAAGGGGTCAATCTAAGAAGAAGATGTAACAATTGTAAATATTTATGGACCCAACATAGGAGCACCTCAATACATAAGGCAAATGCTAACAGCCATAAAAGAGGAAATCAACAGTAATGCAATAATAGTAGGGGACGTTAACACCCTACTTACACCAATGGACAGATCATCCAAAATGAAAATAAATCAGGAAACACAAGCTTTAAATGACCCATTAAACAAGATGGAATTAATTGATATTTATAGGACATTCCATCCCAGAACAACAGAATACACTTTCTTCTCAAGTGCTCATGGAACATTCTCCAGGATAGATCATATCATGGGTCACAAATCAAGCCTTGGTAAATTTCAGAAAATTGAAATCGCATCAAGTATCTTTTCTGACCACAACACTATGACACTAGATATCAATTACAGGAAAAAATCTGTAAAAAATACAAACACATGGAGGCTGAACAGTACACTACTAAATAACCAAGAGATCACTGAAGAAATCAAAGAGGAAATCAAAAAATACCTAGAAACAAATGACAATGAAAACACGATGACCCAAAACCTATGGGATGCAGCAAAAGCAGTTCTAAGAGGGAAGTTTAGAGCAATACAATCCTACCTTAAGAAACAAGAAACATCTCAAATAAACAACCTAACCTTACACCTAAAGTAATTAGAGAAAGAAGAACAAAAAACCCCCAAAGTTAGCAGAAGGAAAGAAATCATCAAGATCAGATCAGAAATAAATGAAAAAGAAATGAAGGAAATGATAGCAAAGATCAATAAAACTAAAAGCTGGGTCTTTGAGAAGATAAACAAAATTAATAGCCAGACCCATCAAGAAAAAAGGGAGAAGACTCAGATCAACAGAATTAGAAATGAAAAAGGAGAAGTAACAACTGACACTGCAGAAATACAAAGGATCATGAGAGATTACTACAAGCAACTATATGCCAGTAAAATGGACAACCTGGAAGAAATGGACAAATTCTTAGAAAAGCACAACCTTCTGAGACTGAACCAGGAAGAAGTAGAAAATATAAACAGACCAATCACAAGCACTGAAATTGAAACTGTGACTAAAATCTTCCAACAAACAAAGCACAGGACCAGGTGGCTTCACAGGCGAATTCTATCAAACATTTAGAGAAGAGCTAACACCTCTCCTTCTCAAACTCTTCCAAAATATAGCAGAGAGAGGAACACTCCCAAACTCATTCTACAAGGCCACTATCACCCTGATACCAAAACCAGAGAAAGATATCAGAAAAAAAGAAAACTACAGGCCAATATCACTGATATTGCACTGACAGATGCAAAAATTCTCAACAAAATACTAGCAAACAGAATCCAACAGCACATTAAAGTGATCATACACCATGGTCAAGTGAGATTTATCCCAGGAATGCAAGGATTCTTTAATATATGCAAATCAATCAATGTGATACACCATATTACCAAATTGAAGGATAAGAACCATATAATAATAGATACAGAAAAACTTTCAAGAAAATTCAACACCCATTTATGATACGAACTCTCCTGAAAGTAGGCATAGAAGGAGCCTACCTCAACACGATAAAGGCCATATATGACAAACCCATAGCCAACATCATTCTCAATGGTGAAAAACTGAAACCATTTCCTCTAAGATCAGGAACAAAACAAGGTTGCCCACTCTCACCACTAGTATTCAACATAGTTTTGGAAGTTTTAGCCACAGCAGTCAGAGAAGAAAAAGAAATAAAAGGAATCCAAATTGGAAAAGAAGAAGTAACACTGTCACTCTTTGTAGATGACATGATACTGTACATAGAGAATCCTAAAGATGCTACCAGAAAACTACTAGAGCTAATCAATGAATTTGGTAGAGTAGCAGGATACAATATTAATGCACAGAAATCTCTTGCATTCCTATACACTAATGATGAAAAATCTGAAAGAGAAATTAAGGAAACACTCCCATTTACCACTGCAACAAAAAGAATAAAATACCTAGGAATAAACCTACTTAAGGGGACAAAAACCTGTAAGCAGAAAACTATAAGACACTGATGAAAGAAATTAAAGATTATATAAACAGATAGAGAAATATATTGTGTTCTTGGATTGGAAGAATCAGCATTGTGAAAATGACTATACTACCCAAAGCAATCTACAGATTCAGTGCAATCCCTATGAAACTACCAATGGCATTTTTCACAGAACTAGAACAAAAAATTTCACAATCTGTATGGAAGCACAAAAGACCCCGAATAGCCAAAGCAATCTTGAGAAAGTAAAATGGAGCTGGAGGAATCAGTCTCCTGGATTTCAGACTATACTACAAAGCTACAGTAATCAAGACAGTATGGTACTGGCACAAAAACAGAAATAAAGATCAATGGAACAGGATAGAAAACCCAGAGGATAAACCCACACACATACGGTCACCTTATTTTTGTTAAAGGAGGCAAGAATGTACAATGGAGGAAAGACAGCTGCTTCAATAAGTGGTGCTGGGAAAACTGCTACAGCTACATGTAAAAGAATGAAATTAGAACACTCCCTAACATCATACACAAAAATAAACTCAAAATGGATTAAAGACCTAAACGTAAGGCCAGACACTATAAAACTCTTAGAGGAAAACACAGGCAGACACTCTATGACATAAATCACAGCAAGATCCTTTTTGACCCAGCTACTAGAGAAATGGAAATAAAAACAAAAATAAACAAATGGGGCCTAATGAAACTTAAAAGCTTTTGCACAGCAAAGGAAACCATAAATAAGATGAAAAGACATCCTTCAGAATGGGAGAAAATATTTGCAAACAAAGCAATTGACAAAGGATTAATCTCCAAAATATACAAGCGCTCAATATCAAAAAAACAGCCCAATCCAAAAATTTGCAGACCTAAACAGACATTTCTCCAAAGAAGATATACAGATTGCCAACAAACACATGAAAGGATGCTCAACGTCACTAATCATTAGAGAAATGTAAATCAAAACTACAATGAGGTATCACCTCATACCCGTCAGAATGGCCATCATCAAAAAATCTACAAACAATAAATGCTGGAGAGGGTGTGGAGAAAAGGGAACTCTCTTGCACTGTTGGTGGGAATGTAAATTGATACAGCCACTATGAAGAGCAGTATGGAGGTTCCTTAAAAACCTAAAAATAGAACTACCATATGACCCAGCAATCTCACTACTGGGCATATACCCTGAGAAAACCATAATTCAAAGAGAGTCATGTACCACAATGTTCATTGCAGCTCTATTTACAATAGCCAGGACATGGAAGCAACCTAAGTGTCCATCGACAGATGAGTGGCTAAAGAAGATGTGGCACATATATACAATGGAATATTACTCAGCCATAAAAAGAAATGAAAATGAGTTATTTGTAGTGAGGTGGATGGACCTAGAGTCTGTCATACAGAGTGAAATAAGTCAGAAAGGGAAAAATAAATACCGTATGCTAACACATATATATGGAATCTAAAAAAAAAAAAAGGTTCTGACAAACCTCGGGGCAGGACTGGAATAAAGACACAGATGTAGAGAATGGACTTGAGGATACAGGAGGAGGAAGGGTAAGCTGGGACGAAGTGAGAGTAGCATTGACATATATATACACTACCAAATGTTAAATAGACGCTGGTGGGAAGCAGCTGCATTGCACAGGGAGATCAGCTGAGTGTTTCCTTACCACCTAGATTGGTGGGATAGGGAGAGTGGGAGGGAGGCGCAAGAAGGCGGAGATATGGGGATATATGTATACATATAGCTGATTCACTTTGTTATACAGCAGAAACTAACAGAACATTGTAAAGCAATTATACTCCAATAAAGATGTTAAAAAAAAAAAGGATTGCACAAATACCCATGACTGTACCATAGTTGGGGGGGAAATTACTTTAGAGAAATATTCAGAAAGTGCTATAAGGATTCAAGGATGAGACATTAAATCTGTTTGCTGAGCTGGAGGGAGGCTGGTTCACAGATGAGGTGGCATTTAAGCTCAAACAGAAGGAATGGGTATGATTTTAACAAGCAGAAATGTTCAGATGGGGTGGTAGGGAGGGAGTGGGGGAGAGAGAAGAGAGGGACAGCCGGGATGTAGCCCATGCTGAGCACAGGAAACAGTGTGGGGAACGCCCAGTGTTTTTTCCAGATGTGTGCCTCATGCTTAGGCTTGATATATACAGGACATTGGGGACAGTAGTGGGAGACCGAGTGGGGAAGCCTGCTGGGGGCCGAAGGGTGCACAGCCTTAGTACCAGGAGCTTCATTCTATGGGCACAGGGCACTCCCAGCTATTTGCACAGTGGAGGGCTGTGATCTGTGGTTCTCATGATTACTTTGGTCTCAGTGTACACAATGGACCAGAGGTAGAGGGTGAGGAGGCCATTGTGGAGGTTGCTACAGGATTTCAGATCAGAAATAGTGAGGACCTGCCAGCACTAGGAAAGCAGCGGTGGAAATGAAAAACATGGAGGCGATGCAAGAGATATTGTGAAGATAGAATCTGTAAATCTTGGAAATGAGCTGGATGTATTAGGTAGACGAAGGATGAGTCAAAGATGACTAATAGAGGCTAATATTTATGGAGGCTGTGCTAAGCCCTTTACGTGTATTAACTCATTTGATCCTTCTAACAACTCCATGAAGTAGATACTATTAGTATCCCCATTTTACAAATGAGAAAACTGAGGCATGGAGATTATATATCTTCTCCAGAATTCCAACACATGTCTCACTAACGTCTTTTCATCCTGCCTTCCATGGTGCTCTTCTCATCCCTACCCCACGCCTTTCACCATGTAGTTCCCCAGCTGGATGGTTTCTCGTCTCTCCTCTGTGCATTCAGTAAACACATGGCTGATTGAATTCCCCTCTTGTCCTGACTCACAGAAGCAAAAGGAAAGTAACCACTGTCCCTGGAAACAAATTTGTTTTTGTCACTAAATCAAAATAGGTAGTGCTCATTGTTTTAGTGTTCATAAAAGGTATAATATATGCCTCTAGAAAAGGAAATTATCTTCTTTACCTACAGAATGGTTAGAGTACCAGCACCAATGAGAAAATATTGGGGGGATATTACTTGAAATTGAATTTAATTTATTCATTTTTTAAAAGTATTTTGTGAAAGCATTTTTTGTGTGAATTGCCATGTTTTTCTTAACGGTTTCTCTTGATTTTTCTGCCTTCTCTACCCCCACCTAACACATTCTCCTTGGAAATTTTATGATACTTTCCACAAAGTTTCTGGGTGCTTTGTTAAATATTGCCTGTGTTCACAGTTGAGAAATTAAAATAATGTGTTCACTGGTTGATAAAGGGAAGCTGCAGGACTAAGGTAAAGATTGATAGTCCAAAATGCTTTTCTTTTTCTCTGAACGTGTATGGTTTTTTCAAACCATCTTAGATATGATTAGGTACCTGCTAAAAGGAAAAGTGAACACAGAATTGAGAATATTATTGGAGATTTATCCTCTGCCTAGAGCCATTCTATACCCTGTTTTGACCAAGTTGGTCCTGCTCAGAGAAGGATGCTTACTAGAGTCTTGGGGTAGGTTGGGAAGAGTTCTAATGAAGTAGGCAATGTAGAAAAGGAACTAAGATAGAGGTTTATGTATTATGACATTCCAAAATGATATGTGTATCAATGACAGCATATCAAATTTACTATGGGAAATAAGTCTGCGAGTGTGGGTCTGCTGAGAAGTTTCCCACTTAGTAGTCATAGAGTTATAGTACAGCTAAGGAAGATACAACATTCTTTTTGTTGTTTTGAGCACTGAAGTTAGTATGTCTTATCTATACTCCGTTTGGCAAGTATTATATATATATATATATACCATTACCATTGATCTGCTAGCTTCTCATGCTGTAATCTTTTTAAAAAAAAAAAACTTGAATGTTCTTGAATTTGTATGTTTAATAAAGTCATCCTTTTATATTTAAAAAAAAATAGGTAGTGCTTTTAAAAAGTGGCACAAAATTCTGCCATTGTATTCAGACTCAATTAAAAAAAATTCCATAATGGCAGTTGGTATCATGATTAGGTTTTCATTTTATTTATTACTTTGTTATGGTAAAACAAAACAAAACAAATCCTGCCTAAATTATCTTCCATGTGTCAGTATAAAGGCATTTTTCATATCAGTATACTTCCTGCTACGTAGATAGTTTTATAATCAGTCTGATCTTAACTCAGTGGCATTGGTCTCTTGGACTTAGGGCTAAGTTTGAGCTGTTCTAGAGTAATTAAAGATTATCTTCCTTTCTCTAGAATGGCCCATGGGCTCTCACTAGCTCTATTCAGTTCTCAGGATTAGACTTTTGATTCATCCTTTCTTTCTGTTTTCTTTTTCATACTGAAACTACAGCCCTGAAAATTCTTGATTAGAATTCAGGTACTATGAGGATAATCATAGTGTCACGTTCTTGAACAAGTGGCATGCCAGCAGCTTTCAGAGTGACAAAATGCAGGTTTACTGTGCAATTACAGTTCTGTCCTCTGCAAGTAAGGAACAAATTTTGCCAAAAAACAAAACAGTGGCATTTTTTTAAATTAAAGAGTCTTTATGGCTTGCAGGCAACCTGTTTCATTGCCCTAAAAATTGGAATAGTCACTGTAGTAGCAGCTAACTGCTTCCATATATTACGAACAAGAAAAGAATTTGCAGAATCAGCTAAAAGAAATCATATGAGTGCGTGTGTGTACACATGTGTGTGAGTATGCTTATGAATATATCTAAGATATTGTGTGTGTATACATGTATGTGTGTGTGTGTTTTTATGCTTCTGTATAAATCTGAGCCCCAAATACTTATATTGTGATAGTGCTAAATGTCCCCTGCTACTGTGAGGTGAGTCATGGGAAAGCCTTTTTGCTGTGGAACAAAAGCCTTCATGATTTTACAAGGTGCCAATGAGGAAAGGCCCTCAGCTCTTCTAAAGGTAGTCTTCTTTTTCTTTTACCCCATATCACTATAAACCAGAGTTCCTGTCATTTACCACTCTGAATGATTTTTAATAAGAAACCAATGTTAAAGGGCTAATTATTTAAGCAAAACAAGGATTGTGTTGGATGTTTTCATTTATCCCAAACATCTTGCTCTTTTTTCATCCAGAGGGTAGTTTCAATATTGGGTAGGTTATTACTATCTTTTTCATTCACTTGGCATAGAAATAAAATGTTGATAAATACCTTCTGAGGGTGAGACACCAAGGGCAGGGAGCTAGTTATTTAGTGCCAATAAGAAGCAGTATATATGGCTTCTTAATGGATTCATCCTGCCTTTTAGGCCCTGGTATAATTTTCTTCTAGAGCCAGTGGTTCTACAACTTCATGTTGCCTCAGAATCATCTGGGAATTTTTGAAAAAACTCTCATGCCCAGAGATTCAGATTTAATTGGTCTGAGAGCATCCATATTGCTTAAAATTTCACCTGATGATTCTGATGATTGGAATCAGAGGAGGATTGAAAACACTATTCCAGACCCTAGACCATTGGTTTCAAAATCACATTAGGTTACCTGGAGAACTTTTAAAAATACTGATGCTGAGGCCCCATCTGAGACCAAATATTGGGTTGGCTAAAAGGTTCATTTGTTTTTTTCCGTAAGATGGCTCCAATAGCACTTAGTTGCTTTTAACTTCATTCGAAACAATTTTGTTAGATTGTATGCGTCAGCTGTCATATCAGTGTGCATTTAAAAAAAGACTTATCACAATTGGTGAATTTTTGTGTAGCCATTTTAATATTGAAGATGGAAGAAAAAAAGCAACATTTTTGGCATATTATGCTTTAGTATTTCAAGAAAGGTAAAAACACAACTGAAATGCAAAAAACGATTTGTGCAGTGTATGGAGAAGGTGCTGTGACTGATTGAACATGTAAAAAGTGGTTTGTGAAGTTTCATGCTGGAGATTTCTTGCTGGACAATGCTCCATGGTTGGGTAGACCAGTTGAAGTTGATAGCGATCAAATCAAAACATTAATTGAGAACCATCAACGTTTTGCCATGTGGGAGATAGCTGATACTCAAAATATCCAAATCAAGTGTTGAAAATCATTTGTACCAGCTTGGTTATGTTCATCGCTTTGCTGTTTGGATTCCACGTAAGTTAAGCAAAAAAAACCCTTCTTGACAGTATTTCCTCATTCAATTCTCTACTTAAACGTGATGAAAATGTTCTGTTTTAAAAACAAATTGTGACGGGTGATGAAAAGTGGATACTGTACAATAATGTGGAATGGAAGAGATCCTGGGGCAAGCGAATGAACCACCACCAACTACACCAAAGGCCGGTCTTCATCCAAAGAAGGTGATGCTGTGTATATGGTGGGATTGGAAAGGAGTCCTCTATAATGAGCTCCTTCCGGAAGACCAAATGGTTAATTCCAACAAGTACTGCTCCCACTTAGACCAACTGAAAGCAGCACTCAACGAAAAGCATCCAGAATTAGTCAACAGAAAGCGCGTAATCTTCCATCAGGATACCGCAAGACCACGTTTCTTTGATGACCAGGCAAAAATCTGTTACACCTTGGCTGGGAAGTTCTGATTCATCCACCGTATTCACCAGACATTGATTCTTTGGATTTCCATTTATTTTGGAAAGTTTTTTTACAAAATTCTCTTAATGGAAAATTTCTTTACAAAATTCTCTTAATGGAAAATTTCTTTACAAAATCCTCTTAATGGAAAAAATTTAAATTCCCTGGAAGACTGTACAAGGCACCTGGAACAGTTCTTTGCTCAAAAAGATAAAAAGTTTTGGGAAGATGGAATTATGAAGTTGCCTGAAAAATGGCAGAAGGTAGTGGAACAAAAGGGTGACTACGTTGTTCAATAAAGTTTTTGGTGAAAATGAAAAATGTATCTTTTATTTTTACTTAAAAACCAAAGGCACTTTTTGGCCAACCCAGTATATCAGAATATCTGGGATGGGGCCAACACTGTGGGTATTGATTAGAAGTTCCTCAGGTGGTTATAATATATAGGCAAGATTGAAAACCATTAGTTCAGATTATGGGTTTATGCCAATCTACATGATGTGGATTTTACTAAAGCATCAGTAAGAAAGTACTGTAAAGCATTCTATTGCATGCCACACAGCATAGCTTCTTAAATATTCCTTTTCTTTTAACATCTTTGCTTTTCTCCAAAGTTCCTTTTGCTAAAGATTCATCTCTCTTCTCTCTGTCCCAGAAATCCTTTTCCCCCAGTAGCTTCTCAAGCCACTTTTCCCCATAGCTGGGTCTTCTTTTTCTCTATACTGCTTCTCAAATCAAACTCAGTAAAACGTTTTCTATTCCTCACTCATAC
Source organism: Balaenoptera acutorostrata (assembly GCF_949987535.1). Taxonomy (NCBI): domain Eukaryota; kingdom Metazoa; phylum Chordata; class Mammalia; order Artiodactyla; family Balaenopteridae; genus Balaenoptera; species Balaenoptera acutorostrata. Next base: position 94,985,347 of record NC_080073.1, read on the forward strand.
ATCAGGAGCCTCAAGTTATCCTTCCAAAATTAGGGATAAATTATTTATGTATTATGTTTCAGAAAGCTATAAGGCCAGAAGGAAAATGGAACCCCTACATCAGGAGGGATAACTTGTAGATAGAGCTAAAAATACCCAGTGATGGAAGAGGATCGCTCATCCATGAAAACCCATTCATGACAAAGCACACGAGGGTGGGATTGGCTGTCTAAAAGATGCCTTTGTCATTCACTCTTTCCTTTCTGTTTCCACTGTCATCCTCAGATCAGGCCCTCCTTATGTTTTCCTGGACAACTCTTAACATCTTTCTAGCTAGATTTCCATTCCCATACACCTTTGGGCCCTATTCCTATCGTTGTGTTAATTAAGTACTAATTCAGTGGGCTTCCCAGGTGCAATTTAACTTTAATAGTAATTCTTAAACTTCTTGTGGTCATAGATCCTTTTGAGGGTTTGATGAAAACTGGAGGCCCTCTTCTTGAACGCAGATTCATATAATTTTGCATAGAATTCCAGAGACTTCTTGGAACCTACTATATCCCATAGCCCATTGACAGACCTTGTTTACATTTTCGTTCCTAAGGATGGAATCTGGAAGTTAACATTTAGTCCAGAGTTTAAAAAACGGGAGCCTGTGTAGCCCTTTACAAAGTCCATTGACAGGCTTCAGGAGGTCAGTGAATCTTCTAAAACCATATGTACTATGTTGTGTACTTGTGTATAGATTCCTCTTATTTTTTTTCCACACTGAGAAGTTTCATAACATCCATCAGCTTCTCAAAAGGATCCATTATCCCAAAAAGGACCACTTAATGGAAGTAGAAGAGCAATTTTGAATTTGTCCAACATAAGAATGGCACAGAGGCCTGAGGGTATATGTGTTATTCATTGGAACAGACTGTATTGCTAGTCCTACTGAAAAAAAATTTTTTTTGGCGGGGCAAAAGGGTCGTAGGGCAATGGAGAGATCTAGAAATATTAATTCCCTCATTTGATAAACGTTGAAACCAAGGACCCTACTGGATAGTATGTTCCTCAAAATTACCCAGATAGTTCTGGAGCTAAGAAAAGTCCTTACAGAAATATACAGGCCATATCTTCTCTTGTATTGACATCATCAACAAATCACATTAACAAAATTATGTCTATAATTGGTTCATTCCCTGTTAAAATGGTCATCAGACCATCAGCCTTATCTCTCCCTACTCATAGATGATTGCTGAATGACTTAAAATTTTTTTTCTTTAGAAATAAACATGCCTGTCTAGCCTGTTTCCAGGTGAAGCAAGGGCTCTGTTCTGCCATTGATATATCCATTGTTGGCACGTGTAAGGTCTTAGATTTTAAATTAAAAAATTGAAAACAGGGCTTCCCTGGTGGCGCAGTGGTTGAGAATCTGCCTGCCAATGCAGGGGACACGGGTTCGAGCCCTGGTCTGGGAAGATCCCACATGCCACGGAGCAACTAGGCCCGTGAGCCACAACTACTGAGCCTGCGCGTCTGGAGCCTGTGCTCCACAACGGGAGAGGCCACGACAGTGAGAGGCCCGCGCACCGCGATGAAGAGTGGCCCTCACTTGCCGCAACTAGAGAAAGCCCTCGCACAGAAACGAAGACCCAACACAGCCAAAAAAAAAAAAAAAAATGGAAAAAACTCAACTATATGCTAAAAAAAAAAAAAAAAAAAAAAAATTGAAAACATAGTTTCTTCAAGGCTACCTTCAATAGAAAGTGCTAATTATTACCAAAGACAAGCAGAGCCTGTTGCCTTGTCTAAGAAGAGATTTAACAAGAACCAACCTAATTTTACCAAGGAAACTCTAGGCCACCAGGAGCCACTAAATATTACCATAAAAATTCACTAACCAGAACTCTCAGTGAAATAGGAGTTCTAGTTCTTTTTTTTTGATCTTTTAGGGTTAATGAGAAAAAGGTCTCCCTACACCCCCCTCTTTTTTCCCCCACGTCGGCCTTCCTTGTAATAAACAATATGCATTGGCAATGTTGCTAACAGGAGGGAAGAAAGGACTACCACCTGGGACCAGTACAAAGCTAACTACTACTCAGGAGCCTTGAACCCCAGGCCAGCCTCATTAACACCTGATTGCAGCTGACAACCACCCTCACAAGAGGAAAGGAATAAAAAATATCATTGTGGTCAGACTGTGGCTAATATTAAAGCAATTTGAGAAGAGCCAAGTAATGATATGACCCAGGGAGAAAAAATTGTTGGATTAAGAGCTGGCAGCAGTTTTTTTCCTGAAGGAGAAACATGTCTGTAGTTAAAACCCACTGATGGTTCAGTCTAGTTGTGGAGGTTGCTCTCCAGGTGTGACTGGGATGGGCTTGGGTGAGGTAAGGACCACTCCTCTGCTTTGCAGGAGCTCTGCCCACCGAGTGGGAGTCTCAGAGGGTGCACGTGGAGGAGAGGAGGGAAAGCTCAGACGGAGCCAGAGCCACATGGAGGGAGGTGTGGCCCGAATAGAAGAGAAGAGGGTGGGGAGGGGATTGACTGAAGGATTTTTGAGAATAAGGCTGCTCGATATTCAGTTTTAAGCAATCAGTTGTATAACAACCCTGCTCACTGCTTTTACTCCCTGTCCCTCAATTAGTCCTGAAGCTTCAGCTTCAATAAAAATTGACTACCAAATTGCCTTTTATAATAGTGTTTTGGGAAGCTCACAAGGGCATGGAACTAGTCATATATTTATTCCTGTACTTTCTCCTTCCCTCCATTGAAGCAGGTAGCAGCCATTGCAATGACTGGACTCAGAAATTTGGGGACGACAGATCAATATAAAGTCAGTGGCTCTTCCTGTCTTTGGGTGAGCTTAAGCCCTCAGAAATGAGTGAGGGAGAAGAGATAGCAGAGGCCAACAATGGGCTCACAGTTATAGAGGACCTGGGCCCTGCTTGCGGCAGGACCACAGCAAGCGGGGAAAGGACACAGTAGATTTGGGGGTGGGTGGCTAAGAGCATGATGAATTTACCGTGAGAGGATTTGTCCAAATTAGTCAGGCAGTTGATATTTTAGGCCTTGAGCCCTGGAGCAAGACTGGGCTGGAGACTGAGAATCATGACCATATTGTTCAGTGTTTCTCAAACTGTGATTCAGGGCCATCTATGTAAAACTGTACCCTCTCCTTCCCCAGGTCCTCTGAAATTGGGACCCCACATCATTGTTTTAATCCTGCTTCTCAGATGATTATCAAGCACACCGAAGTTTGATCACCATAGCTAGATGCTAATTGATGCAATGGGAGAGGGCTGTAGAGTTCTGAGAAGATGGCCAAAGGAAAGTGCTAAGGAGATGCCAAGTAGGAAAATGAATGAAATTATCCACTGGATTGGCAGTATGCTGAGTAAAGACTGTTCAAGTAAGGTGGATATGGGAGCGTGAAGTTTATGAGGATTACTTGCAGGCAGGCGTGTGTGTGTGTGTGTGTGTGTGTGTGTATTAGCCAGGCCATCTTACTGAGTTGGGACACGTGGTTTTTAGTCCTAAGGGTCATGTGGCCATCAGTAAGCTATTGCAGGTCCGCCCCATTCCAACTCCTTAAACCAACCTGCAGTACTTTTGTAAGCCATCACGAGAGTCTCAGAAAAGCAGCCGCTGGCCCTTGCATTCTGTCCCTGCCTTCTGAGCCTTCAAGGCAGCTGCATGGTTTTGACCCTTGACTTTGCCCTCTCGCAGTCCTTTGAGACATGATTTCCTTCTGTATCTTTGACTTCATGCCTTGAATGGTGATAAGAGGCACCTGGCCATAGACTCCTGAGTGTATCGTGGGGACATCCTCTTATCTGACCTTTGGTTATAGGGGATTAGCCCCTTCCCTCTGGAGACCTCTTCATCTGGAAAATGAAGGGTTGGACTAGGTCAGTGGCTTTCAAGTGGATTTTCATAAAGTTAAGCATCCTGCTAGAGGGTTTGGTTTCAAATGAAGCACTTCACTTACGTTTGTTTTGGATATTAGGAGTTCATCTGTGTTTTCGTTTAAAAACAATGGGAGGATTTACTGATACAGTCAAACATGAAATCAGGCTAAGTGTCCAGAGTTTAGTTTTTACTTCCATGATTCTGAGATCAAGCCCAAACTAAAGGTTTTAGAAACACATTTTTCTCTCGCAATCCTGGGCCTAATTTTTAAAGTGTTCTCCTTTTACACTATGTTAGAAAATAAATTCTAGGGTTGTAGAATAATGATGACACTAGTCGTTTTTAGACTTTAACCAAAATACATTCATTAGCTATTCCATTTTCTTGTGGTATAATATTTTTTAAAGTAATTCTAACTTTTAAAATGACATAATTGCAAAAATTTTGGAAAAATATCTAAAAGAAAAAAATATTGTCATTTGTGGTTCTACTACCACTTTTAGCAGTTTGAGATGCTTCCTTCCAGTATATGAGTGTGTAACATGTGTATACAGTACATGTGTGTATAAACATACACACCCACACACTAATTTAAAATGTATATATGCTCGGGACTTCCCTGGTGACACAGTGGTTAAGAATCCGCCTGCCAATGCAGGGGACATGGGTTCGAGCCCTGGTCAGGGAAGATCCCACATGCTGCGGAGCAACTAAGCCCGTGCACCACAACTACTGAGCCTGTGCTCTACAGCCCGCAAGCCACAGCTACTGAGCCCACGTGCCACAGCTACTGACGCCTGGGCGCCTAGAGCCCATGCTCTGCAACAAGAGAAGCCACCGCAATGAGAAGCCAGTGCGCCCCAACAAAGAGTAGCCCCCGCTCGCCACAACTAGAAAAACCCCACGCACAGCAACGAGGACCCAGTGCAGCCAAAAATACATAAATAAATAAATTTATTTAAAAAAAAGATTTTAAAAAAAGTATATATGCTCTTGTATAACCCCTTTTTCACTCAGTGTGATATAATCAGTACTTTCTCACACCGTTAAATATTCTTTGCAAACATGATTTTTATTGACTGCAAAAGTTTGTATTTGGTAGGTCTTTGCTTTGTATGTGTCCTCTTATACTTATTTTTGAGGAGATCAAAAGGCCAGTTTTACAAAAGGACATGTTCCCTACCCATTTAGACTCAAGAAGCTTCTTTGCACACCCCGCATACATTCCTAATCCATTCATCTATCTTACTCATGAGCATAAGCTCAACCTTTTCTCCAAATTCACAGAAAATGTTCTTTCTCTCGTAAGGTTCTCATCTATTGGATTTGGCGTCCATTCCAAGCCTCTTCCTGTGTCACAGGAGTTAGAAAACTAAAAATGACATTTCCCAGGCTCCCTTGCAGCTAGTGTTCTAGATAGGAAGCTGGCTCTGACAGTGAGCCTGGGATGAAGGTGGGAGGTCCTGCCATTGGAATGGGATTCTTTTTTTTAAAAAATTATTTATTTATTTATTTATTTATTTATGGCTGTGTTGGGTCTTCGTTTCTGTGTGAGGGCTTTCTCTAGTTGCGGCAAGTGGGGGCCACTCTTCATCGCGGTGCGCGGGCCTCTCACTATCGCGGCCTCTCTTGTTGCAGAGCACAGGCTCCAGACACGCAGGCTCAGTAATTGTGGCTCACGGGCCTAGTTGCTCCGCGGCATGTGGGATCGTCCCAGACCAGGGCTCGAACCCGTGTCCCTTGCATTGGCAGGCAGATTCTCAACCACTGCGCCACCAGGGAAGCCCTGGAATGGGATTCTTGAATGCAGTGAGGGTGGTGAGATCCCAGAATGACAGAGGCCTAGTTAACCATGAGAGTTAAGCTGGGTGTGGTCACAGCAACAGGCAGCAGGGCCAGATCAGTGATCAAAATGGTTTTCCCTTCAGAAATCTTTTGTCCTAGATAATGGATCATTCATCTCTAGTACTGAATTATATGGGCAACCTTCTAAGGCCTGATTTATGTAACCGATAAAACTTTAGGCCTGGTGACTGTTCACCAGAGGACACTCAGATCCCCACCAAATTTCCGTATCTGAGCCAGTTCACAGACTCTAAACCCCTAAATGCAGGGGAGACTGCATTCCTTTAAAAAAGGTCCCACAGCATTACCACCTATGTGTATTATAAATTTCTTAGCCATCCCTAAAGAGTTCTGCATTGACCTACCAAGGTACCTGTGCAATGGGGAAAGAGGGATACCAGATTTGGAGACAATTCTGGATATTGTCTTTGAGTAGAATCCCATGAGTGTGAGCTCATTACTTTTCTTCTTGCAGTAAAAAGAGTTCCTTGGTCAGAAACAATGTTGTATGGGCACCACAAGCATCTCAGTATCCAGAGTTTCCTGGGGACCCTGACAGCAGGTCCACTGGTCAGACTGGGTGTTGTGGGATTTTAGTGACATAAGAGAGTTTTGATTAGAATTTGTCTCACACTAGACCCTGAGTTTATTTTTCTAGTTCCTGAATGCATAATCTGGCAATTGAAAAAAATTCCACATTTATTCTCTGACTCCTGGAATGAGGGCTACTATGGAAAGATGGGCTACATGGGAGCCCTGCTTCAAAGCAATACCACATCCTAGAAGGAGTTACAGAATTAGTGACCATATCAAGGACCTGGAAAATGTATGAGAATTGATTGCAATTGTCTCCCTATTTAACCTCCTCTATTTGGCCTGTGCAGGAGTGCTGGAGGTCTGGGAGAAGAGCTGGATTTTAGGAAACTTACTGGTAGTGGCTCTAACTGCAGATGCTGTTACAGATGTAATCTGTTTTTATGGAGCAAATCAACACAGTCCCTGGAGCCTGATATGCAGATGTCAATCTGGCAAACACGCTTTTCCTAACCAATAAGTAGACACCACTCAATGCAGTTTGCTTTTATCCAGCAGCTACACATCCTTACTGACATCCTGTTGGCTGCCTTAATCTATCTGTAGAGACCTTGATCACTTCATCATCCCATAGGGCATGGCTCTATTCCACTATATTGATTAGACCATGCTGATTGAGCAAAAAGTATCAAGTACCCGAGATACCTTGATAAAACACATATGTACCATAAGATGGGTGATAAATCTCATGAGAATTCAGAGACCTCAGTGAATCTCAGTGAAGATTCTGGGGATTTGTGAGACATTCAAGATATCCTCTTCAAAGTGAAAGACAATTTGCATCATGTTACATTCTCTGACATTAAGAAAGAGGCACAATGCTCCAACCTGTTGCCAAGTAACCCTTAAAGGTGCCTGGTTATGAGCGTGGCCCAAAGCTAGAGAGGCTCTGTAACTGGTTCAAGTTGAAATTCAAGCAGCTCTTCTACTTGGGCATCATGGCCTAATGGTCCAAAGATGGTTTTGCTTCTGAACAAAGAACTCATTTTACTGCAGAAGATAGGCAATAAGCACATACACGTGGGGTTCACTTGTCTTACTGTGAATCCTGTCACCCAGGAAAAGCTGACCTTAAAAATGGTAGGATGGCCTTTGGAAGATCCAACTATGGTGGTAGCTGCAAGACCAAAGCTTTTACAATTTGGAGGGCTGTCTTACAAGATGTTCCATATACTTTGAACAAGCAATCAACATTTGGTGCTGATCCTCCCATAACCAGATTTCATGAGTGCAGAACAAAGGCGTGGAAGTAGGAGAGTTATCTCTCACTTTTTCATCTAATGAATGACACATAACATTTTTGTTTCCCATATTTATCAGATGCCATTGGTGCCCTCTTATATCCCCTTGGCCTACTGTGGAGGTTCCTTGCAATAGCCACAAGTGCTGGAAATTAATGCTCCCAGAGTTCTGGATAAATAACTTGGCCTCCTCCCTCCTCAGTGGGATAATTCTGAGGTGTGTTCCACAGTCCCTCAACTGGTTTGCAGTGGGACTTGGGTTTTATATCAAACCTAAAAAAATCTTCCTTCATTTTGCATATGTTTAAAATGTACTCTCATATTTTGTTCACATGCTATTACTGTTTCATTTCACTTTTACATCATTGATACATGTAAAATTTTTATAGTGTAAGGTATTGTAGAAATATAATAAAAATTTCAGAGGACTATCCAGTTACCACAGCATCATTTATGAAGCAATCCATCATTTCCTCACTGATTTGAATTGCCACCTTTATCACAGTCTAAATTCCTATATGGATTCTGGCTTACTTCTGTGCTTTCTGGTCTGTTTGATTTGTCTGTCAATTCACATGACAGTACTTTTAAAAATTATTGTAACTTTTTAATGTGTTGCAATATCTGGAAAGACAAATGACTTTCAATACTCTGACTTTTCAGAATGTTCTTTGGTATTGTTATTTATTAGTTTTCCATATTTTTTTTGAGTCATTTTGACTGGTTCCCTCCCAAAAATCTAGTTGTTATTATCTTTGGGTGTCAATTAGCTCAGATTCTTTTTCTTTTCTTTTGTGTTTTATTTGTATATAACTTACATACAGTAAATCCATTCCTTTTGGAAAAGATTCATGACACAAATGGAATAAGACGACTAGGTTTTTCAGTTCTTAATTTTGCCAAATCTCTCTCTCTGCCATAATTTTCCGTATTTTTGGTAAATAATAAAGGTCTAAGAAACTTAGAAATGTGTGGGGACAGATCACATATTAGAGCAGAAGAAGTTAGTAGCTCTGTCCTTTACCAGTTAGTTAGCCTTTCCCTCTCTTATCCTTAATATTCACATTTATTAAATGGGGATAATAGTAATAACTTCTTAGAGCTATTGTGAAGTTAAAGGAGATGAAATCAATTAAATTAGTACAGAATCTCTGGGGAGATGGCATTTATGGCTCCAATTCTTTATTTCTTCACATATTCAGATTCTTTCCTCTGTAAATCTGAGTGCCCTTTCTCCTGCTCTGTCCCTGGGTTCAACCATACAACTTACTTTGGCTGATAGGATGTTAGCAGACATGATGCAAGCAGAGGCTTGTAAAGCACCTGGACATTGGGACTCGCTCTGGTTCCTGCCTTCTGATAATACCATGAAATCATGCCTGGGCTGACCTGCTAGAGGGTGAGAGACACGTGATCCAGTTAACCCTATGACTCCAACTGAAGCTGACAACCAATCAATCCCCAGACATGTAGGCCAAGCCCGGATGAGAAGAACCACCCAACTGAGCCCAATCTAAATCACCAAGCTATAGACTGTTGAGCTAATGCTTATTGTTTTAAGCCACTGAGTTTTGGGGTAGTTTGTTTCTCAGCATTACTGTGTCAGTAATTAACTTACATAAAAAACTTGACACACAGAAAGTGCTGAAAAGTTGTTTACATAGTAGCCCTTTGGTGATCAAAATTTACATTTTTTTAAATCACAGAGGTAGTTTCCCATCTATCTACTCTTCCCTTCCTTTGTAGGTTACGCTTTGAAGTCGCTGTCAAATTTAATATGCTTATTTAGCAAAGGAACATATTTCAAATTGCTTCTACACTGTATCTTGTCCTTTTAATGGCAAAACATTTTAGTTATATTTAGTCTACAGGGTGTTACATTTCATTTGGACCTCCGGGGGCATGTACGAAAAATAGGGCACAGAGCCCTCCCTTCAATAACACAAATCCAAAGGATAAGAATGAATTTAATGATATGTGATATAGAGAGAGGTGTTGAGAGGAAACTGGGCATTCAGTGAGTTGGAGTCAAGTAGGTTTAGTCTGTGATATTTTAAGCATGCTATTAAGACTTTCTTATGGAAAAAATAGGATAGAATAAATAAGTAACCCATCTATTTGTTTCACTTCTAAGGTGGCCTCACAGATTATGTTTGGGCTGTGAAATGAGAATATGACAAATGAGTGCTGTATCTTGACCCTCTTTTTTTGCCTCTTACTTTGGCAAGTAATTTCATGGGTTCTTACCTTGTGATGCAGTCAGTGATGTCAGAGGTGAGTCGTAGAGTTTATATCATGTGTCTTGAAAGGATGGGATGGGTAGAAGCAGTGGAGTAACATCTGCTCTAACTTTGCTATGTCTGCTTCCATTTAGAACTCTCTAGAAGTTCTCGATTTTGTTTTTTCACTCAAGTCAAAGAAAAGGCCACCCAATTGTTAAATTTTACCCAACTTACGGGATGAATGGAGCTGACCCTGAACAGAGGCCCTATGTTTCATTGGCGTTGAGAGTGAAGATCAGGCCGTGACTCTCTCCTCCCTCAGCTGCTGATTAAGAGCTGGTGCTGGTTTCTGGTCTGACCTTTAACTGTGAAGCCTGAATTACAGCTCCCTAATGAATGTATTCTCAGGGCTCTCTGCCCACTATTATTTCTGAACAGAGCATGTTCATAAGCAAAAGCAAAACCCTTGTGCCAGGAGCAATGCCAACTGACCCAATGGTCGTTTGAAGAGCGGGGGGAGGAAGAGCTCCCCCTTTTCCCCAGCAGTCCATGTTGCCCCTTGTTTCCTGCCACATGTGTGTTGACCTTTCTCATTCATATCCATTACAGCCTGTACAGTTCAACTTTATGCTCTGGAAAAAATAAAGAAGGTCTGTGTTTCTGGCCTGATGCACAGGGAGAAAGGCAGGGGTAATTCCAGGCTGGGGTAATTTAAGGACTGACTAAAAGGTCTGCATTCCTGACCAGAGCCTGGATTTCATAGACTCAAGAAGTATTTGTTCTGGAAGGAGCTTAAAATAATCTCTTCCGGATATTTTCAAATGACTTTTGCTAAGAAATCAGACAAAATCTTAGGTGAATAAATAAATAAACAAACAAACAAACAAACAAACAAAATGGAGACAAACAGAATTGCTTTAGTTGAAAAGCAGGGTGGTGGGTGGTAGATAGATGTGGAGAAGAGCCTGGGGTCAGCGGGGACCAGAGTTAGAGAACAACAAATGGTGCCCAGATTTCGTTTTTCAGAGATTCGGAGACATGAAATGATTGGTCTGCAAAGAGATAACATGATTCCCCCACTACCTGAAAGTTGAACCCCCCTCTTAAACCTTTTAGAAGCCAAAGTGGTGTAAAGCGAAGAAGCAGTTACCTTAGGACGCATCTTGCTAACAGATGCCGAAAGTAAATGGAGATGAAGCACCGATGCTCATAGACACAGTTCAAAGCTATCATGGCTTGATGCTGAGACGCTGAGCGTGGGGAAGGAGCTTAATGGTTCTGTTCCTGCTGGGGAGGTGGCAGGGGTGGGGTGGGGGCAGGTGTGCGCTGCCTCTGTAACTACTGCTGCAGAACCAATGCTGAAACTATTTTTGCTTTTCACTCATTTTCCTAAACGTGAAAATCCTCTTTGGATTTCTTTCCCTTAGCAAAAACAGGTGCTAATGTAAGTCTTTCGTAAAAGCAAAGTGGCGTAAAGTGAACTTTTGAAAATTGGGGGATACCTGTAGCAACAAGGGCATGATAGAACAGAAACTAGAACTTGAATATCCTGACTTTCTGTGCAGTGCACGTTCCAGAATTCTAAAGAATTGATGGGAAATTTGGGTAAATGTGCATTATCAATGAGAGCATTTAAAGAGATACATAATTCTTCTGGAACATGACAGTGCTGTAGTGGAATCTGTGTCATTTGGCACACTATTTTATAAGAAAATTCCAGAACTTTTCTTTTTTTTAGTATGTTAATAATGAAAGTAATTTTTAAAAACGCAACTTAGAAATTAATAAAATAAAAAATAAAAAATTCCTTTGCCCCAATCCCAAGCTCCTCTCTGGAGATCACTGCCAACAGTTGGATCATCCAGGCATTTTTTTATAAACACACATCCACACTTATACCCACATACACGATTATGGTGTTTGTTGTTATTTACATAGAAATAGAAATTGCCCTGGAACTTTAAAAAATAAAGCAGGTAATATCTTTCCATGTGAGTACTCTCTCACTCATTTTTCAGCTGCTTTGCATGTGTGGCTTGGATGTACCTTGATGCATTTATCCATTCCTCTGCTGGTGAACACTGAGATTGTTTCCAAGACTTCATCGTTAGAATGCTACAATTAAGATTTTTGAACATACATGTTTTCCACTTTTGCACATATTTGTGCCAGATAGATCCTTGGAAGAATTGCTGTGTCAAAAAGACACATTTTCGATAAATGTTGTTGAATAACTACAGAGAACCGAGGCCACTTGACTCTCCCAATTTACACTGACAACCCGGCAGTGCTCTTTGCCAGCAATAACACTAAATATTAATCTTAATAACCTTGCCAATCTGATAAGCAGAAAGTTCGCACATCTTTGATTAGTGAGGTTAAGCTTATTATGTGCTTATTCATCATTTGTGTTTTTCTCTGAGGGTTTTTAATTTTTTTCCCCATATAAATTAGGTTGTTTGCCGTTTGTTTATTGAGTGCTAGGAGCTTCTTATTGCAGTCTTAATGCTAACCTTTTGATTATGTATGTTGCAAGTATTCATATTTTCTCCAGGTCTGTTGTTTGTCACGTAATTGTGTTTAGGGAGTCTCTTGTCATATAGAGGTTTTAAATTATGAAGTCAAGTGTGCCAATCTTTTCCTTTATAAGGAAGCTCACATTTCTAATAGTCTTTCAATATAAATTATTAGTCCCCTAGTCACTCCTAGACTAACTGCAGCAGTGATACACTTTTCGTTGGAAATAAATCATTCTAAATTTAAAATGCAAATTCAAACTTGCTGCTGATGTCTTTGACTAACAAAAGCAATCTTTACAGAGGAAAATAAAATTCTCCTCTTAAATTACATACAGGTCAGAGAAGTCTCTAGAAGGCCCAGATAAATGGCGGGTATTTCAATTTGGAAACTGTGACATGATTGGAAATCTCATGTTAAAAAGCGCAAGCAGAGTTATACAAATTTCTGTCTCTTAACAGGATGTTCATGTCTCTCAATACCTATTGTTTTTGTCAGCTCAATTCTTGCTCCTAGGAGTCAAGATATTATAGGTGATTGTTAACATATAAATGATCGTTAAGACTTTATAAGCAATTAACACCTTTGGATGAGCCTGTCAACTGAGGAAGTAGAACTCAAGAAGATTAAATTTGTTATACGAGATAAAGCTGGGACAGGTTTATCTTTGCCGCTATGAAAACATTGAGGTCTTCACAGGAAATCAGCCATGAAAGCCAGCATTGACTCTAAAAACACAGGGCACACAAAGGAGATGTGGGGGGAGGGGGGAGGGGTAGTAGGTGGTAGGGGAAAAGAGAAGGAAAAAATAGATTAAGACTGAGAAAAAGTCTAGAGAACTTCTTTTGCACTTACAGATGATGTTACATGGTTATTGTCTTATTTCTCTGCTACATTGTGAGGGTCAATATCCCATCTCTAGTGACTGACAAAATAAGTATTCAGAGACTATTTGCTGCTTATTTTCACATAAATTTTGCTTATGTACCCCCTGTATTACCATTCAGTAACAGTGGTAACCTTGGTTCTTTGTGGCTGGAACAATGATACTCACTGGGGTGATCAAAATTAACAATAAACTTTGGCCATTACTGTGCTCTGGTAGGTACTATACAACTGTTTGGTCTAAAAATGGAATTGGAAGGAAGATTTGCTGTTTGTGCTTGGACCCCAATGCCCTTTTTAAAGACTAATTCAGAGGTTTTGAGAAGCCAGTGAGGGCTTTCTGTCCCAGTGGAGCTTTATCAGTTATGACAGGGATCAATGGGGACTCTCTCTCTCTCTCCATCTCATTGCCTCAAGACAGATGGAAATGAAGACTGTATCAGGACTAAAAATGTTGTCCAAAATCAGGGGTAATAAATAGGCAAACAAATAAGCAGCACCCATCACCATTCCTTTGCAGTGTATTCTAGAAGGATGCAAAGATACATAAATAAAAATATAAATATATATAATCAGCAAGCCTGGGCATTTAGAGCGCTTATGTGAAAAAGATCCAGAAAGCCGAAAAGGGATTCAGTAGGCAATAACAGCTCAGTGCTAAGCTGAAGTTGATGTGGCAACTCCAGTGAGGTCATAGTATTTTGGAGCATTTACTAGGGAGCCAGACCGCCTGGGTTAAAATTCTAACTCTGCCACTTGCCAGCTATGACTGTGGGCACATAGTTTAACCTCAGAGGCCCTCATTTGTAGAAAGGAGATAGAGTAACATCCGCCCACAGTGATGCTCTATGGACTAAGTGAGGGAATGTGGATCACGCACTTAGCACAGTGTTGGCTCATTCGCTGTCATTATTCCCTGCTTACTTTGAAAAGCTCAAGCTGTGCAAAGTTTGGGTTTGCATTTGGGTGCCCTGTTCCTGGTTTTCTGAAAAGAGTGGATCTGATTATAGATGTGTGCTTTAGAGCCAAAGATGTCTTGACTGTCAAAGAATCCTTTCTCCCCAGTAGAGCTCCCAATGAAGAAAGGTTCTTGGGTCCCTAACCTGCAACTCTGAAGTAGACACCTCAAAAGTCAGGTTTCTACAGGACACGAGGAAGGACACAGGAGGAAGAGAGGAGCCAACGATTCGTGCTCAGATGGGTTTCATTTTGTGCCTCCTCGCTGCATAAGGCACTGCTGTGGTATAATTGAGCCCCATACCATTAGAGCTAAGTATTAAAAAAAATTTCCCTGATTTGCAGTCATTCAGGTCTGTCATCATGGCTTAAATATCCCAGAAAAGCAAGACAAAGGGGCAACAACCACATCCCCAAATTTAATGTCTTTTATCTAACAGTAGCTTGGTATACACAACTTTCAGAAAAATCAAAATTGTAAAACGATTTAGAATGCAGAGAGCCTTACAGGAGGTTTTCTTGTATTACAAAAATACTCATTACAGAATTCCTTTAAGTAGCAAGTTATTCTAGCACATCAAAACAGTATTGACTTACCCAAATTTATTATTCATAGCTTTCTTTAGTATTCCTGGGTTTATGTGAAATTTTTCTTCATTTTTATTACTATAGAATAGCGCAAATTTCAAATCTTTTAACCTAGAATAAAATATGGCAAGGTTCATATGTAGTATATATTTACAGTGTTTTATATTCTCCTTTCCATGCCTGTGGACCAATTTCCAAATAAATAATGCGACATAAAGGCAAGGTTTCTGGTTACCTCTGACCCAACCATTTGTACTCTCTGCGTGACTGACAGATTCATTGCCAAGTATCTCCAGCCCCTTGCAGACATGTCAAGAGAGATGGCTGTGATCACCTAATTAGAGTAGAATCAAGGCAGAGGAACCCACACTGGTCATCCAGGATTCCTGTGATCAGCCATTATCAAAGTCCCCAGGCTTTCTCTTCTGATGAAAATGTCAACCTCAGGAAAAAAATGTCTACTACAGCTTCTCAAAACACAGAGGACAGAGAAATTTAGAGAAAGGTTTTTTAAAAATTTAAACCAGGATCATCTATTATGAGCATCAGTAAGGATCTTGCACAGGACTATGAACTTTTACATTTGCTCTCCTTCACCTCTCTCACCTCTTCACTCCCATAGGTCATCCCAGTCAAACAATCACCAGCTCTATTTCCACTGCTGCCACAGCCTCCCTATCAAAAGTGTGAACAGAATCCAGAAAATAGTTGCGTAGATTTCAAAGTACAGCTACCTTGTCTTTTCCTACTACTACTGACATTAGTCTTCATCAGTAGACACTATTAAACTCATTTCTTTCTATTTTTTTTCATTTCTATCCTTCCTTATCTAAACCATTCTCCATCTGCACATGCAGTAGGTAACCCACATGCTGGCATATATCTCACTTACCTTATGATGGAGGATGTGGCATGAAACTGCAGCATCCTTTTTTCCTGGGTAAGAAAGTGTTCTGGACATACCACACCAGGTGACATGTATGTGAGGAACAGATTCTGGATGATTTTGAATATCAAACTAAGGAGTTTAAATTCTATCATCCATGTCAACAATTCTTAACCCTGCTGCATGTTAAAATAACCTAAGGAGATATGAAAAAATATTGAGATGCTGATTATCATAGTCTGTTTGGGCTGATACAACAAAAATACCAAAACCTGGGTGACTTCAATAACAAACATTTATTTCTCACAGTTCTGAAGGCTGGAAAGTCCAAGGTCAAGGCACTGGTAGATTAGGTGTCTGGTAAGAGTTTCCTGGTTCATAAACAACCATCTGCTTTCTGTGTCCTCACATGGCAGAGGGGCCAGAGGGCTCTCTTAGGTCTCCTTTTTAAGGGCACTAATCCTGATCATTAGGGCTTCACCCACATGACCTAATCACCTCCCAAAGGCTCTACCCTTTAATACCATCCCATTGGTGGTTAGGATTTCAACATATGAATTTTTGGGGGTGACACAAGCATTCAGTCTATAGCTCTGATTCAAGTGTCTGGCCACTAGTATTAAAAAATTCTCTCCAGGTGACTCTAATAATGCAGTTAGAGCTGAGAACCACTGTTAGAGGGACTGAGGAGCCATTGGTTGTTTTTGAGTAGTGGAGAAACATGGTAGAACTGATGCTTTAGGGAGCTGATGCCCAAGAGTCAGGGTGGCCTGAAGGACGAGGCTGTTAGGAGTCTCTCTCAATTGTACAGTCATGAGGATGTGATAAAGGTCTGCACTGACATTTGTGTTCAATTTAAGCCTAAATTGTGAAGAACACAGTTCTCTGAGTTTGTGACCACCATGTGCGCCAGGGGAGGTCCTGCACCCTGCTTCCTGAACAGTGACCTGCCTACCTAACCTACACAGCACAGAAAACCAGGAGCTGGGAAACAACAAGCCTTGCAAATGATCCTTTCTCTACTTAGCAATGCTGATGTTATTTTCAGCAACTGCTAGTGATGCTTCGGGAAGAATAACTTGACCAATGCCCTTAAGTTTTCCAGGACAGACCCAACCAAATCATTAGTTTCCTCCCTCCAAATTCACTCTCAAGCTGAGTG
Organism: Balaenoptera acutorostrata; assembly: GCF_949987535.1. NCBI lineage: Eukaryota > Metazoa > Chordata > Mammalia > Artiodactyla > Balaenopteridae > Balaenoptera > Balaenoptera acutorostrata. The sequence goes on from NC_080073.1 coordinate 95,002,120, forward strand.
CACAAAAGGAAAATTCCCAGCCAAGTGAAATAGAGTTAATTCCAAAGCCATGTCAGCCACTACCTACTCGTTATTTGTGCTGTTCATCAGATCAGAGTGTGCCCCACGATCCTCCAAGCACTAAGACTCATCCAGCAGCTTTCCAATGACAGCCCCAGAGGACTCCCGTGGGATTGACGTGGAACAGTCACCAATTCAGAGAACATCCTTAAGATTCTGTTCCTCTGAAGCCAGTTCTAGTACCAGAACTGCACATGCCGAAAAATATCAATGTTTTTCTACCTATTGCACAGATAATCAAATCCAAGGTCTTTATCTCATTTTAAAAGGTCCTTAAAAATCTGGCCCTTCACCTCCTGCATTCTCTCTGGCCTCATCTTGGCATACTGCCCTCACTCTACCCCTCCCCTGAAATCCACGCTCCAACTGAAGTAACTAATATTCTCTCTTTGGTTCATTTTTTTTGCTTGCCTTATTTCCATTCATTGTTTATGTCCCTGTTTAGCTATCATTTCTTTCAGGAAGCCTTCTCTGATTCCCTAAAATTCGATCACATAACCCTCCTGGTGTTCCAATAGTATCCTGTGCTTTTGTAACACTTGGGACATGAGCTTTTCCATGTTAACATGAGCTCGTGTCTCCTATGAGGGCAGGGACCATGTCTGTCTTTTCCATATTGTATCCTTGGTACCTAGCCGCATGCCTGGCTAATGGTAGACAATGATAAATATTTGTAGAATAAATGAATACAATATACTCTTATTAGTTTTGTTACAGCATCCCTAAGCACTCTACAGGATTCATTGACTGAATTTAGGAGAAAGATACCTAAGTGGCATCATATAAATTCATCTCAGAACTATTCTTCATTCTAGTGGAAATGGATTGTAGAAGTGATGAAACTGCTGCTTACTGGTGAAATTACTGTTCTCCAAAATAAATGGATCAGCTAAGTATTGGGGAGACCTTTTCCTCTTGCATGAATAAGGCCTGTGGTGGTCAACGTGAGAGATGTAGACAGTGCAGAGTTCCTCATTTGAAATTCAAGAGCAAAAGAACATTAAGCAAAATTTCATCATTATTTTTGTGATAGCAACAGCCCAGAAATCTTGAGGGGAAAAAAGTCACACATAATAGAATGAAAAGGCAATGGGCTGGGTTTTTTAAAAAAATGACAGAAAAATAATAGTGATGAAAAATGACCGTGTTATACCAAATCCTTGGAGAATGGCCTTTATCATTCATTACTACTGCTATGGGGCTTGTGCACATACTTTTTAAACCTGACTAAAATATTTGGCTTTCCAGGGAGAAAGATTCTTTCATTTTCTTCCCTTACTATGCCAGAAGAGTGTGTGTTAACTGAAAACTGGATTAAAATGAAACATCAAACAGTGAGTTATACCTGCCTAGAACACTGTGGTCATTTGTCATTTATTAAAACATCAACATTAACTATTTCAGAATTTTTTTTTCTTTTTATTTATTTATTGATTTATGGCTGTGTTGGGTCTTCGTTTCTGTGTGAGGGCTTTCTCTAGTTGCGGCAAGTGGGGGCCACTCTTCATCGCGGTGCGCGGGCCTCTCACTATCGCGGCCTCTCTTGTTGCAGAGCACAGGCTCCAGACGCGCAGGCTCAGTAATTGTGGCTCACGGGCCTAGTTGCTCTGCGGCATGTGGGATCTTCCCAGACCAGGGCTAGAACGCGTGTCCCCTGCATTGGCAGGCAGATTCTCAACCACTGCGCCACCAGGGAAACCCCAGAATTTTTAAATACCTATTATGAAATAAGTCATCTTCCTGTGCAAAGGAAGTGCATTCTGATATGGAAAAATAAAAGGATACCTTTTATATTTATGGGAAAATGCAAAGATTTCTAATAAAATGAACTAAAAACTGATATGCAGTATTTAAGATGATTTGTATCTACTTTTATTATAGCTTGCACATTTTCAGATAAAGTTATTGCTTATACTACCTCTTCTTGACTCTTTTAGAACATAAATAATAAAATTAGACCATATACTTAATAAACACTAAATTATACATTCAACTGCTGGAAATGGGAATCAATTTCTAAAATTCTCCAACAATGTGACTTGACTGTGAATACTTCCCTTAAGTAAAATATTTTGCTTTTTTTAAACTTTGTGAGCTAATAGTTTTAAAGGACACCTAGTCAAGGCCAAGATGTCTAACCCATTAGACCAGAATACTTGCATCCTATGCATGATTCATATGCCATGTTAGGACCTGCACATAAAGCACCTCTGCAGTTACAAGATTTCAATTACATTGGACACAACTTCTGTACGCCTCTTTGCTGGGTGGTGTAAACATTCCTATCTGAGCTCGAAAGCAGTAGCAGAATTGTGACTTGAGAGAGGAGTCAGGGCCAAAGGCTGGCTAGGCAGTTCAAAACCATCTGTCCAAGGGGCTAGGCAGAAATAAACAAAGTATGAGGCCACCATGGGCAGAGAGAAACCAAGAGAATTGTGGGATGAGGAGCAGAGAGAGAACAAAGACCAGGCCTGGAAGAATTCTGGATTCAGAGTGTGATGGTGGCAGGGCTATAGTATTAGAAGGATTGTTACATGGTCTGTAATTTTTCTTAAAACACTTCGTCACAGAAAGGCTAATAGTTTTCACTATTGTGGTGTTGATATTTACCAAAAGAACCACACACAACCCAATTCACCTACAACATGCCATCGGCACAAGTTCATATGGCCTGGTTGATTCATTAAAGAGGCCGGACAGAACCTTCAACCACGCTTCTTGAAAGAGAAGTCTAGATAGAATCACTTTCTCACTTTATCATTTCCCATTAACTTAAAAAAAATGTTTTTATTGTGAACTAAACACAAAACCAGAGGAGTGTATACAAATGTACAGTTCAGTGAATTACCATAAAGCACACACCCATGTAACCAGGAATAGAACTTCTCAGCCTCCCACAAGCCCACCTTATGCCAAGCAAAGATGTCCACTACCCTAACCTTTATGGTAACCACTTCCTTCCTTTTCTTTATGGTTTTGCCACTTAAGATGACATCCCTGATAAACTAGAGTTTGGGGTTTTTTATAATAGTTTTATTGAGGTATAATTGATATACAAAGAACTGTACCTATTAAATGTGTACAATTTGATGAGTTTGGATTTATGCAAACACCTGTGATACCCTAACTGTCACTGAAGTAATAGACATGTCCACCACCTCCCAGAGTTTCCTTGTGTCCCTTGTTTTTGTTTTTGTTTTTTGGTGGTAAGAACACAAGATCCACCCACTTAACAACTTTCGAAGTACATAATACTGTATTGTTAACTATAGATTCTATGTGGTATAGCAGATCTTTAGAACTTATTCGACTTAATGTAACTGAAACTTTATACCCCTTGAATAGCAACTCTCCATTTCCCCCAACCCTGGCCCCCCCTGGCAACCACCATTGTATTCTCTACTTCTATGAGTTTGACTATTTTAGATACCTCACATGAATGGAGTCATGCAGTATTTGTCCTTCTGTGTCTGGCTTATTTCACTTAGCATAATGTCCTCCAGGTTCATCTGTGTTGTCACAAATGGCTGGATTTCCTTCTACTTTAAGGCTGACTAATATTCCATTGTATGTATATACCACATTTTCTTTATCTAGTCATAAAACTAGAATTTAAATTTACCTCTTTTTTTAAACTTCATATAAATGGAAATCTGCAGTGTGCATTATTTTGTGTCTGGCTTTTTGGATTATTTTGCTCAATGTTTTGTTTGTTAATTATGTATTTGTTTCTTAATTATATCTTCTGGATATGAGTTAATTGTCAGTTATATGTATTTCAGATAATTCTCTCACTCTATGGCTTTTTTACTCTGTTAATAGTGACTTTTGGTAAGCACATACTCTTAGTTTTAAAGTATTAAAATTTATTTGTATTCTTTTATGTCTCATTTAAAAAAAAATTGGAGGGATTTTGATTTGACTTTGTAATACAAAGTTAATTCTGTAATACAGAATTTAAAGAGAATTAATGTATTTACAATAATTGTCTTTCAATCCTGCAACAAAATATACCTCTCTACTTATCTACATCTTTAATATTTCCCAATAACATTTTATAGTTTTTTGAGTAGGGATCTTACACATCTTTTGAGTCCAAGGTAGCAGAAAAATGTAGAGTATTTGACACCTGGATAGCATCTATAACACTTTCTCTATGTGATAAGATTAGTTTTGGAAGCAATTACATAATTATCAGTAATAATAATTTTCCTGATTTGTTCTTTCATTTTAAAATAAACTAAGAATTAAAAATAATAAAGTTAAATTTTAAAAATATTATTCAAACTCAAAGAGTTCATGCATGAGGTAAAATTTTCCATTGCCAAGCAAAATTACACCTTGCAGTCTGCACTCTGTTTTATTGTTTTAAATTTTAAACACAAATAAAAACTCCAAAAGGTCACATGGAATAACAGATTTGAAGTAACTCAGGTAACGAAGTAACTTCTTTTTCTTTGTCTTTACTGTCACAGGGCCATCACATTCTTTATTTTGAATCTACTGCTTAAATTGAGGAATAGGTAGTTTTCTAAGGGTAGGAAACACTGTGCCCAAAGTGAGCTCAAAAGATTCTGAGAAGGAATGGACTTACTCTCAAAATGAAATATGTGTAGCTGAATATTCATGTAGAGTTCTTTATCTTTTTCTCATTGAGTTGTAGAAATTCTGTATGTATGCTGAGTATAGCACAGATCTACTTGTTCAGTTGCCTTTAACTCTCAGTTGTGTCTTTTGAAGGACATACGTTCCTATTTTTGATGAAGCCCAACTTAATCTTTTTTTACAATTATAATATTGGCATATAGTTTACTTTAATTAATAATCTACCTGGACTGGAGTTTTGTCTATGACAGAGATAGAGGTCATATTTTTTTTCCCCATGTGGACCTCAACTGACCCAGCATTATTTATCGAAAAGATCATCCTTTTTCCACTCTTCCGTGGTGCCAGCTTTGTCAAAAATCAAATGACCGTATACACGTGCACTGTTTCAGGACTCTGTTCTGTTTTATTGGGTTGTCTACCATTGTAACAATTCCACGCTGTCTTTCATCGTTTTATATTAAGTTTTGATGTCTGGTAGAGCAAGTTCTTCCACTTTGCTCTTCTTTAGGCTTTCCTTGACTGCTTGCGGCCCTCAACATTTATAAATAAATTTTAGAGTCAGTGTGTTTGTTAGTTTTTGTATAAAACAAAAGGAAATCAAACAAACCCTGTTAGGCTTTTGATTGGAATTGCTTTGAATCTTTTCTTTTCACGAATTTTCTTTCATGAAAAGAACAAGTGAAATTTTATCTCTGGATTTGGGAAGAAAGACATATATTTTATTTTTCCAGAATCCTGAGAGCCGTACAGCAATGATAGATAGAAATCAAATGATCTCATTTTAAATATTTATTTTTTAAGCAGAATAGTTTATTCCACAGATAATATCTCAGTTTTGAAAGGTTTATGGTAAGCTTCTTAAATAAATTGTTTTCCTAAAACAAGTAAGACTCTTTATTATCTAAGCAGCTGGATGTTTCCTATTGCTTTGAACATGAGGGGAAACCAACAATTCAGGATCCATTAGGTCCAGTCTGGCTCCTGGACAGAGGAAAGAGGCTTTGTGTAATAATACACTTTTCAGTTTATATCCTTGTCAAAGATTATAAGGCAAATCATGTAATTTTATAAGTATTAATTATAATGTTTATTTAAACATTTTAAAAATAATGGTTATATAATCAGTCATTATGTGATTTAATTATGGTGCACAAGAATTACTCAGTTGTCAGGAGAACTGGATGTGATTCTGGCAAGTCATGAACACTCTCCAGGCCTCCGTTTCTCACCTGTAAAATGGGAGGGTTGAGATGATCTCTGAAGTCCCTTCTAGAACCAACATGCTATTCTTCTACCTACCTTACATCTCCCTTCATAGTGCTAAAAACAACAGCACCATTATTATACCATGGATATATTTACCATTTGACTTCCAGCCTTTTATTGTTTCAAGAAAATTTTAATGTTTTGTATATTAAAAAATCTTTAAGGGAATTATCAAAAAGATCTTTACCAATATTGAAAAATCCATATACTATTAAAAAATCACACAAAAAATGTAGCATAGTATAAACTTCCAGTTACAAAAATGAATAAGATCTGGTGACCTAAAAGTACAGCATGATGACTATAGTTAACAATCCTGTATTGTATTTTTGAAATTTGCTAAGAGAGTAGATCTTAAAACTTCTCACCACAAAAAAAAAAAAAGATAACTTTGTGAGGTGATGGATGTGTTAACTAACTTAATTGTGCTAATCATTTCTCTCTATATATAATATATATAGATATAGAAATATATCTATATTTATAAAATCATCATATTGCACACAACCTTACACGGTGGTATATGTCAATTATATCTCAATAAACCTGGCAGGGGGAAGAATGTAACATAATGTTGAAACTGAACAGATGGCTTTTATATAATAAGACATACATGTATATAGGCTTGGGGATCACTTGAATAGAAATAAGGATTGGTGAAAATAAGAGGTATCCATGCTTAGACTCTCGTGAAATTAAGTGCACGTCAGTGAGACTGAAGTATCCCTAAAACTTTGACCTCCAACTCACTTTCCCAGCAGCTATTTTCTTCCAACTGGGAAACATCACATATATTTAATAAGACCCAGTCCATCTCACCAAATTATTTTTAATTCTCGCTTTCTCTAGGTACTTGGACATGGATCATATATTCTTTTAGCTTTTCATGCCCCCCAAGTCTGCTAATATATTAGTTATAAATATGGCAAAAGGCTATATTCTCAGCTAAATTATACAGGTCCTTGAGTACAAGGTCAAGAACAAGATCACTAACTCGATTGAAATGAAAACGTTAATTGAGTTACAGCTCTACACTTGGCATAGAAAGATGCAAAAAGGCCAACCAACCATCTCTAAATGTAGTGAAAACCAGCTTTTGGTTACGGCCAAGACACTCTGACTTCATGTAAATGTCAGCTTGCTGATTAAAAGACCCACCCCACCGACCTTCCAGATATGTGTCCTAGTAAAAGGTCATATCAGCGAGGCTGATCTCTTAGCTGGCCAGGGACCTGCGGGTGTTTTGCTCCTAGGAAAACCATGGGGACCCCAACAAAGGGGACAGCAAGAGTGGAGCCACTGAACATCAGTTTTCTCCTTTCCCCTAATTTTTTTTTTTAATTTTATTTATTTATTTATTTATGGCTGTGTTGGGTCTTCGTTTCTGTGCGAGGGCTTTCTCTAGTTGTGGCAAGCGGGGCCACTCTTTATCGCCGTGCGCGGGCCTCTCACTATCGCGGCCTCTCTAGTTGCGGAGCACAGGCTTCAGACGCGCAGGCTCAGTAATTGTGGCTCACGGGCCTATTTGCTCCGCGGCATGTGGGATCCTCCCAGACCAAGGCTCGAACCCGTGTCCCCTGCATTGGCAGGCAGATTCTCAACCACTGCGCCACCAGGGAAGCCCTCCCCTAATTTTAAAGCCAAATTACCAATTCTGAGTTGAGATGTTTTCTCCTAGAACTAGAACTGTAATTAAATTTTTACAGTTGACTCCTGGCCTTGTCTATCAGATTATAACATAAGACTAGAGGTGGCAGAAAGGGTGAACTTTACATCACTTTGATTTCATTTCCACGGAATACTCGAGGAAAAAACAAAAATCAAAGAAAATAGATGTCTGTGCTCACACTTAAATTTGGGAGAAAAAATATTACTTATGATTAAATGAAATTCAAGTAATAATCTGATTATCAAAACCAACACAAGAGGTGTGTTGATCTTTTTGCAAATTTATTTTTTCAGATTTCCTCTATTTTAATATAATCTGTAGGTTGACATGATTAGAAGAGCTTTTAGAAGTATGAATCACTTTTTTTTTAGGAATGAAGTTTTCTTAATCTTGATAGCAACAGAGGTGAGCTTCTGGCTTTGAATATGAGTGGCATCCTCTGACCCATAGTATATGTAACCCAGGTTACAAACGTTTAGGATTCCACTGAAAGCTAAATGTGCACATCATTGCATTATATGTATAGTATTACATTATTTTCTAAGTATTTTAAAATACTTTTGAAAAGGAATACAAATAGCTTTCAAACCTAAGAAAAGATGTTCAGGTTTTTTTTGGGTTTTTTTGTTTTTTATTTTATTTTTTTATACAGCAGGTTCTTATTAGTCATCCATTTTATACACATCAGTGTATACATGTCAATTCCAATCACCCAATTCATCACACCACCATCCCCACCCCCCTGCCACTTTCCCCCTTAGTGTCCATACGTTTGTTCTCTACATGTGTGTCTCTATTTCTGCCCTGCATACCAGTTCATCTGTACCATTTTTCTAGGTTCCACATATATGCGTTAATATACAATATTTGTTTTTCTCTTTCTGACTTACTTCACTCTGTATGACAGTCTCTAGATCCATCCACGTCTCTACAAATGACCCAATTTCGTTCCTTTTTATGGCTGAGTAATATCCCATTGTATATATATACCACAGCTTCTTTATCCATTCGTCTGTCGATGGGCATTTAGGTTGCTCCCATGACCTGGCTATTGTAAATAGCGTAGCAATGAACATTGGGGTGCATGTGTCTTTTTGAATTATGGCTTTCTCTGGATATATGCCCAGTAGCAGGATTGCTGGGTCATATGGTAATTCTATTTTTAGTTTTTTAAGGAACCTCCATATTGTTCTCCATAGTGGCTGTATCAATTTACATTCCCACCAATAGTGCAAGAGGGTTCCCTTTTCTCCACACCCTCTCAAGCATTTGTTGTTTGTAGATTTTCTGCTGATGCCCATTCTAACTGGTGTGAGGTGATACCTCATTGTAGTTTTGATTTGCATTTCTCTAATAATTAGTGATGCTGAGCAGCTTTTCATGTGCTTCTTGGCCACCTGTATGTCCTCTTTGGAGAAATGTCTATTTAGGTCTTCTCCCCATTTCTTGATTGGGTTGTTTGTTTTTTTAATATTGAGCTACATGAGCTGTTTATATATTTTGGAGATTAATCCTTTGTCTGTTGATTCATTTGCAAATATTTTTTCCCATTCTGAGGGTTGTCTTTTCGTCTTGTTTGTAGTTTCCTGTGCTTTGCAAAAGCCTTTAAGTTTCATTAGGTCCCATTTGTTTATTTTTGTTTTTATTTCCATTACTCTAGGAGGTGGATCAAAAAGATCTTGCTGTGATTTATGTCAAAGAGTGTTCTTCCTATGTTTTTCTCTAAGAGTTTTATGGTGTCCGGTCTTACATTTAGGTCTCTAATCCATTTTGAGTTTATTTTTGTGTATGGTGTTAGGGAGTGTTCTAATTTCATTCTTTTACATGTAGCTGTCCAGTTTTCCCAGCACCACTTATTGAAGAGACTGTCTTTTCTCCATTGTATATCCTTGCCTCTTTTGTCATAGATTAGTGGACCATAGGTGTGTGGGTTTATCTCTGGGCTTTCTATCCTGTTCCATTGATCTATGTTTCTGTTTTTGTGCCAGTACCATATTGTCTTGATTACTGTAGCTTTGTAGTATAGTCTGAAGTCAGGGAGTCTGATTCCTCCAGCTCCGTTTTTTTCCCTCAAGACTGCTTTGGCTATTCAGGGTCTTTTGTGTCTCCATACAAATTTTAAGATTCTTTGTTCTAGTTCTGTAGAAAATGCCATTGGTAATTTGATAGGGATTGCATTGAATCTGTAGATTGCTTTGGGTAGTATAGTCATTTTCACAATACTGATTCTTCCAATCCAAGAACATGGTATATCTCTCCATCTGTTGGTATCATCTTTAATTTCTTTCATCAGTGTCTTATAGTTTTCTGCATACAGGTCTTTTGTCTCCCTGGATAGGTTTATTCCTAGGTATTTTATTCTTTTTGTTGCAGTGGTAAATGGGAGTGTTTCCTTAATTTCTCTTTCAGATTTTTCATCATTAGTGTATAGGAATGCAAGAGATTTCTGTGCATTACTTTTGTATCCTGCAACTTTACCAGATTCATTGATTAGCTCTAGTAGTTTTCTGGTGGCATCTTTAGGATTATCTATGTATAGTATTATGTCATCTGCAAACAGTGACAGTTTTACTTCTTCTTTTCCAATGTGTATTCCTTTTATTTCTTTTTCTTCTCTGATTGCCGTGGCTAGGACTTCCAAAACTATGTTGAATAATAGTGGTGAGAGTGGACATCCTTGTCTTGTTCCTGATCTTAGAGGAAATGCTTTCAGTTTTTCCCCATTGAGAAAGATGTTTGCTGTGGGTTTGTCGTATACGGCCTTTATTATGTTGAAGTAAGTTCCCTGTATGCCCACTTTCTGGAGAGTTTTTATCATAAATGGGTGTTGAATTTTGTCAAAAGCTTTTTCTGCATCTATTGAGATGATCATATGGTTTTTATCCTTCAGTTTGTTAATATGGTGTATCACATTGATTGATTTGCATATATTGAAGAATCCTTCCATCCCTGAGATAAATCCCACTTGATCATGGTGTATGATCCTTTTAATGTGTTGTTGGATTCTGTTTGCTAGTATTTTGTTGAGGATTTTTGCATCTATATTCATCAGTGATGTTGGTCTGTAATTTTCTTTTTTTGTAGTATCTTTGTCTGGTTTTGGTATCAGGGTGATGGTTGCCTCATAGAATGAGTTTGGGAGTGTTTCTTCCTCTGCAAGTTTTTGGAAGAGTTTGAGAAGGATAGGTGCTAGCTCTTCTCTAAATGTTTGGTAGAATTCACCTGTGAAGCCATCTGGTCCTAGACTTCTGTTTGTTGGAAGATTTTTAATCAGAGTTTCAATTTCATTACTTGTGATTGCTCTGTTCATATTTTCTATTTCTTCCTGGTTCAGTCTTGGAAGGTTATACCTTTTTAAGAATTTGTCCATTTCTTCCAGGTTCTCCATTTTATTGGCATAGAGTTGCTTGTAGTAGTCTCTTAGGATGCTTTGTATTTCTGCAGTGTCTGTTGTAACTTCTCCTTGTTCATTCCTAATTTTATTGATTTGAGTTCTCTCCCTCTTTTTCTTGAGGAGTCTGGCTAATGGTTTATCAATTTTGTTTATCTTCTCAAAGAACCAGCTTTTAGTTTTATTGATCTTTGCTATTGTTTTCTTTGTTTCTATTTCATTTATTTCTGCTCTGATCTTGATGATTTCTTTCCTTCTGCTAACTTTGGGTTTTGTTTGTTCTTCTTTCTCTAGTTCCTTTAGGTATAAGGTTAGATTGTTTACTTGAGATTTTTCTTGTTTCTTGAGGTAGGCTTGTAGATCTATAAACTTCCCTCTTAGAACTGCTTTTGCTGCATCTCGTAGGTTTTGGATCATCGTGTTTTCATTGTCATTTGTCTCTAGGTATTTTTTGATTTCCTCTTTGATTTCTTCAGTGATCTCTTGGTTATTTAGTAACATATTGTTTAGCCTCCATGTGTTTGTGTTTTTTATGTTTTTTCCCCTGTAATTGATTTGTAATCTCACAGCATTGTGGTCAGAAAAGATGCTTGTTATGATTTCAATTTTGTTAAATTTACTGAGGCTTGATTTGTGACCCAAGATGTGATCTATCCTGGAGAATGTTCCATGTGCACTTGAGAAGAAAGTGTAATGTGCTGTTTTTGGATGGAATGTCCTATAAATATCAATTAAATCTATCTGGTCTATTGTGTCATTTAAAGCTGTGTTTCCTTATTAATTTTCTGTTTGTATGATCTGTCCATTGTTGTAAGTGAGGTGTTAAGGTCCCCCACTATTATCGTGTTACTGTCGATTTCCTCTTTTATAGCTGTTAGCAGTTGCCTTATGTATTGAGGTGCTCCTGTGTTGGGTGCATATATATTTATAATAGGAATCACTTTTAATTGTACAATTTTTCTAGTTGCATTAGTTTAAGTTTTTTTTAAAAAAGAACGGTTTTATTATATTTAAGAATTGAATGGTCCTAACAGCATGTCCCCAAATCTCTCATTTCAGGGCCATTTAGTTTTCAGTTATGAAAGGCAAAATTTTAGTTGAAATAAAATGCTGTTATTTATTTTGTGCCTCACAAAGTATGAACAATTATGAGACTGTGGACTTAGAACCTTAGAGAAATCAAGGAGTGTAAAAAAAAACATTGGTATAGAAAACTAGTTTCACATATATTATAGTTATATATATAATATTAAAACTAATTTATATATAACTAATATATATATAACTAATTTTAAAAACTATATAGTGGCTTAGAGATGACAAAAGACTTTCATAAATAATATATCATCTGTGTCAGGCAATATTCAAGAACTTCAAGTACTTTTAGAAATATTTCATTTTTTCCTTCACAAAGACCCTGGCAGTAGGTATAATTTTCCTCCTTTGCTGGATAGGTAAACTGAGGCTCAGAGAGATTAAGCAAATTTTCGAAATCTCCCAGCTGGTGCATAGCAGATCTGGATCTCAAACTCAAGGCTTCAGACTCTGGGGACATAACTTAAACTCTACATTTTCTTCCTCATTTTTTTCTGCCTTTCTTTTGTGGATATGGTGGAAGAATTTGAGACAGATTATCTGTGGACAGATAATTGTGTTTTCTCTGCCCAATGACAGAGCAAACTGGAAGGCAGAGAGGAGGTGAAGAGGTAGGGAGAGTAGTACAGGAAATGTGGAAGGGAAAATACTCTATAATGTAACATTATTCTGGATGCACTCGGATCCTTTTTTAGCTTGGAGCTAGTCTTTTTAAGTAAACACATTTGTTATGAAATAGGATTTGAAACCAGGAGAAAACTACATTAGTGTTATTTATGAGCTTTTTGAAACATTATGTTCAAATTTCTACAATTAGCTGGTAAGAATAAAAGGGAGGTCAACTGCATTGATGGAAGGTAATTCTGTGTGTGTATGTATGTGTTATGTGTGTGTGATGCATGCATGTGTGTGTGGTATGTATGTGCGTGTGTCTGGTATGTTGGGGGTACTTGGGCCAGAGTGAAGGAGGTGGTCAGATGATGCCTATAGGAAGTGGAGAGAGGTGATGCCAGATTTGAAAACCCAGACCATTAAGTTGAGGAGGACAGATGACATGCAAGAAAGAGCTTACAGCAAGGTCAGTAGGGGACAGCCTGGGCGACGCCTCAGTTTTCTTTGTTCCCTCTCTTCCCAGAGAGGAATGGTCTCATGGGGGCATGAGAGGGAAGCCAACTGGAGGATCCCCATTGATCCTGGTGATCAGTGGGGGAAACATTGGTCACACTCAGCTTGTCCTCACAGCTTATGTCCACCAGGCCGTCAGAAATTCACATGCTCTTGATAATGAGAGGGCCCTGGGGCTGCTTCTTAGAGTCTAGTCAAATACAAGCTATTGAAAACATAGTCAAGGTAAAAAGCATGGCCACAGGAGCTAGATAACATGCCTACTCTGTGCCAGGTCCTTTGGTTATCCATCCATATACCCACCCTGCAAAGTAGGTTCACTATTCTTTATGATAAATGAGAAAGCAAGTCTCAAAGAAGCTGCATGACTTGGCTATGGCCATGGAGCTGTTTATAGTAGAGCAGGAGCTGGGAGGACCCCTAACTCATTTTCTTTCTCTCCCAGCTTATTCAGAACTCACTGCAGAGGTCTGAAAATGAGAATCATATCCAAATTGGGCATCTCCCAAAGCAGAGTTTGTGAGAGCATGTGTCAGTGTAAACAGAAGAGGGACTTAAACATCCCATTTCTAGAAAGGTATTTTGCTGAACCAGAGCTGAGTACTTTACCTGGTTCTTCTGTGGCCTGCATAAGAGATCAGCAAATAGGTGGGGAAAGGAATGGGGGAAAGTGGGGGGATAGAGTCAGGTGAGGGCTCTTACTGCCCCTAAAATTAAATTGCACTGGTGGTTGGTTCTGAAGGGAAGTTGGTTTTGGTGAGGTTCAGGTGACTGGATGGACCAGGGTCAAAAAGGATGCAGATATTTGCTGGTTCTAAAGAGGGCTCTGCCTGCCCTCAGGAGGGTGAAACAGGGCTGCATATGCTGAGGGCTCCGTTCTGGGGCAGCCCATCCAAGCTGGACTATGGTCTGCTCAGGAGCCAGTTTATAAGGGAGGCCACTGACCCAATGGCCCTATTTGAGGCCCACACTGAAAATGTTGGCCTCGGCTCCCTCTGGCCTCATAGGTACATTTATTCAGGTGTCTCTTCTAAACAGTCACTGAGGTGTAGTGGAGAATTATCCAAACGGAGGAATGAGGAGCAGTAGAGGACCTTGAAGATGCCAAATGTTCCTTTGGGACAAAGAGAACGTCTGTAATTCTGACTCAGTTGTACCTCCTGGTGAGGTTCTATAATATAAGTCTTTTGCTGGCATGTCTTCCATGAGTAGCATTGACCAAACTGTATTCTAGGGCCTCACTATTTAAAGTGTGGTCCTCAGACCAGCAGTATATACATCACCTGAGAACTTGTTAAAATACAGTATCTCAGCCCTATCCCAGACTCACTGAACCAGAATCTTCATTTTAACAAACTCACAGGTCTCACGTCTGCATCTTAAAGTTTGAGAAACAAGGGTCTATTTGTCACTGTTGCTCTGCAGTGTTAGTTAGGATTCAGGAAGGGAAAAAAAATGATTTTAGTGAATATATACATATACATATATATGTATGTTGCCATCAGAAAAGTAATCTCTGTCTAATCCAGTGCTTTCCAAATGTATTTAACACAGAACTCTTTTTTTTTTTTTTTTTTAATTTATTTATTTATTTTATTTATGGCTGTGTTGGGTCTTCGTTTCTGTGCGAGGGGTTTCTCCAGTTGTGGCAAGCGGGGGCCACTCTTCATCGCGGTGCGCGGGCCTCTCACTGTCACGGCCTCTCTTGTTGCAGAGCACAGGCTCCAGACGCGCAGGCTCAGTAGTTGTGGCTCACGGGCCCAGCCGCTCCGCGGCATATGGGATCTTCCCAGACCAGGGCTTGAGCCCGTGTCCCCTGCATTGGCAGGCGGATTCTCAACCACTGCGCCACCAGGGAAGCCCTTTTTTTTTTTTTTTAAATAAAAGAGGTGTCAACATCTCATGGGACACCACTGTTGGTTCCTGATAGAGAGCTCCTGCTAGAAGTTGATGGGGGTGGGAGCAGTTGGTGAAGAACTTTGTTGAACACAACTCTGTTGAATAGAAACAGGGAAGTTTATTGGTGCTTCCAGATGCAGTTTCAGAAATGAATTAAAAGACAGAAAGTAGAAAAGCATTACCGTATGAAGGTTAATAACATGACTGTGGATCTGCCACTGACCAGCTGTGTGATGTTAGCTAAGGGTTTTAATCTCCATGAACCTCAGTTTTCTCCTTTGCGAAATGGGGATACTCGTAGACCCTACGTCAACTGGGATGTTTAATTTAGATAATGCTCATGAAAAATTAGTAAATGCCCAATGAATCTCAGTTATTATTGTTGTTAACTATTATTATCAAGAGAGTAAAATGTAAAGAACATTGTAAGGTTATATAATTTAGAACTAAAAACTATGTTTTTAGTTTTTATTTTCCCAGATCTGTTTCCTAAAGGGATTAACAATGAAACTCAAAACGTACACAGTTTGTGTATTAGTCTTAAGGTACAGCAAGAACTTGGAATCTTTGTGGAAACTACTCCCCTTTTGGCAGTCGGTCTTGGGATAGAGAGGCTTCTTGCCACCACCAGGAGGAGAGGAAAGCAGGCTGAGTCCCTGAACCCACTGCAAGGAAGAGAGAGGGGACATAAAGAGAGGACTTGAGTGTGAGAAGTAGCCCTGATACAGTAGCAATGGAAAGCTCTTTGAAATTCCTTGATGCCTTTAAAAAATTTTAGTGCATCTTAAAAATACTTCCATTAAGAGAGCTGAATCTGTGCTGAGGTATGAATTCTTCTCTAATATAGTTTGTAGGTAGTGGGAGTCCCAGCTTCAGCTTCAGCTTTGTAGAATCTCTTGGATTAAGAAATATCTGAGCATTTAGGATAGATTGGTGGGGAGGACCCATCAGAAGTTCATTTTTATATGGGGCCAAGGAAAGAATTCATGAGCTCAAACTAACTCAGTAACCTTGTTGGGGGAGGGCCAGAAAAGGGGCAGGGGGTTAACAGATGCAAACTACTCTACGCAAAATAGATAAACAACAAAGAGCTGCTGAACAGCACAGGGAATTATACCCAGTATCTTGTAATAACCTGTAATGGAATATAATCTGCAAAAGACCCCTGAATCACTAGGCTGTACACCTGAAACTAACAAAATATTATAAATCACCTTTACCTCACAAGAAAAAAATCTCAGTGTAAGAGAGATCTTCACAGGACAGGTCCAGTGGACGTTTCAGAGGGATTGGGGGTAAAAACTGAAAATTCTGTCATGTATCAGGGTGAGAGGCTTTGGAAACTCTCCAAGCGTATGCCCTCTTCACCTGGCTCGGCCCATAGGGGCTCCAGCTCTCTAGCAACGGTGGTGCAAGGGTCCGGTCAGCATGGGCCACAGCCCTCCAGGCCCAGTGGAACCCGACAGAAGTGATACTCATGCTCAACATTGGCAACTCTCCCTAGTAAAGGCGGGTCTATCCAGAAAAGGCCAGGGGATCCTACAGATGCCACATGGTAACAGCTTGGGAGCACATGTGCAATTCCTTTGGGAAGGTCTCCCAAATAGTTGTGGAGCAAACATTGTGGAGAACTTGGGTCCTGCAGCAACAGGGATCAGTGAAAGCCAGCAAAGTATGTGCTCTAACTAACATTTTTAAACAAGACTAAGTTACCCTCAGAAAACTCGAAAGGTAAGTCATCATGTCTCATAACATAAAATAGCACACATATAGGCAATGCGTTTCTACAAGAGGCTGATTACAAATAAAGAAGAGCCCAAAGAATAGAACAAAACGTTACTTACCCTGCTGCGTCACCTCCCAGTTCATTCAGAGTCAGCCTCAGTGTGCTCCTGGGAGGCCCTGCACATTCCTCTCCCTTCATTTTTCCCTTTCTGCTTCACTTCTCCCGGTGTCCTGGATCCATCCAACAGGTGACCCTTGTCGTGAAGGTTGTGAAGATTTCATTCCTGGCTCCATGCTGGCGGATGATGGTGGCTTCTTAGAGTCCCACAAGGTGCGTCAGATTCTTTAGTGTAGCTCACCCACATCATTGGGACCACCTGGTTTCTTGTTAAAATACAGATTCTGATTCAGTAGGTCTGGGGTAGGGCTCAAGGTTCTGCCATTTCTAACAAGTACCCAAGTGATACCAGCGTTGCTGGTTTGCAAGAATGATCAAAAGGACCAAAAAAATTTTTTCTTGCGGACGTTGATTACCATTCATAGCATAACTTCAGATCACCGGGGATGGAAAGAAACAAAAGCGATGAAGAAGACTGAGAACACTATCCTTCCATATGCAGGGAGATACACAGCAAACTTGAAATAATGTTCAGGTACAGCTCTTGTGTTGTTCTACTGCTAACAATCCGTCCCTCCCTCCTTCCCCGCCAGTAGGATAGTGATGGAACCCATAACTAGGAGTGGTAGGAGAAAGGCTGTCCTGGTTTGGCCTGGGCCCTGGGCTTCCTCAGTTCCTCTAGGGCTAGTTCATCTGATGATCTGAAGCTTGTCTCATTGTAGCTCCCATCAGCCTAATGAAGCTCATACTAGTCAATATGCAAATTACAAAGATTTCTCTTTCTGTGTTTGCAATGACTGAGGTGGCAATCTTTGATGTAAAGCCTTCGCCAACTCTGTTTCCATTGATTTATTACTTTTGTTCATAATTGTTATGAACTGCACAGTTTATTCCATTGCTAAAGGTACAACTCCCCTTAGTGTAAAAACACTCAAAAAGAAGAGAGAAACCCTGATGTAAAACGACAGTGACCAAAGACCTTTTAATGACCTTATGAGCCCTCTTGTTTTTATGCATCCAGATGGTCTCTGGCCTTTCCTTAGAAGCCTTTAACTCTGTGGTTCTTTTTATGTTTCACCATAAAAATGCTCCTCCCCAAAGTAATTATAGTTTCAAAATCTACTTGCTGCCTTACTGCTGTTTAACCATACAATACTTCACTTGTTTGATTCACTCATACATAACGTTATTTCAACATGGAGCATGTGAAGTGATGGGAAGAACCCCAGATCCTGGGAAATAATATACTGGATTTTTGTCTTTTAACTTGTATATAATCTGCAAGTGAGCTGTGAGCTGAGGAACAGTTGATGACATTTCATTGATAATAGATATTTAGGAGCTAACAGGGTGAGAAAAGAATATTGGCTTAACTCTGTAAAAGCACTATTGATTATAGTTATTTAGGCTCAATTTCCGTGCAGCTCAATAGTAAATAGGCCTACACTTATATACATGTGCGCATATCATTAAATGTTAGCTTTTAGTGTACATTTCGATTCACGCAATCAACTATGTGCAAGTGCAAGTCACAAGCCTAAAGTGGTGGGACTCATGCTGCAAACCTCACGAGACATGTTTCATATGCCTGCTGTCCTAGTTCTTTTGGTGGTCTTTTCAATTATTTATACCACTTGGATTAATGATTATTGTCCTGTTGCCCTTAGGAATATGGCCTGAATGCCCACATCAACATCCCATTTCACCACGTGACTCCACCACAGTTTTTGTTTCTTCCTGTGTACAGCCATGATCTTGGGGCCTTTGTTTGATGGTGGTTCCTTCCCTGTCTCTGGAATGTTCCTGTTCCTGCTCTTGGCTTCCTGATAAGTCATCCTTCAGGACTTTGCTTTAGATGCCCTCCTCTTCTCTCCCTTTCTTCCCTAAGACTGGATTAGATGCTCCTCTTATAGGCTCCTTATACTTGATAGTTCCTCCATTTAAATTTTTTTCATACTCTGTTGACATTAATTGTTTACGTATCTGTGTTCCCTTCTAGACGTGAGCTCCTTGGGAGGAAGGAGTTAGTTTTAGTCATTATTGTATCCGCTGTGCTTAGCACAGTGCATGACACTTAATAAGAGCCAATAAAAATTTGTTGAATAAACAAATGAATGAGTAAGCCCTTCTCTCCTGTTTAGCCCTGAGCACACTGCTTCTTCATGCCTCAGAGGAGAATGGCAGGCTGGTTAGAATAAATTATTTTCAAGACTACTGTGATTAATGTCCAAAGCCATGTTAAAATTTGGCCAATCAATTTTTTTCTTTATAAGTCAACACCAGTCTGGCTATATCCACAGCTGTCATTTCATTGACATACTGAAATCCTTCATTACTGTTTCATCATGAGTTTTCAAGTATAAGGGCAAACTAAAATGCCTTTGCTTTATTTTAAAATGCCCAGGTAGATTGGAATACTATGAAGAAATATTAGAAATTAATTTCATAATTAAAGAACAAAGTTAGTTAAAAGCTAATGGGTCCAGAGTTTCATTTCATTCCCCTGATGTCCTGGTAAGGCATCATCATAATATTCGGTCTATAGTAAGCTCCCAGTAAATGTGAGCTGTTATCTTTATAACCTCTTCCTTTAACTTCTTCTGCTACCCATTCCTTCCCCTTTAAGCACTGACCATAGGAAAATAGACTTCAGACTCTGAAGAGGATAAAAGAGCATTGAGATTGAATTCATTTCTGAAAAAGGGTTAGCTGCTCCTCCCCTCTTACATGTACTAAGCCTCAGTCCTTCTTCTTAAGCTTCAGCTCAGTTCAACGAGTGCTTATTGTACATCTTCTATGTGCCAGAACTACATTAGGCTAATCTAGTGCAGCTACTAGGGTGATTATAAAAATCTATGATGCTGCCAGTTCTTAAGCAGCTTCAAAGCCTATCTGTGATTACTCCCTTAGGGACTGGTACTAAGTATTTCCATAAACTCATTCTTACCACTGGTCTCTGTGCCTTTAAATATGCTCTAACACCCCATCTCTGATCAACTCATTTTTTCTTTTTTTCCAGAACAGAAAGCATGTTCCACTGGGAATAGACATTCACAGCCTATACAGTAATCTCCACAGTGGAGTAAAGAAGATCCTACAATGTATGTATAATATACATAAACACTATTAAAGACAGTTTGCAAAATATAACCCAACCTCATGAATCAACAAAAACCACAGCAGACTCCAAGAACCCTGAGACAGTCTGTCACACCTCAGTGGAACAGTTACATTCACTGTATTCTTCTGAAGCCTATTTTGAAAATCAGATGTATATTGAAAGTTAAGGCTTTCGCTTAAACTCATGCAGCAAACAAATCATCAGGCATGCCTGGAATTCATTTCTCTAAGTTCTCCTGCTGTGGTTAGCTGTTGTGGAGGTGGCCAGATGGGAATTAACTTCAAATATTTTGCAATACTTTTCTACGGTGAGGTGAACTAAGGATACAACTTTAATATGGGTGTCAGATTTCTTTGTGGACTTTATAAGCCCTTTAAAGTTATATAAATATCAGCATCCATTTGCATGGGGTACAAAATAGGATCAGCTGTAGAAGGGAAAAGAACATTAGGTTTCCACTTGGTAGGCTTCTGCAAGCACTGAATTTATGCATGTTGCAACTCCTAGTTTATAGGCATTGAAGGAGGTGATGGGGAGTGGGGGGATGGTGTACATACAAATTGGCCATTTGTATGAGACGTTTGTAAGTCTGAGACTGCCTCTTTTTTTTTTTTAAGTGTATGAGGGTATTTATTGGACTTGCTGTTCACCCAGCAGTTTATTACTTTCTCCAAAGAGCAGAGGAATATAGAAACTTTATTACAAGGAAAATCATGTCTGGTGTCTTAATAACTGTACTTGTGTAAACAGCAAGGGGTACCTGCTGAAGGAAATCAAATTCAGTATGTTCAGCCACCCTGTGAGGCACTGTTTTCTGGTACTTTCTCTTAACTTTCTTTTTTTTTTAACATCTTTATTGGAGTATAATTGCTTTACAGTGGTGTGTTGGTTTCTGCTGTATAACAAAGTGAATCAGCTATACGTATACATATATCCCCATATCCCCTCCCTCTTGCGCCTCCCTCCACCCTCCCTATCCCACCCCTCTAGGTGGTCACAAAGCACCGAGATGATCTCCCTGTGCTATGCGGCTGCTTCCCACTAGCTATCTATTTTACATTTGGTAGTGTATATATGTCCATGCCATTTTGTGTTTGTGGACACAGATTATCTTTTGCATGTTGATAGAAATGCGAGTTTGACGGAGGCTCCTTTGTAATAGATAGATGATGACTGGCAAAAACAGAACAGTGGGGATTATGGGTCTCAGGAGAGGAGACGATTGATGGGGAAAGCAGGAAATGTGAACCTAAGAAAACAAGGTATTAGAGGAAATGATAAATTCAACCAAAAGCAAAACCATAGAGGTATAACAATAATAGATGTCAAACTAATCTGTAGACTGTTATTTGGTTAAAGATAAAGCAGAGAAGTGTCTTCTGGAACTTGATGCTGGTGGAGAATGGAGACGCTATGACTAAATATGCAGGAGAAAAACAATAGCTCAGGCTTAAGGGGCAGGTGTATGTACAGTCATTAAATTTGGATAAATTCTCTGAAAAATATGTTGTCAAGAACTGGGACCAAGAAAAGGTACCAAATCAGCCTGGGGTGGAACCATTTAGACCAGGATAAGCCAGACTTATGTCTGGGTTGCATGACTGGACTGTGTCTCATCATGGTTCCCAGCAAGATAGGCACATGGGAAACTTGGCAAGACAGGAAATGAGTGTCAGCCTGGGCTGCATACTGGGGACACAATGAATAGTAGTCTCCTGCCCATAATGGGCGCAGAGAATGGTGGGGGAGACATACATCCCAATAAAGGGAAACTCATCCAACTCCCACTATTTTCCAGCCATATTCA
The DNA here is from genome assembly GCF_949987535.1 of Balaenoptera acutorostrata. NCBI lineage: Eukaryota > Metazoa > Chordata > Mammalia > Artiodactyla > Balaenopteridae > Balaenoptera > Balaenoptera acutorostrata. The sequence continues at coordinate 95,024,004 of NC_080073.1, forward strand.
TATTTTTGTGCTTTTCTTTTGAAATTGTGTATTAAAAGGCCTCTGGACCTTTAAAAGGGTTTTAGCCACCTGCAGATAAGTAGGAAAGCTTGCAGGAAGTAAAAGGGTATCAGGTGGACCTTCATGAGCTCTCTAAAATCCTACTGTCGGTTGTCAGGCAACATTCCATCCACCTGCTGCCTTGTTGGCAGAGCTCCAAATTTGGTTTGGAATCTATTTCTCCCTCACATGAATCAGGGGAGGTTGATCCCAACCCCAGCCCAGCTACAGGGGCAAATCCTAACCCATCTAAGCCAGCCTCAGTGGTCCTACTCCTCTTGCCCATGGATTGTTTAGGACTGAGCTGTGGTCCATTGTGACCCATGAGTTGAGAGAGAAGATCTTCTGGGGGGCTTCTGGGAAAGGTTTCCTCACTCTGAAAAGAGACATTTACGAATACATGGTCTCTTCTTCCTCTCAATGTGTCTGTGTCTTTGTATGATGCACAAAAAGGCAGCAGCCATCTTCAGCCACGGGGAGAGTGAGCCTAAGGATGAGGACGATACACCCAGGCTGGCAGAATAGAATCCAGATCCTTGTGACCTTTTTTCGAACCAATGAATTTAATGACCATGGATGTTTTCTTTTGTAGAACACTAAATTTCCTGTTAGTTTAAGCCACTTTCAGTTGGTTTTGTTTCTCTTTCTTGTGAGCAAAAGCATTTTGACTGAGACACACACTATTGTCTGGAAATGTCTATGAAGATTATTCTACATTAGTAACATGGGTGCCTGGCGAGGTTAAGTAGGAGGTACGGCTGTTTCCTCCTCTTCCCACTCTAGGTCATTTCTCCAGCCTGTGGAAGTAATCAAAGGCTTATTTGTACAGCTCCTGACCAGTGCCAAAGACTGTTGCCCAGGTTTTTGCGGATGAATCCTGGAAACAAGAACCAACTGGTACAAGCACTGTCTTTTCATCACCTATTTCTCGTTAAGACCAACCCTTCACCTTCCATCCACCTGGACTCCTAGATGCTAAAGCTACAGTGTTCTTTCCCTCTGTGCTCCCTATCCCCTCCCGAGGAGGATCTCCTTGGTCTCCCATCCTTCTCCCCAACCTCCCAAAATATGTTAACAAGGCTGTGGCCCCTTCCCCAGACAGAGCCCATCTGCAGCCAGAACACTCAGGAAAAGAAAAGGGGGGATATGTGAGTGTGCTTTAAAACTCCATGGAAAAGTGAGCTCCATGGATGGGAGCATTTGGGAGAGACCTGCAGAGTGAGAATGAGTGGAATTCAGAGTCAGGAAGGTTGTAAGTAAGGGAAGCCCAAACTACACGGGATACAATTCAGGGCCCTCATCCTTGAACACAGGTGGTTGGGATGATTCAACCGTATTAGGATAAATGGTCAATATCTTCCTAGTTTTAGATACTGGAAGACAGTGTGAGAACAGCAAAACTTTTATTTGCTTGTATAAAAGTAATACAAATTATAGTAATTTATGCAAATGGCATATTATTTGTGCCTAATTGCCATGCCACCATAACAGCTCTGCATACACTAAATATGGTGTGAGCTTTATTTGATAGCCTGTCCGCAGCCTCGCTAGAGTTACTCTGCATCACTGTCATCAGCTAATGCAGTATTGAGTACTAACTCACAGCTTTATAATGTTGGAGCGGCCACTGCCTATAATTTACCTACGTGCTTCCCAGCATCTCTCGTGTTCCTTCATGATCCACTGTGGAAGTTATTGAAATTTTCAACCAGTATTGCCTTCAGAGATATATAATTTCAACAATTTAGTGTTTGTCATGCCTAATATTCTTCCTACTGCTTCAAAGGATGTCCGCTCTTTATTTGACAGTCACTTAAATAGTACTTACTAAATGCCAGGCTTTTTTTTCTAAGTGATTCACAAATATTATTTCACACCATCTTTATAATAGCCCCATGACATACTGTGCCAGACACTCTTGCCCTGCTCACGTGTCCCCGGTCCACCCCGATTACCCCTGCAGTCCCGGTGGACTGTTCCGTGTGGACTAATAGTGAGGACTGCTTGTCGGTGATAAGCCTCCTGGTTGCTCCACCCTGCACAGAACCTCCGAGGGTCCTCGGCATGGTTACGCCCCATTCCCCTCAGGAGTGACCCACTCTTTGATGGCTCTGCATGACATTCTCTCTGTTTCACTTGCCCTCCCTCCTTCACTTGTGCTTCGTGGGATCACCTCTCAAGTAATCACCTACACCTAAGTTCTTTCCTCAGCGTCTGCTTTGGGACTACCCAAGCACTAAGTTCTATTATTGCCCTCATCGTATAGATGGATAAACTGAGGCATGGAGTGCTTTGGTAATTTGCTCAAGTTTGTCCAGCTAGGAAGTGGTGGAGCTGGGATCTGAATTCAGGCTACCCTAGGCTGCCTCTAAAAATCGTATTGTGTAATTGGCGAACATGTGCACCTTCCACTCATCCATACTGTTCTGAATGATATAAACAGGAGGAGAGGTTTGTCAAACTTCGGCCCTCGGCCAAACCTGGTGCAGGGCCTGCTTTTGTAAATCAAGTTTTATTGGAACATAACCATGACCATTTGTTTACATATCGTCTGTAGCTGCTTTTGTGCTACAATGGCAAAACTGAGGAGTTGTGATAGAGACCGCATGGTTGGCAAAATCTAAAATGTTTACTATCTGGGCCTTTACCAAAAAGGTTGCCAACTCGTACTATTTCTCCTTAAGGCATGATCTTTCCCAGTTGGAATCTATTTAGCAGCTCTCAGTGGACTCCCAGAACATGGCTTGACTTTGGGCTGGGTAGCTTTGGGGATTCTGAATGTTCTGTCAGTAAGCCTGTTTCTTGCTATGCTCTTCTGGATGAGCCCAGGGGTCAGTGACATACTCAACTGCTGAGCCTGTGGCTTACCTTTCTCCCAGCTGCCAATCGAACGACTTGTGACTATTTCTTCTTTTCCCAACCTTGTTGTGTTTTTTAAGAGATACAAGATATCCCTTTCCCATTAACCAGTATACAGCACTAGCCATGCTTAAATAAGTGGGTTAGGCCCAAAGGAAGCTTCTGCCAGAGATGTAATCATGCAGAAGAGGAGCTTGACTAATTCTGTGCAGGCAAAAGAGATCTCCTCTTATTTTAGATGATACAATGGGAACATTATGATTAGTTTGGTAGAGTTGTTATGCTAAATGTTTGGGAATTTTTATGTGTATGCCAGGCAATTTCTGCTGGGCCTGGCATCTCAATATTTGCTTTATGCATTTACACACAGGTGTCAAAAGCACGTTTACACACGTTCACATCAAAGGCACCCATTTCCTGAGCTAGGCATTCAAAAGGATATCTCATTATGCACCACTTATGCCGATCTGCCAATTTGGAACTTTTTTTTTTCTTTCTTCAGGAAACCATAGTAACACTGTGAATCACTGAGGGTGTTGATATTTGTTTAACCACACTTTGATAATAATATCTGCCTTTCCAGTCAATGCTTTGAGAACATTCTCAAATATACCTGTCTTAGTTCAGGCTGCTATTAAAAAGTCAATAGGCTGGCTGGCTTATAAACAAGAGGAATTTATTTCTCACAGATCTGGAGCCTGGAAGTCTGCAATCAGGGTGCCAGCCTGGTTGGACTCTGGTGAGGTTCCTTTTCTGGAGTGGTGACTTATTGTATCCTCACATGGCGGAGAGCAGAGAGAGGAAGCAAGCTCTCTCATGACACTTATAAGGATGCTAATCCCATTCATGACAGTTCCAGCCTCATGACTGCCTCTAATCATAATTGCCTCCCAAAGGCCCCACCTGCTAATACCATCCCATTAGGGGGTAGGGTTTCAACATATGAATTTGTGGGGGACGTGAACATTCATGTCCATAACAATACCACATTATAAAGCAGGGAAAGATGCCACTTGGCACTGAATGAAAGTATACCAAGAAAGTAGAAAAATCTTCATGCAGATTTTTCCTTTCAGCCAGATTCATGTAGTAACTGTTTACATATTCTAGACTTAGAGACAAGGTCTTCCGATAGCATGATGAGTACTTCTTAATCTAAACTCCTCTATCTTCTCAAGAAGGTTTTTTTGCAGGTCAAAGAGGTTGAAGTAGGGAACTGCACACACATAACTCTTGCAATACCTGAGAACAAAGTTGATTCACATACACAGTTAACTATCTTGCCCCAGCTCAACTACAGTTTAATCGAGGTCATTTATGAAACTCAGTGATTTCCATTTGTCCCCAAACACCTGGCAATCCCATGTACCTTCTCAACTTTCAACCATAATTAATTGATGATAAAGAATCACCAGTTCAGACAAGTGAATCTTACACTGGGAAATCCTCTCTTCAGTGCACTGTGTCTAAGAGAGAAAGGATTAGTCTGAAACCATAAAGCAAATAAACGATTACCATTTAATAAAATACCTGGAGTTTACAAATCTTCATTCACAGCCTGAGCTTGCTGGGAATGTGTCAGAAGCAAATCTGCTCAGATAATTTATTGTGTGTTGATCAAAAGACAGTGACTGCTGTTCCTCCCCTTGGGAGGTTTTGAGTGAACCACTACTGAGACTGAAGTTGGTCATCAAGTGACAATGATTTGAAATCATTACCTGCCACCCTTACCAAGTTTGGTCATTCAGGGAGCCACCTGGAAAGTGCAAACAATATGCTAATCACAAAGTTCCTGAACGTTTGGGGCTTTCGGGGGAGGCTTTTGGGGACAGTGATTCTCCGCGGAGGGATGGAGGAGAGAGGAGGAGAGGGGAGGAGTGTGACCAAATCACCCAAGCCCGTCAAGCTGAACGAAGCCGCTCTCCCCTCTTTGTCCGCCGTGGATTCTGATACACTTTGCCCCACACCCCACCTCCGAGCTGAGCGAAGGCCTGAGGCTAGTGTTACTGCATTTCCACTGCTCGGTCCTGGACATGCTGGGCCATGACCATCCTTCCTGGGAGGCTCTGGCTGCCTGTGGTGGAGCTTGTCAGTCATTTGTAAAGGCTGAGCTCCCTCAGGTATCCAAGGTGCTTATTGCTCTGAAGTTTCAAAAAGGCAGGACCAGACTTCCCTGGTGGCGCAGTGGTTAAGAATCCACCTGCCAATGCAGGGAACACGGGTTCCATCCCTGGTCCAGGAAGATCCCACATGCTGTGGAGCAACTAAGCCCGTGCGCCACAGCTACTGAGCCTGCACTCTAGAGCCCGCGAGCCACAACTACTAAAGCCTGCGTGCCTAGGGTGCGTGCTCCGCAACAAGAGAAGCCACTGCAATGAGAAGCCTGCACACTGCAACTAAGAGTAGCACCTGCTCGCCGCAACTAGAGAAAACCTGCGAACAGCAACGAAGACCCAATGCAGCCAAGAAATAAATAAATAAATGAATAAAAATTTAAAACAAAAGAAAAAGGCAGGACTCACTCACTAGCTCTCCTTCTTCCATTGGTATTCAGACCGACAGACCTTCCCCAAGTGACCTCCCTCTATTATATTTTCTTGGCTTTGCTTCCTGCCCTAGTTCTTCCAGCTCTTCTCATTTTTACATTATTCATGGCTTTTATTTCTCACTTAGTAATTTATTATACATTTTATTACTGCTTTTACACCCCCGTAACCCAGGTTTTTATCTTGAAAAATGACTGCTTTGAATTGACCAGGAATAGAAGAAGGAGCAAATTATCAGTATTATTTTTTATTTTAGAGAGAGTTTCTAAATTACTGTATTTTTATTTTCAACAGCTGTCCCCAAGCTTGCCATTAGACAGTGCTTCTCAACCTTGGTGGCACATTGGCACCGTCTGGGAAGCTTTCAAAAATACTGATGTCTGGACTCAGCCCCAGAAATACTGTTTTATTTGGCCTGAGGTAAGACTTGGGCACCGGGAATTTTAAAAGCTCCCCTGGTGATTGTTCTGTGCAGTCAGGGTGCAGAGTCACTACCACGGACAAGGCTGTCTTTGGAAGTTTAGGATGCTTCTACCTCCTCTTTCAGCGTAACTGTCTTCCTTTAAGATTCCATCCTATATCAGGGAAGCTGGGCTCAAGTTTTTGTCCTACCACTGCGTAGCCCTGGGCAAGTCCCTCCCTCGGCCTGAGCCTCACTTTCTTCATCAGTAAAAGCTCCACTCTCCGCCCCAGGGAGGCTGTGATGGGGCACCGCCCACTGGTGCTGCAGCCCAGACTCCCAGGTTAGAACCCCCAGTCCACCCTGCAGTGCATGGAGTCAGGGGTTCAGGGGAAACCGAATGAAAGTGAACCAACTAATGGCGCCTGTAGCCATACAGGGATTCCCCTGCCTATCACACCAATATGCCCCTGCTGTATGCACTGAGAAGGAGTCACCTCTTGGGACCCCAGACCGGCTCTTTCCAGCTTCCAGCTCTCAGAACTTCTGTGCCTCCTACTGGGTACCAGGCAAGGGTCCAAAGTGCCTTCGCTGATCACTACCACACACATCAGCAAAGCTTTCAACTCTATGGCACAGACCTTGAGGCAGTCCAGCGGAATTCTTTCCTGCCCTGGTCACTACATGCAGCCATGGAACTAGAGAGGATCCAGAATGTGTGGAGGAAGCCAGCCAGGCAGGGGGCAGAAGCTCACCTTCCTTCCCTCTTAAGAACATTTGTTGGTGCCTCTTCCATCACGAAGCAGAGGCTCGATGCATGTGAACAAGAGACTGGAACATATGGACTCCGACCCCAATTTTGCAGATGAGAAAACAAAGGCAAGTCTTCTAACTAGACACCAGTGGTCTCTTTCCATGATGTCACACTGTTTCTCCCCTTGTAGTAAGAGGGGGCCTTGATTTACGCAGGTCCTTACTGAGAAGTAGAGTGTGTTTAAAAGAAGTGAAGGAAAGAAAGGAAAGAGGAGAGGAGAGATATAATAACCCATGAACTTATGTTCCATGACACTTGAAGCTCAGTCTGTCCCGGGCATTTGCCCTTGCTTTCCTCTCCTCTGGAATACTCTTCACGCATTGGCACATGGTTCATCCCTTCTCTGTTCAATCATCCCCTCAGTACCCTCTCACTTCTCTCTTTATTTGGGTGTGTTGGGTCTTCTTTGCTGCGTGCGGGCTTTCTCTAGTTGCAGCGAGTGGGGACTACTCTTTGTTGCAGTGCGCGGGCTTCTCATTGCAGTGGCTTCTCTTGTTGCGGAGCTCAGGTTCTAGGTGCGCGGGCTTCAGTAGTTGCAGCACGCGAGCTCATTAGTTGCAGAGCGTGGGCTCAGTAGTTGTGGTGGGCGAGCTCTATGGCCTGTGGGCTTCAGTAGTTGTGGCGCGTGGGCTCAGTAGTTGTGGCTCACGGGCTCTAGAGTGCAGGCTCAGTAGTTGTGGCACAGGGGATTAGTTGCTCTGCGGCATGTGGAATCTTCCCAGACCAGGGATCAAACCCATGTCCCCTGCATTGGCAAGCGGATTCTTAACCACTGCGCCACGAGGGAATTCCCCCTCTCTCCCTGCTATTTTTCTCCATCACAATGATCGATATTTCCAATTATATTATTTGTTTATCTGCTGCATGTTTACTATACCATGAGCTCCCAAAGGGATGGATTTTACTTGTCTTGTTTATAGCTCTGCTCCAGTGCCTAGCACAGTATCTGGCAAAAAAAAAAAAAAAAAAGCACAAAGTGAATGAATAAATAATGAATGAATGAATGAATGAATGAGTAAGTGAGTCCTTAGGAAGGAGAGTTGTCTGCTTTTGCAGGCATGAGACAAAATGGTCCCTGTGCCACTGACTCTACCTGACACCTCATTCCCTGGCCTGGCTCTGTTCTGCTCCCCACTAGAATGCAAACTCCATGGAAGAAGGGACTTTTGTCTATAATGACCCCTGCTTTCTCCCCAAAGCTAGAATAGTACCTGGCAACATAGTAGGAATTCAGTAAATATCTGTTGGTAAATAAATGAATAAATACCTCAGTTGGGAGAGTTAAAACCCATCAATCTTTGGAAAAGGTGGTATTTTTCAGGCGTGTCCCCTTTGTCATCAGCATCTGGTTTTTCACGCTTCTCCTTGCTGACATCGCTCCCTCCTCCATGGTGCCCAGTGGCCAGTGGACTTCCTCCTCTCCTCCCAGCCAAATACAGCAGGTCTCCACATCAGCCTCTAGCAACTGCCCCTGTGTTGCTTCTTCCATGTCTTTGCTCTTGCTGTTTTGGTCTCCCTACCCCAGTGCTTCTCTTTCTCTATCCAGCAAAGGTCTACGTGTCCCTCATAGTCAGCTCTTTTCTGAAGCCTTTCTGACCCACAGCTGGAAGTGCATTTTTCCTTCTCTAGATCTCTGTGGTACCTGGTACCCCTCAAGTGGTACTTAGGACTTATTAAAAGAGTTGGTGACTCTTTGGAGCTTATGTCGGTGAGATTTTAATCCAAGAATGTGTTCCCCAAGACCTGGGGCCTGGGGACAGGTGTCAGCAGCAGGGAGCCAGCTTCCCACTTACTCTTAGGTTGACACAAGGACCTTTAAGCATTGCCAACATCTTTCTTTCTACACAGTTGAGGCCACAGTGCTTCTCCTATTCTTAAGCCTTGGAGAATTCCAGTAGCTTTGCTGCAAACGGGGTTAGAAGCACAGATCCAAGAACTTTCCCAAAGTGCAGCTCCTGTCCTTTGCCTCTAACCCCCGACCTCCACCCGAGCCTCTTAGTCTCTGGGGAAGGGTCTCAGGATGAGAGGACTTTGTTTTCCTCTTTCAAACTCCTCCAATCTTCTCCCCCTCCTCCAGAAGCCCATATTCTCCCACAACCTGCAGGCAACTCTGGGCTTCTCATAATAAATATCCTCCTTCCTCCACCCATCAAATTAGCATTATATTTGTTTGCTTCATTTCCTAGTAGACAACAGCTTACTGTGCTAGTTTCAGACTTTCACAGATTCAAAAGCCTAAGGCTTAAGACAGGAGTTTCTCCCTTAAAACAGACCATGGAATTAGGGGGTCTAAAAGGAGGCTTTTTAACACCTCTCCAATATACTTTCTCCCCTGCTTGTCCACCCCAATTTTTATGGGAAGCATGAGGCAATCAGGAATGTGGGTGGACATTTCTATTTTCTCAGGAGAAGTCATATCAGGAGTGGGAAACAGTGATGAGTGACAAGATTTTGAGAGATGGAATATTTTCAGACAAAGATTATTCAAGGGCAAACAGACTTTCCTTACACTTCTTCAGAGGCAAATTTAATACCTCCATATTGTTACTCCCACTTTTTTATGTCCTAGCCCATTTTCACCCTTATATGTAGTCTATCGATTACTCACAAGTTGCATGCTCAGTGGGGGCATCTTTCAGAGAAACAACACTATAAATGTAGGAAGGCTTATGTGATATCTCATAATACCCCATCTTGTTAAAATAGCTAAATTCAATGTTATTCATTTATTCACTAATTAATTTACTCACTCATTCATTCACTCACTCAATACATATGGAGCCATGACTCGGTGCTTAGCAGTGTGCTGGGCAGTGCAGATACAGTGGTGAACATGACCCAGGCCCTGTAGTCATGGATCTTATGTGGAAATGAAAGGAGTCAGATGGTAAACAAGTGAACACACAAGATAATTATAGATTAGAATAAATGCCTTCACTTGGGGAGATCTAACTTAGATAAGGGAGTTAGGGAAACCATCTTGATTTTTGAGCTAAGACCTGGGGAATGATGATAATCAGGCTTAAAAAGAGCTGGGGTGGGAGAGTCTTCCAGGCAGAAGGTACAGCTGGTGCAAAGGCCCTGAGGCATGAGAAGGGTTGTGTGTGGCTTGAAGGAGGCCGGTGTGACTGAAGCCCAGTGAGCTGGCTGCCCTGGGACAAGGAAAGGCAGAGCCCTGCCATTGCCTTCTGGTCTCCAGGCCTCTGGGGAGACTTCCTGTTTTCAGCACAACCCTTGAGTTGCTTGAATTTGGAATATTCATTAATCCAGGAGCGCATGTACTTCAGATGTTCCAGACATCTGAACCTTTCCTGGGAAACAGGAACCTTTCCTGGAAAAATCACAGAATTCTGCTCAGGGTGTCTAAAAATCTTTGCCTCATGAAACCTCCTCACAGCCAAAGTAACATTTTTCTCAATATGGGAGACCTGAGTTCATTGCTGGTACATTATTGGGTTCCACAAAGAAGGAATCCAAATGTATAACAAACACAGCTTCTGTCCTTGGATCATGTGAACTCTTCAAAATATAGCTAGTCTTGGAGGAGGAATGATCACGTTCGCAAAAGTAATCTTGCGCTTCAGCTAATCGCCAAGACAACAGCGACGCCGCATACGTATTAAGAGATAGCCCATTTTTCTTCCTCTTGTATCCCTTGAATCTCTTCTCATGCAATAAGATGTTTGCGAGAAACACTAAAGCAATATAAAATATGACTCACCAAAAATGCCCTGTATTTCAGATTAACAAGAGAGAATTCATGTAGACAATGGTCACAGCCCCCAACAAATGCTCAACTAACGTTAGTTGTCCTTATTACTGGATAGAAGGAATAAACCCCAGCTTCAATCTAAAGAGTTTAAGTATTCAGAGGAACAAAGCCCTCAAGTTTTATCTGAACAAAGTCTCAGATCACTTTGTTTAAGAAGGAAACCACAACCTTCGAATCATAAGTAAACATATTTCCTTTTTTTTTTTTTAAATCTTATTTTATTTTTGGTTGCATTGGGTCTTCATTGCGGTGCGTGGGCTTCTCATTGCAGTGGCTTCCCTTGTTGTGGAGCACGGGCTCTAGGCGCACGGGCTTCAGTAGTTGTGGTGCGTGGGCTCAGTAGTTGTGGCGCATGGGCTTAGTTGCTCCACGGCATGTGGGGTCTTCCTGGACCAGAGCTCGAACCCACATCCCCTGCTTTGACAGGCAGATTCTTAACCACTGTGCCACCAGGGAAGCCCAACATATTTCCTTTTGAAGCTGAAAATCTCCCTGAATTTGTAAAACAAGGCACTTAGGATGCTATCCTTGGACGGGCTTTGTTTACTTGTTTGGTTTCCTCCTATTCTTGTAGGTCAAAACTTATTATCCTAATGGTTGACTAAGATTTTTTTTAAGTCCCGTTGGGTCAATCTGACAAATTCCAAACTGTTCTCAACAAAAATCTCAACTTAATTCGGAGTGCTGTTTTCAGGCTTAACAAACTGTTTGCAAGGCTGTTTGGCTCAGAGGAAAACTGCTGTACTGTGTCTGCTTCCTCCCTGACTTCATGTCTGCATCTGCAGTGTGGCAGGAAGCGACATTAAACCTGCTCTCCTGCTCTGTAGTTAAACGTGTCGGACGCCCTGGGGGGCCTCCAGAGACTGGGACTAGAGGCCTGCAGGTAGAATGGCAGGATTACCAGCTTCACAAACCCATGATTCTTCAATCACGTAATAAGCAGTTATACCACCCAGGAGTTCAAACATGCCATGGGGTGTTGTTGCCACACTATGTTCATCTCTTGTTTGGGTTGGGGGATAAAGGAAGGACAGGCGTCCCCTTATGAAGGCCACAACTGTGTGGGGCTTCCCTCCATCACATCATCACACACCTGTCTCCCTCTCAAGTTCATTGGGTAGGGGTCCTGTGTCCCCCACCTTTGCATCTCCGGAGTTTATCACAGTGTCTGTGCTCAATAAACACACGTTGAATGAATGAGCTTAATTTTTTTTTCAATATTTATTTTTATTTATTTATTTGATTGCGCCGGGTCTTAGTTGCAGTTTGCGGGCTCCTTAGTTGTGGCTTGCCAGCTCCTTAGTTTTGGCATGCGAACTCTTAGTTGTGGCATGCATGTAGGATCTAGTTCCCTGACGAGGGATCGAACCCAGACCCCCTGCATTGGGAGCGTGGAGTCTTAACCACTGCGCCACCAGGGAAGTCCCAAAGGAGCTTAATTTTAAACAATTCCCACATATTAGGACCAGCTTAGTTGTCTCACAGAGGACTGGGTCAGCAGCTTGGTGACAGTGACCTCTTGAACCACCCAATCACATAGATGTCCCTGTTACTGTGACAAGAACAAAGCATTGCCAGGAGATAGCAGGCCTGGGAAAGCATAAGCCATCCATACCCCTGAACCTGGCCCCTAGCAATCCAGCATAGCTACCTAACACCAGCCCTTCTCAGCACATTTTCACACCAGGACACACAGAGAAAGTGAGAATATTTGTACAGCAAACTGAGATAAACCACTAAGTCTGCTCGAGGCAAAAAGAGGCCGGCCTGAGGCTCCAGGTGCCCCAGGTCCCACCACCTCCAGAGATCACAGAGATGTGCCCAGAAGCACATCTCAACCACCTGGCAGGACCGGTACCCAGCCTGCGACAGGCTGGTGGCCAAGATGCCCTGCTGTGCTTGTTGCCCCAAGTAGTTGTTAGCCAACTAGGGGCCCTAAATATAAAATCCATGATCCAGGGCCCTAGATATAAAATCCGCTCCCAGCACCATCTTTCTGTATTTGCTCAGTCACATAATAATAACTTGTCCACCAGTATGTAGACAAGCATGATCAGTCCAGGGCCTAAAACAGCTGGGCATGCCTATGGGTCGGGAATGATGCAGGTTATACAAAAGTCTCTACAGATATCTACAGTACCTTATATTTGTACAGCACTTTACAGTTTATGAAAAGTTTTAGTGTATTACACATCAGCTGATAACCAGGTATAGTTGAGAACCAGCAGAGTATAAATAAATAAATAAATGAATAAATAAACCTCTGAATAAAATGTATCTTAAAGTTCAGTCACTAAGACTCATACCCCTTCCTCACAAACCCTCAAATGTTCATTCAGAATCAATTTATTCCTAGTTTACAAATAGCTTTAACAAACTTGGATTGGATTTACCAATCACTAAAAGCAATAAGGAGGGAGGAAGTGTCATATGTCCACTTAAGATGGCCATATGACAGCAGTGAGAAGTGACAGCAGGTAGCGAGAGAAAATATTGATAAACACAGAAATCTGGGACTAATAAAGAGGCAAACAGTCCCATGGACTTAAAACTGATTTTGAGGGCATCATTGTCTTAACACAGGACCGTATAATAATTGATATTAAAATGAATTAATTGAAATCCCAAGTCAGGAAGAAGTTAAATTATGTTCTTTATACTCTGTTAAAGAATGTATAAAAGAGTGTGATCTATTTTAGAGAGATTTCCATTTAAAGTCTTAAAAATTCATTGCTTGAAAATATAAATCCTGAGCTATATAGAAAAAGTCAGCTATCAGCTGCTTTCCAAAGGGCTCCAGATAATCAAAACCTTACAGTATATGGTTTTATATTTTGCTGTTTGTTGGATAGAGTTTTATGTTCAGTGTCCTTTATTTTAATAGCCAATATAGGAAATGATTTCTATTTTTTCTCTTTCTTTGTTTAAGCCCACTACATTTAGTTGCTATTTATTGAAATAGACCTTGATTGACTTTGAGTGGCCCTCAGATAGAATTTTTTTTTTAAGTCTCCTCACCCCTGTTCCAGATAATGAAACTGCAGTGTCCCAGCTATTTTTAGCATCCATTGGGAAGTTAGAAGCAGCGTTCTGATCTTTGTCTAACATAATTCAATACTTAGCATTGAAACAATGGGCTCCTGTATGTCAAGTAGCTTGGACACATTTATCTGACTGACAAATCATTTTTCCCTTTGAGAAATATCAAGGCTTCCCAGTATTCCTACTAAAAAGCAGTCAAATATTCAGATCTCTTAAAAATAAAAAATGAAGTATGAATATACAAGTTTGTAGATGGCCTCAAAATATGTCACTGGTTATAGCAGAACTTCAGCAAATTCTATCCAGAAATTCCAATAGGATTTGGGGGTGGAGGAAACTCTCAGCCATTCTTCTCCACTCCAGAAGAGATTTCAAGAAAGGGAGGAAACGTGATGAGCACCTACTATGTGCCGGCTGTTGAGGGCTATGTTAATTCCTACAACATTTCCATGCAGAAGGTGTGAGTATCCCAAGAAAATAGAGGTTAAGAGAGGTGACATAACAAGTCCGAGTGTCACAGCCAATGAGTGAAGAGAATCGTCCCTAATTCAGTGACCAGAACAGGAGCCCACAGGCCCAGGGAAGACCCTCCACTAAGGCATTTGCAGATAGCTTATTTTTTCCAGGATAAGAGAATGAAATGCACCGAGGGCATGAGGTGCCATAACACACGTAAGAGAAACACTACGACTCCCCATTGGGTACCATGCCCATAATTATTATCCTAGAGCCCTGCTGTCTAACTCTTCCCGGGGATGCTGTGAAGAGGAGGCAGGATACGGTTGTGTGAAGCTGCAGGAGCCACTAAGCAGAGCAGCGGGGCCCATCTTGCAGATTAACCAGTAAGATTTCCGGGATAATTGGAAGATTGTGAAGATCCAGGGCCGGGTCTCCGCTGGGGACCCTTGGTAAGCTGATTACGGAAGATCCTTATTTGATTAGATTTCTATCCAATTGCTTATCCACAAATATGAATAATGCCTGATTAAACAGTATTTGATTAAATGTGTTTACAAGCAAAAAAAATTATTCATAAAGAATTGTAAGAAACCCCCCAGTAACTCTTAGTTACTCACATGAGGCCCTCCCAGAAATAACATCCTTCTCTTACTGTTTCATTCAGGAAATATGAAATAAAGTCCAGTTTTTAAAATAAGCTGGATGATATACAATTTTGTAGCAAGTTCTAATTTCTCAGGCCACAAACTCAGAAGTGCCAAATATGAAGAGTTCTTGTTTTATCATAACTGTACTTATTTTTTGTCTTGAGCTGTATGTTTCCTGATGGCAGAAATGACTTGACATGGCAAGTCAGAGTTCTCTGAGTCATTTCAGAACTTGCTGCTCCCTCTCCCTGGGATGCCATCTAAATTCTGAGAAGGTTATGGAAAGGTGAAGCATCGAGGGGGTCAGCTGACCCTATCGGCTGGCCTGGGTACACGCGGCATCACCCCCTTGTCCTTAGTGCACTGCCCCCAAGTCCTCTGTCACTGGACCGCATCCTTTCCTCTAGGACCCTTGAGAAAACATCACAGCCCCTGTGCTCCATAGGTCTGCAGGGGGCTTATATGAAAGCACCTCAGGCCCATCTCCCCAGGTGTCCCCTGCTGTCATCTCTCCTTCCCTGTGTCACAGTGAAAGAGCAGACACCATGGGTACCTACCATCACTCAAAACCCCAGGGAAAATTCAAGGCACAAAATGCCCAAACTGATGTAGAGGATCCATGGCACCCTGCCTTTCAGACTAGGCCAAAGGCAGCAGGGTACAGACCCCCATCATTTCTTCTCTATTATTCTCCTCCCTGACTCTCCTTGTCTCCTTGTCCCCAGACGGAATCAAAACTTAAGAGCTGAGCACATTGGCTCTTATGTCATAGGATCAAGCATTTTCTCCAGATCTGTTGCTTATGGCAGAAACATTTGCTTTTAATACCCAGGAGCCAGGCACTGGGACACAAAGGCCCTTTCTGACAACCTGTTATATCTGCTGGGAGTTCGAAAGTCTATTTTGAATCTCAAAGGCTGAGAGGTCCTATTTTAAGTTGTTCTGTTGTGACATTTCCTCCTTGAAGCTATAAACCCTGAAAATATGACCCTCTCTAATTCCAGGGAGAGGCAAGCAGGATTATCCCATAAATAACCTAGCAGAAGATGCTGTACCTGAATCCAGTCTCCATGCACCTGGGCCTCCAGGCCCTGGAGTCCCCAGGTTTCCCAGCCTCCCCTCAGCAGCTGACCCCCAAACTCATATTCTGGCTTCAGCAGTCAGTGAGTGGGTCCACAGGAGTGGGGTGGCATCCCTCTGCTTCACTGTGTCCCGGTGTGCCCCAGCCCGAGCATGCTGCTGAGAGAACAGGAGCACACAACCACCTGGAGACACATCTGCCCATGAATTCTAGTCACGCATGGAGGCCCCCAGACCCCCCTGCCTGGTAACTTCATTATATCACTGCTTCTACGCTAAGAGGTAATCCCTCCAGCCAACATCGTCACCTGAGGATCACTAGCCCATGATTATATGAAGACCATTTTAACCACTGGGCTTGTGGACTGGAGTTAGGGGCCAAAATTGAGTTGCAGTTTGTACGGAGAGGCATTAAACAGTTCAGGTAGCTCTTCAAAGGACCTAGATTACATGTTATGCCAGGGACTGCTGGCTCCCTTCTATCCTTATAATAGAACCTTTGCCTTTTAAAAGGGCACAAAGCTATCAGGAATCAAGACTATATTGCCCTACCTCTGTTGCAACCAGGTGTAACCACATAATTAAGTGCTGGTCAATGAGATATTTGTACAAACGTTTTTCGGCAATTGCAGTAGAACCTCCTAGAAAGATAGCTGGCACACATACATCATCCCTTCCTTCATCTGCCCGCAGAATGAGGTTTGATAGCTTTTGCACCACGAGGAAGAGAGTCATACCCTAGGGATGGATGATGGGGCAGTTTATTGGAGGGAGCCTTGTTTACTAAAGGCTTTGCTGAGTAGCTGTAAATGCATCAGGTTGCTTATCTCCAGACTTTTCAAGTGAAAGAGTAAAACCTTGAGTGTTTAAGTCACTGCTCATTTGGATGGTCTATATTATGCACCCGAACCAACTTCTGATAGATCTAAATTATAACTAGGTCCAGTTCTGTTTGGGCTTGGGGTAAGGGTGGTGGAGGAGAGTGTCAGAGAGCCATCTGAAATTGTCAACTTACAAGTAGTGACATTCATGAATGACTCTTGAACTCAGCAGCAGCTTCAAGAATCAGGCTGGGTGCAGAGAGGTTTTTATTCTGCAGCTGTGGAATGTGTGTTTGATGGTGTCTCCTTCCCTTCTAGCAGTGAGAGGAATGGCTATGATGTAAAGGGTCTGTCTATTGTGCTTCAGGATGTCAAGTGCCCCTTTCCGGTGACTTGGGATTTGCTGTGTTGCCATGGAGACCAAGTGAATCCGAGTTCAACCAGGATAGCTAGGCCTTTTTATTCAAAGGGACGTATTTTGAAGAGGAAGCCAATATGTAAGATAGTAAGGTGACTCATCTTTCACTAGTGCAGCGAAGCACACTGAGGCCTTCCTTCAGGATCTTGATGGATATTATCCCAAGAAGCCCATATTTGTGAGTGAATCCTGAAACGATTAATTAAATACATTTTCCCTTTCCACCCAGCACCTGTCTTCAAGGAATTCTCTTCCTCCAGAATTTTGAGGAAAATTAAGCCATCAACTCACCTTTCTTCACCGTATCAAATAAATACATATTTTCCAGCTCTCTTTTTTTTTTTCTCTCTCCGACGCACTTGAGAATTTTTCTCTGAACCAGCAAGTTGCAATGGAAATAGCACTGGACTTGGAGTTAGGAGACCCAAGCCTGTTCTTGGCTCTGCCCTTAATCAGCTGTATCGCTTTGGGTAGGACTGCTCTGGGCTTCAGTTGCTAGATCTGATCTTGAGGAGTAATGTGAGATGACCTCTAAGATTCCTTCCAAACCTAAGAACCTGAAATCCCTCCTGATTTTATTTATTTATTTTTTTAAAGGATTTTCTTTTTTATTTATTTATTTATTTATTTATTTATTTATTTATTTTTGGCTGTGTTGGGTCTTCGGTTCGTGCGAGGGCTTTCTCCAGTTGCGGCAAGCGGGGGCCACTCTTCATCACGGTGCGGGGACCGCTCTTCATCGCGGTGCGCGGGCCTTTCTCTATCGCGGCCCCTCCCGTTGCGGGGCACAGGCTCCAGACGCGCAGGCTCAGCAATTGTGGCTCACGGGCCCAGCTGCTCCGTGGCATGTGGGATCTTCCCAGACCAGGGCTCGAACCCGTGTCCCCTGCATTAGCAGGCAGATTCTCAACCACTGCGCCACCAGGGAAGCCCCCCTCCTGATTTTAATTCTCCTCTCATGGCAAGCACCTTAATCAGGTTTCTCTGTTTCTATCTTCCCCAACTAGCATGCAGGCTGGTGTAACAGGTACTCAATACATGTTTATTTGATGAGTAAAATGAATGAATGAATAAATGATCAATCGGTAAATCAGTCTTGAAGACACACTGATTTACCGATTGATCAGTTTTCGGTTTCTTTTTTCTTCTTCCTAATCAGTCAGACTCAGAAATTGATTCCATACCTGGAATCAGTATCTACTGAAAGCGACTTGACTTTGGAGCCAAGACCAGGGACCCCTTGCTTTCTGTCGGCATCCCCGGCCAATGTTTGTCCCTCAGTTGCACAAACCTTGACAGTTTGTGCAGGAGGTGCATCTGTGTTTCTGCCTTTTCCTAAGAACTGGGAGGTGCATCTGTGTTTCTGCCTTTTCCTGAGACGAAATTATATGAATGAAAAACTAATCCCAGGTCCGGTCCTTGGTAACATCCAAACTGAGCTCAAAGATTTTCAAATCTCCTGCAGGTACTTTTCAAAGCTCATTTCTTGCCCTGTAGCAGACTTTGAATCACTTTTCTTAGTCAAAGGTCAAAAGAGAACAAAGGAATCTAAACTCTTTCACAGCCATTTCTGGAGAATTCCAGAGAGGAAGGGAAACTGCTGCAGGGGAAAAACGAAGCAGGCAGTGGAGGCCAGAAGTGACTGGGTTTAAATTCTGGGTCCCTGGACAAGTATTCTCGGCGCCCTGCACTCTGCAAGCTGTCCAGGGGAACTTTCTGTTTCCAGTGTTTGCCAGGTGTGGGAGACCAGCACCTAAACTGCCATTTGTACCATAAAGCAAAGTGCACTTCCTTCCTGAGTCCCTCTCCTCCCTAGGCTATGGGTCTCCTGATATCACGGCTGTTGCTGAGATTCCGCCTCTGTACACCGGTGCCAGATTAAATCTCGGAGACAGAGTTTTGGGTGAAGTAGAAAGAAATAGCTTTATTGCTTTGCCAGGCAAAGGGGGGACACAGCCGGCTAATGCCCTTAAGACTGTGTGTCCCGCCCAAGAAGGGTTAGTGAGGAGTCTTACAGTGTTCAAGGAGCAGGGCGTGATCAGCTCGTGGACATTCTTCTGATTGGTTGGTGGTGAGCTAAGTGGGAGTCAGCATCATCAACCTGCTGGTTCCAGCTGGTCTGGGATCTGCGTGCTTCTGGGCAGCAGACAGGTCACTTCTCCCACCTGGTGGGGTTTCAGTAGCTGCAAGACAGCTCAAAGGACGTGGCTCAGAATAGTACCTATGGTCCTTGAGGAAGAACTAAAGGTCCTTGACTTTGTTTAATGGCTAAAGTATTATTATTTTGTCTTGTTTGACTGTTTTCCTTTCTTTCTGCATTTTCTCACTTGTCTGATTAAATTTATTCTTTGAGTAAAGTTTTCCTACAGACAAAAGGCCGGCAGAGAACATGGGTGGCGTCTATTCTGGGGAGGCCTCATAGGGTCCTGCTCGCTTACACAGTCACCTCTTGTCCCTGGGATTTGTAGACCTTCCACAAAGAGGGGGGATGGGGCTAATTTTGTGTGAACCAGGGACAATGTTGTGCAATATTTCCCTTAATCCATATGGTACCCGTGTTACAGGTGATGAGACAGGATCAGAGATTAAGTTTCAAGGTGTACACTGTGCTGATTTTGATAAATTTATATATTACCATATGATTACTTCAGTAGCATCACCTTAAACTTCTATCATGTCACATAATTATCATTTCTTTCTTTGTGGGAAACAATTAAGACCTTAGCAACTTTGACGTTTATAACACAGTGTTTTTGACTATAATCCCTATGCCATGCCTTAGATCTTCAGGACTAATCTGTCTACTGGTTACGAGCTTGTACCTTCAACAACATCTCCCCAACTGCCCCCCCACCCACCCCACCCAGCCCACTGTACTCTCTGTTCTTATAAGTTTGGCTTTTTTGTCTTTCTCTGTCTGACTTGTCTAACTTAGCATAATGCCCTCAAAGTTCATCCGTGTTATTGCAAATGGCAGGATTTCCTTCTTTCTCAAGGCTGAATAATGTTCTATTGTATATATATCCCACAACTTCTGCATCCATTCATCTGTTGATGGACACTTTTAAGTTATTTCCTTAAACTCACCTTCCAGGAAGTGGCAAGTGGCAGATTCAACCCAAGTTTTCCATGTCTCCAGAGCCAGCAGTCTTTACCATCGTTCTTTCCAGGCAATTCCTGTTGTGCCTGTTGTGGGGCACCTGGGCTGAGTGCTCATCCTCCGTATTTATTAATATTTCCAGAGGTTGCTGAGTGCCAGAGAAACTTATGGAGAAAATTTCAACTCAGGAATCTGATTTCTGATGGTTGTTTAATGATCTAGTTAATATGCTCATTTATTTTTTCCTTTTTGCCTGATTTTATTTTTCACTGTGTAACACATTTTCATGGTTCAAAATCAAAATGGTATAAAAAGTCTTTCTCACAGATGTCTCATTTTCATTCCTATTTCCCCTTCCCTGGCCCCCTACTCACGTCTGTTATAGGTGACCATAGTTTCCGGTTTATTCTTCCACTATTTCTTTCTAGAAAAGAACCAGAACACATAGACACACATACATGCATGAATGCATAATATATTTGTATATGTATATTTATATTCTTATTTCCTCTGATTTCATACACAAATATAGCATAGCACATTACTGTTTTGCACACTTTTCCACTTAGCAGTGTATCCTGTAGAGCAATCTGTGTCTACAGAACTCTCTCATTCTTTTTATATGGCTGCCAAGCACTCCATGTGTACTAGGCCCTTAGTACTAGTTTGTTAACCTCATTGGTTTTCATTCTTGGACATTGTATTTCTGATCCTTTGCTATTACAAAATAATTCTGCAATTAATGGCTTTATACGAATATGTTTTATATTGGTGGAGGTAGATGTATTTTAGGGGATTTCCAAGGAGCTAGGTCAAAAGGTAAATGAATATGTAACTTGGTGAGCTGTTGCTGAGCTCCTCTCCATAGAGGCTGTACCATTTTGCACTTCCACCTGCAGTATGTGAAGTGCCAGATGCTCCAAGCCCAGCTAACAGAAAGTATTGTTCAACTCTTGGAGTTTTCACCAATCTGATAGGTGAGAAATATCTCAATATAATTTTAATATAAATTTCTCTTATTATAAGTCTGGTTGAACATTTTTTTTCATATTTTTAAAGGCCATCTCCTTTCTTTTCTCATGGATTGTTTGTGCATTTTGCCCATTTTTCTGTTAATTTTTCTTTTATTGTTGATGATATTTTATTTAAAGAGTGTTTTAACTATTTGGGAGCTTAGTCCCTTGTTGATATAAGTTGCAAATATTTCTCCCAGTTTGTCATTTGTCTTTTGACTTTTGCCACACAAAAGATAGTATTAATGATTGGACAAGTTTATCGACCTGTTCCTTTATTTCTTCTGAACAGTGAGTCACAGTAAGGCTTTCCAACTACTAGGTTGGAAATTTACCCAAGTTTTCTTAGAAAAATAAATGGGTTCACTTTTTACACTGAGATCTCTAACCCATTTGGAGTTTTTCCTGGTATTCTCTATGATGTGTGGATCCAATTTCATATTTTTCCAAATGGCTTTTCAGTTGTCCCAATATCTTTTATAAAAAATCCAACTTTCCCCATTTATTTGAGATAGCACCTTTTTCATACCTTAAATGTGTTCTTCTGTCTCTTTCTGGACTGTTAATTTTGTTCTATTTGTCTTCCTATTCATTCTTATACATTCTTAATGAGAGGGCAATAGTTATCTACATTTGTAGGTGAAATGCCACCCTTTGCTGATTTTTTTCTTTGCTGTTGCCTTTCTGTTCACAGCCTGCTTTATTTTTATTGAAGTCAGGTTTTGTGTATTTGGCAAGCAATGAGGACCTACCACACTCCAAATACCGATGGTGGGGGGATGGGGGTGGGAGCAAAGACTCCTTGCCTAAGAGGGGAGACACTCACACATCCGTCTCAGGCTTGTTTCTGCATAGTGATTGTGGGACCTTCCCCCAAAGCCCCTGTGATTATTCCAAAAGCTCTTATGATGTGTCTTAAGGGAGCTGGGGTTCTTTATCCATCAGAGGTTTTTATCCAGAACCCATGTGCCCACAGTTATTCAGGATAATTCTCCTACTAAGTACTTTCTATGGACTCCCTGACAATAAGGCATCTTTCCATCAGGACTGGTTTTGCAACTTGACCTCTGGGTTCAAGTTGAACTAATATCCAATTATGTCATCAGCTGTGGTAGCAGATATGGTATGTTACTCTTACTCCAAGTGACAGCTAAGTTTTCTCAATTATTCTCTCTTCTACAAATCGAGTTGTATACCCTTTCCAGATTCTTCCTGTTTGGCTGGGCCATATCTCATGAGGATTGAAGTGACGTTGGATTGGAGTCTCCATGTTGTCCCCATCGTGCTCTGTGGTCACAAAGTCATACTAATGACACTCTTGAGTACCGCCAAACAAGTACTCTTAGCCACTTGGGAATCCTTTCCCTTCTCCTCTCTTCTCCTCCCTTGTCTCTTTCTCCCAGCATTTGTGCTTCATTCTCTGCATCACAACCCCAGAGTTTCACAGAGATTTCTGGGGAAAGCACTCTTTTAGTTTCACCTGAAACTATTTTCTTCAAGGAGCCAAAACGTTGTCTGTGGGGGGCCCTCCAGAGGACCAGTCTCTGAGGCAGATGCTAACGGATCCTCAAAAATCTCATTCTTCCTCTTCAGCCAAAACCCTCGTCTTAAAGGTCCGCAATTGTCCTGCTCATCCCTGTTGTGTGTTGACTCGCAACCCCCAAGAAGATATGTTGAAGCCCTAACTCCATGTGCCTTAGAATGTGACCTTATTTGGAAACAGGATTGCTGCAGATGTAGTTAGTTAAAATGAGGTCATACTGGAGTCAGGGGTGGAGGGGTTTAGTCCACTATGACTGGTGTCCTTAAAAGAAGGGAATGGAAACACACAGGGAGAAGACAGCCATTTGAAACAGAGGCAGAGATTACAGTGCTGTAGCTGAAAATCCAAGGAATGCCAAAGATTGCCTATAAACCACCAGACTCTTGGAAGAAGGAGGAAGGATTCTCCCCTACAGGATTCAGAGGGAACATGGCTCTGCCAATACCCCATTTTCAGACTTCTGGCCTCCAGAACAGTGAGAGGGAAATTTTCTGTTGTTTTAAGCCATCCAGTTTATGGTACGTTTTTAATGGCAGCCTTAGGAAATGAATACAATCCCAAAGTTTTGTTTTAGGAGGAATTTGACCCACACAATTCCTTCCCTGAAGGATAGACACAAGCAAAAACATGGTAAGTGCAAGTGCCCTTTTCTCTTTTTTTGTGAAACACTAATTTTTATTTCTCCAAAGACTCAAGATCAGCTCATAGGAATGAGGTGCTGTTTCTGGGCCTACATTCCCATAGTAAAATGGGGTCAGCAGAAAGCACCTTCACTCTTGCCAATAGGCAGTGGTTCTGACAGACACACGCCCTCTTCTCCAACCAGGTGGTCCTACTGGTTGCCTGTTTCCCACCTGGAATTATCCTCACCTCCCCTCTCCTCTCACTCAAAGCCCCATCTATCCCGGAGGCTCAGTTCAAGCTCCTTTTCCTACAGAAAGCCTGTCTTGACTGGACCAGGCACAATGACGTCTCCCACCTCTGCATTCCTATCGTAATCTCTGTGCACATGTAGTGTGTGTTCCTCGCTATCTCACACAGGTATGGCTCCCTCATTCCAACCTGTTGATAAGTGCCTCAAGGCCAGGGATTATGACTCTGGACACTTAATGCACTGCCTTGCACATTATGAGAGCCCAGAAAATTCAGTAAAGAAATGAATAGGTCTGAAAGTAGATCATCAACCATACACAAATAGAACCCCAATGGCCATGAGCTGGAAAGTAAGTAACAAGGGTTTCTATTGAAAAAGAGGAAACCAAGCAAAGATACTTGGGAAGGAAACATCAAAAATGACATTTCTCACTACAATAAATTTAGGAAAAGCCAATGACAAGAGAAAGCTGGCCAAATAGTTAAAACTGATTTCTCTATTTCCACTCAAATGTTCTGTTTCGTTTGTACTTAATATTCCTTCTCTGTCTGAGTTTGGCTCAGGGTTTATTGTTTTGATCAATGTTTTGTACTCTGCTCATTAAAGGTATCTTGAAAATATGAAATTTTATTGCTAGAAAGGAATTTAGAGATTTCCTTATTCATTTTGAGGCAGGAGAAAGACAGAATTTGGAACCAATCATGAGTAAAAAGCCAAATCCTGTTTGTTAACTGTGGGATGTTGTGTAAGTTACTCACCTCTTTGGACTTTGATTTCTTTACTATAATAATGGGATAGTAAATGCCTTCCAGGAGTGGTTAATTGGGAGGTTTAAAACTATTGTGGACATTGGCTGGGCACAACAAAAAGGCACTCAAAAATGGTAGCTTCTTCATAGAAACAGGAAAACTTGTCCTTGGAATAAGTCAGATCAATGGTTTTCAAACTCCGTTTCTTAGAGCCCAAGAAGCCACCACTTCACCACACTGTAGCCACCATGTTGGCAACAGCTGAAGGCAGGGGGGCTGCCCAGTGGGCAGAGTTCTGGTCCACAGACCCTCCTCAACAACAGAAACTCCACTTTCCTCTATTTTATGTATTGGAGCTCTGTGTAGGATTGATTCATGTAAAAAAAAAGAGTTCAGAAAGTTTAAACTCTTAGAGTAGGACAGTGCTTTTCATTCTAGGTTTACAAAGGCATTCCTGTCTTAATTCTTAAAACTAAGTATTTCTATCATTTAGAACAAAGGCCCCGGTATCAGGAGGAATACATTTGATATCAATAGGTCTTTTGAAAATCCTCTGTTACTTGGGAAAACTATTACTGTTTTCCACAACAGACACCCAGAAAGTTAACTTGCTCCAAAAAAAAAGAAAAAAAAAATTGGATAAATCCAATAAATACCTAAACTACATACATCAAAATGTTTTGAAAGAATAAATGAGATAAATGCTGGAAAATCTTTGCTATAAAAACATAGGGTGCTATGATTATGTTTGTGCTGTTCCATCGTCAGTATTTAATTTGTACTCTCTTATCTTTGCCATGCTCCCTGCAATCTGATCTGGAGATTAAACCAGAGGCAGGGATTGAAGGTCAGCCAACCAAAACTCAAACCCATAAAGGTCTCATAACTCTGGTTAATTAGAACAATAATGTCTAGGAGAAGACAGAATAACAGGGAAGATGTCTCATGACTGGGATGATGGTGATATTACTGCAGCTTCTGCTACTGGCTACCACTAATAGATTACCACACTCCAGGCATTATGCTGAATACTTGAATCATCACAAAACCCACAAAAAAAGCATCATTATCCCCATTTTGTACAGACAGGAAAACTGAGGCCCAGAGACTTTAAGTAATTGCACATTGTCACCTAGCTAGTAAGTGGAGTAACCTAGAGTCTGCCCTAAGTTGTCTGACTCAAAGACCAGGCTTTTAACAGCTATGCTACTCTAATTGTTAGGAAGGTGATAATGGACAAGATAATTCTTCTGACATTTTAGACCTGCTGTTTTCCCATTAGAAAATTTAATACAATTATACCCTCTCTTTCTGTTTTAGGGAAATGTAGAAATGCTTTAATGACCGAATAAAATGTTTTAGGTCCAGTTCAAAAAGACAGAGCATGTGCGTCTGCCTACCCTTTCTCCCAAGATCCTATTGAAATATCAATAAAGATATATAAAGACTAAGTCTATTAGAATCCTGAAAACAAATAGAATGTCAACAGCAGAAATTTCAATGACTTGGATAAATTTCTGGGAGTCAGAGAGCAGATGGGACCATATTGATGTAGCAAAGCAGAGTAATGCACAAGCCAAAACATGCGAGTGTGAAGTCTTCAGCCAGGATCCTCACCTAGAGAGGCTCCAAGCTTGGGGCCCGTGGGCAAAGAGAACAAACAAGGGCCTGGGGCAGTGATCAGGGGAGTTGACCACAGAACAGAAAAACCACAGAACAGCTGGGCCACTCAGGCCCTCCCTTCCCACTCCACATACAGAGCAGCTCTTTATCCTTAGCTGGAGCACCAATGACTGCATTGTGAAGAAAGTAAGATCTTCCTGAAGGGAATGGGAGCTTGGGTGGAGGCAGAAAGAAGTATTGTCTAGCCTCGGCTTTAGAGCCTCCACAATGGACATAAATCCATCTCCACTCTGAAGTGGAATTCTACCCCCAGGTAAAGCTCTTCTGCCTTGGGCAGTTGTGATGGTCCTGAACTTGCTGGCTAAATGGAGGCTTGACTGGCAAAGCCATCCACTTACACAGGGCTATAATCAGCTTTCCCATTCAGAAAATGACCTTCTGAGTAAACACACCTATTGGTGAAATCCACTCAATCAACCTATATTTATCAATATAGTTCTTAGTACATATGAATAGTCAACAAAGGATCACCAAACATTTGAGGAAAATCAACGAGAGGCAAGATAAAGACTGAGGTGAACACAGACTGGCTTCTGAGGAAACAGAAAAAATAATGGGAGATATCTTATAAAATATCTAATTATCTTCACAGAGATTCAAGAGGTTACTGCATCCTTTAAAAAAGTACTGGCTGCTATGGGGGCAGAGTGAATCAGAGAACAAGAAAGAATTATTGGAAATTTGAAATGATTATCAGAATTTTTAAGAATTCAGTGAAAGATCTAAATAGTGGAATGGAAATAGTTGAAGACCCAATTAGGGACATGATTTTTAAAGTGAAGACATCTCCCAGAAAGCTGGATAAAAAAAGACATGGATAATATAAGAGAAGAATTGTCAGTAAAAATAGATTTTTAAAAAGGCTCAGTGTTTATTTAAAAGCAGTTCTAAAAACAATGGAAGGAAGGATGTAATCAAATACATAATATAGAAAAGTACTTTGATCTGAAAAAAGACTCAGGTCTGAAAAACTGAAAAAATCCAACAAACACCAAGATTTTGAATAAAATGACCCTTAGTTATACGTAGGCACATCTGAAGAAACTGTAGAACACTAGGGCTAAAGAGACAATCCAGAAGCTTTCCAGGAAGAAAAGTAGATTACCACCAAAGAACAAGTATAAGATGGACAGCAAACCTCCAGCAACCCTGAAAGCTAGAAGACAATGCCTAAAAACTAAAACACTGAGAGAGATTTGGAGTCTAGACAATCAAGTGTAAAGGCAAAACTGAGAAGATTACAAATACACAATGACACAGAAACTGTATGTTTAATACATCCTTAACAAATTACTTAAGCATGTGTTCTAACAGAACATACGAGGAACCCAAGAGAAAGGATGGCATGAGACTCAAAAGCATAAGGCACTAATCCAGAGAATACCAAAATGAAATCCCAGTTTGACGATTGTGCAGCAAATCTAGGAAAGAGTGAGCCCAAAAAAGTCAGAGGACTCTGTGAAGAATGTCTTCAAGAAGAAAGTAGATTTCAATACGAAATATAAAGCAATCATCTTTTCTATTAACAAGAAAAAAGAATGCCAGATAAAAACTCTGAAAAAAATTTAAAAATCTGTACAGAAAACCTTTTCTCAGATATGAGGCAAACTAAAATATACATCATTTCAAGTAGCTGTACAGAATAAGAAGAGAACATTGATTTGATTTTAATGTTTGGAATATTTTTCTTTGAGTGAGACAAGTCAACTCTCTTCATTTTTTCTATGGGTCTAATCACCCTCACTGGTTTTACAGTAAGTTATTATTCTGGTTCTTATTGCTGCATAGCAAATCATCCCAGAATTTATGGCTTAAAACAACAACAGTCATTATCTCTCATCATTTCTGGGGGTGAAGAATTTGGGAGTGGCTCAGCTAGGTGGTTTGGCTCAAGGCATTTTGTGAGGTTGCAGTCAGATGATGGCTGGGCCTGGGGTCATCCTGAAGGCTCCCTCACTCACATGTCTGGTCCCCAAGCTGTAAAGACTAGAGGGCTGGACAGATGAGGACTGGGAATTCTTTGGCATCTCTATGTCCATGTAGCCTGCCCAGGTGGTTTCTCCAGCATGGCAGCTTCAGGGTAGCCAGACTCCTTTCATAATTTTTCAGGGTTCCAAAAACATGTGTTCCAAGAAAGAACCAGGCAGAAGCTACGTTGCCTTTATGACTTAGACTAAAATTTGAGAGGCTATTGCATTCTTTAAAAATGTATCAGCTGCTACAAAGCATTGCTTCCCCTGGACTCTATTAGGCAAGGCAGTCAACAGAAGCCCCCTGAGGTTCCAGAGAAGTGGAGATAGATTCCACCTCTTGATGGGAGAGTGGCAAAGCTCTAGAAGAATCTGTGGGACTTGAAATATTATAGCAGTCATCTTGGGGACATCATCTTTTTACACTTAAGTCAGTACATATCAAGGAAAAGACAACCAACTAGAAAAATAGACGAGAGATTTGAACAGACACTTCACAAAAGGGAATAGTTAAATGTTCAATAAATACATGAAAAGGTGCTCAACTGCATTAGTCATCAAAGAAAAGCAAATTAAAATCAAAATGCAATACCTGTACACATCCAACAGACTTGCTAAAACTTGGAAGACTGACAATCCCAAGACCAACACCAAAGTTGTCTTGGGTGTGGAACAAGGGGAACACTCATGCCCTGCTGGTGAACAGGGTGGAGATGGTAGAAAGCAAGCATAATTACTCTGGAAAACTGTTGGCCAGTGTCTGCTGAAGGTGAACATATGTTTACCTTTCAACTTAGCAGTTCCCCTCCCAGATATGTAGCTAAGAGAAACACATGCACCTCTATACCAAAAGACACGTTCAAAAATGTTCAGTGAGATTATCAATAAGAGCCCTGTGTTAGTCAGGGTTCATCGGAGGATCAATAGGCCATATATATATATATATATATATAGAGAGAGAGAGAGAGAGAGAGAGAGAGAGATATCAATAGGCCATAGATAGATAAAAAGAGATTTTACTATGAAGAATTGGCTCCTGCAATTAGGAAGTTGGCAAGTCCCAAGGTCTGCAGGGTGAGTTAGCAGGCTGGAGACCCAGGAGAGTCGATGGTATAATTCTAGTCCAAAGGCCAACAAGCTTGAGACCCAGGAAGAGCTGACATTTCAGTTTGAGTCTGAAGGCAGGAAAAAGCTGATGCCCCAGTTTGAAGGCAATCAGGCAGGAGGAATTCTCCCTTACTCAGGGGAGGGTCAGCCTTTTTGTTCTATTTAGGCCTTCAGCTGTTTGGATAGGGCCCATACACATTAGGAGGGCGATCTACTTTACTCAGTCTACAGATTTAAATGTTAATCTCCTCCAAAAACACCCAGAAATATCCAAAATGTTTAACCAAATATCTGGGCATCCCATGGCCCAGTCAAATGACATATAAAATTAACCATCCCAAGCCCCAAACTAGAAGCAACCAAACTGTGTATTGGTAGTAGGAGAGCTTACTCGTGTATGGTCACACAAGGAAATGAAAGCAGTGATAGTGGATGTCATTAGCTGCATACAATAATAAAAATGGATTTCATAAACTTTATGTTGAATGAAGATATCAGAAAGGAATTCATATAGTGTGATTCCATTTATATAAAGTACAACACAGAAAAAATCATCTCTAGTGTTAGAAATCAAGATATGGTTGTGTTTGAGGAGGGAAAGGGGCACTTCTGAGGTGCTTGTAATGTTTTTTACCTTGATCTTCATGGTTGTTCGTTGGAGTGTTTGCTTTGTTATAAATCACTGAGTTGTACACTTATGATTTGTAAATTTTTCTATATGGATTATACTTTAAAAAATTTGTTTTAAACTTTAACAAAAGAGAGTGATTGGGGAGCTGTTTAAACCTCCTAAGAAACATGAGCAAATATTACTTTCCTAATTTAAAAAATAATTAGAGGGCTTCCCTGGTGGCGCAGTGGTTGAGAATCTGCCTGCTAATGCAGGGGACACGGGTTCGAGCCCTGGTCTGGGAAGATCCCACATGCCACGGAGCAGCTGGGCCCGTGAGCCACAATTGCTGAGCCTGCGCGTCTGGAGCCTGTGCCCCGTGACGGGAGGGGCTGCGATAGAGAAAGGCCCGCGCACCGCGATGAAGAGCGGTCCCCGCACCGCGATGAAGAGTGGCCCCCGCTTGCCGCAACTGGAGAAAGCCCTCGCACGAACCGAAGACCCAACACAGCCAAAAATAAATAAATAAATAAATAAATAAATAAGAAAATCCTTTAAAAAAAAAAAATAATAATAATAATTAGAAAACAAATTTTCATCAAGTCAGTATCATAGCAATTTTGCAGCATGCAACTCAAAATAAGCAAAACTATTCTTCAGTTGAATTTGTTTTCAATAAAATAATTATTTAAATGATTCATTATGATAAACACTCAGAAGGCAGAAAAATTTTCAAGTGAATAATGAATCATTTACAAAAGTATTACTGCTTTGCATAAACTCATTAACAAGTGATAGTAAAAAGATTACAAGTATCTGGGAATTGGCTGAAACATTTATTAAGAAATAAAGTGGCATATATACAAGTTTTACTATAATATGATGTTTCATTGTCATTCTGTCTACGGAGAATGTTCTTTCTCCAAATTAAACCAAATTAGAAACTACAAAAGGAAAACTTTGGGAAAATAACATTTAACAGAATTAACTTTAGTCAGCAGATACATTCAGACTGCAAAAATATTGGAAAATGCAGTTAAACCACTGATGCAGATCACAACAAAAACCACTTTAATTTTTAACAGTAGTATGTGTCTATTTGGACTAAACATTGCCTTTTTTTATTGTTATCATATTTTGTTTCGGCCTTTAAAGTTTTAAAGATATTTAGTGTTGGAAACATGTTTTTATTTTATCAAAACAGTTTTTAAAGACTGGAAATAAAAAGAAAGTGAGCAAAACAAGCCTGTGCATGTATGTGATTCATTTTAAAAAATCATTTGAAATCATGAGAGGAAAGACATTATGCAGACAAAATTAATTTTTATTTGTGCTATTTATTGTAAATATTTTATAGCAAAATTAATGGACAGTAAAAGATCTTCTTAAGCATGTAGCAGGAAACTGAAAAATAGGAATAGGGTATTAGAACCTTCATTCTAAAACAAAGAATATCTTTTCTCCACTTCTGGCTTGTAAAAGTGGCAACACATGGATTGATTCTCATGGAAGGGTGATATTGCAATTTTCTATAAAAACTCTTTGAACAACAAACAATAAACAAAAACAAAGTTCTCCCTCTTTTAACAAGTTAGTTTCTGATGGAATGGATTTCATAATAGTGTCAGGAGACCCAAAAGGTTAGATCAACATTTGCTCTATGGGGCAAACCTAGAGCTGCCCATGGATTCTTGGCCAGATGCAAGGTCAAGAGGTCAAAACAATTGACCAGTAATGGAGGAAGATAAACCTGGGCAGGATTGTCCTTTGGCCCCAGGGTCCAGGTTAAAAAAATAAAAGACCTGGACTCTGGACCCCTTTATTCTCATGTCATACTGGAGAAGGGAACAGATTGAATCTTCTCTGGATTCAGCCTTGATTCTGTTACAGAGTAAAGGTGAGCCTTGGACATGTTTCCGAGTGACGACAACTTCATGAAAGCATCAGAGGGGTACAAATCATAATCTAAGGGGATAAAACCTGGAGCAAATTAATTCAAGGTGGAGTAGCTCCCATCTTGCTTTCTTCTCAAAGTTCTGGGGTCACACCTGTTGTTCCCCTCTGTTGAGGGGGCAGAACACCTGCTAGAACCTCTGGTTTTGTCTCTTGGGGGCTTCAGTCCTGCCATTACTCTAAGCAAGCCAAGAGCACTAAGAATCATATTTCTTTCTTTTCCCTCCATAGCTTCTCCTTTTAGTCCTCTGGTTAAATAGAGATGAGGGTGGAATAAACAGGGCTAATATTCGACCAATGAGCCCCTGACTGATTATTTAGCTCCACCAATAGTCTGATTGGTCAGTGTCCCTGCTTGCTTTTAAATATTTCTCTTGAGAATAAACAACGTTTTACCTACCTTCTTTTTTTTTTTTTTTAATATTTATTTATTTATTTATTTATTTTTGGCTGTGTTGGGTCTTCGTTTCTGTGCGAGGGCTTTCTCTAGTTGCGGCAAGCGGGGGCCACTCTTCATCGCGGTGCGCGGGCCTCTCACTGTCGCGGCCTCTCTTGTTGCGGGGCACAGGCTCCAGACGCGCAGGCTCAGTAGTTGTGGCTCACGGGCCTAGTTGCTCTGCGGCACGTGGGATCCTCCCAGACCAGGGCTCGAACCCGTGTCCCCTGCATTGGCAGGCAGATTCTCAATCATTGCGCCACCAGGGAAGCCCCCTTTACCTACCTTCTGTTCTTGACTAGCTGGGAGACAAAACTGTTTGCTAAGAAAAAAGGAGAAAAGGAAACCTTTACTAAAGTTTTTGAAATGCAAACTTACCTAGTTTTTAAAGTAGGAACAGGTGGAATTGTAGTTAGTGGGACAGGTAGGCTACCTATAACACAGATGGCGTCCAAGCGAGAGTAGCACACGGCGGTGGTTCTCGACCCGGGCTGCCTATTGGATCACCTGGGGAGCAGGGTGGGGCCTGGGCAACAGGATTTGCAAAACCTTCCCACATGACTCCATATGTAGCCAAGGTGGAGAATTATTCTACAGAAGTATTTGGAAAACGGAAAGTTGAGGACGACTGGATTAGAATAGATGTGCAAAGACGTATCTCATGAGAGAATCTCAAACACGTAGGCAGCACTAACTCAGAGACATAGACTAGTGACAAAGACATGGGTGCCTTTTCGACAATTATCCTTTAGTATATGATTAAGGATATGCTCAAAAGAGACAAAAGAAAGCCCAGTGAAAGCAAAGGTAAATTCTTTCAACACAGGACTGACCTATCAGTGCTCAGAGAGCGTAATCAAAGGATGGTACTTTTCCCTCCAGTTTTACTGAGAGCTAATTAACATACATCACTGTATAAGTTTAAGGTGTAAAGCATAATGGTTTGACTTACATATATTGTGAAATGATTACCACAATACATTTAGTTAGC
The DNA here is from genome assembly GCF_949987535.1 of Balaenoptera acutorostrata. Taxonomy (NCBI): domain Eukaryota; kingdom Metazoa; phylum Chordata; class Mammalia; order Artiodactyla; family Balaenopteridae; genus Balaenoptera; species Balaenoptera acutorostrata. The sequence goes on from NC_080073.1 coordinate 95,056,930, forward strand.
ATCCATCATCTCATACAGTTACAATAAAAAGGAAAACAAGAAAAAAAATTTTTTTTCCTCGTGATGAGAACTCAGGATTTACTCTCTTAACTTTCATTCGGAATGGATAACAGTATTAACTACAGTCATTATGTTGTACACTATATTCCTTGTACTTATTTATCTTCTGACTGGAAGTTTAGGATGGTACTTTTTAAATTCGGTTTCTAAAAGGTTTTTATTTTAGAAGATTAAGACGTTTTATTTAGAAGTTTTGCAGAAAAATTGTGAAAATAGAGTTTGCATATACCCCTCACCCAGTTTCCCCTATTATGAACCTCTTATATTAGTATGGTACATTTGTTGTAATTAATGAACCAATATTGATACATTAATAATAAATAAAGTCCATAATTTACTCATATTTCTCTAGGTTTTAACCTAATGTTTTTTTTCTGTTCCAGGATCCCGTCCAGGACACCACATTACACTTAATCATCTTTCACCTTCAGCTTCTTTTGGCTGTGAGTTACCCAGGCTTTTCATATTTTGTATTATCTTGAGTTTTGAGGAGTACTGGTCAGGTATTCCGTAGCTTGTCCCTCAGTTGGGGTACATCTGATGTCTTTCTCATTATTAGACTGGGGCTATGTGTTTGGGGGAGAAAGATCACAGAGGTGAAGTTCCATTTTCATCACGTCATGTCCTGGTATGTACGATCAACATCACTTATCACTGTTGATGTTGACCTGGATCACCTGGCTGAGGTGGTGTTTGTCACGTTTCTCTACTGAAAGGTTACTCTTTCTCCTCTTTCCACACAGTACAAGTTAGAAGGAAATCACTATGTGCAGCTCACACTTAAGGAATGAGGAGTTATACTCCTTTCCTTGAGGGTGAAGTATCTGCATCAGTTAAAGGATGGTACCGCTTTTATGTGCTTGCATCCACCAACTAAACGCATGAAATCTGTTCCCAATCCAGTCAGGCCTCAGTGGCAAAGGTGAGGCTTTTCAATATTCCACTCTTCTGCTAACTAGAACCCAGCTCCCTCTGACTAAGACCCCACTGCTGCAGGTCACACTTTCTTTCCCTTGGCCCTTCTGCAGCCTCAGTATTTCTAACACAGGGCATGCTGGAAATTCTGGGATCCCAGAACCAGAAATAGAACCCCCATAGAAAATGGTTGAATTGTATTCCTCCCCAAATTCATATGCTGAAGTCCTAATGCCCAGTACCTCAGAATTTTACCTTATTTGGAAATAGGGTCATTGAAGATATAATTAGTTAAGGTTAGGTTGTACTGGGGTAGGATAGGCCCCTAATTCAATATCTGGTGTCCTTATAAATGGGAAATTTGGACATGTTGACACACACATAGGGGGAACGTTATGGGAACATGAAGGCAGAGATTAGGGTTATGTGCCTATCAGTCAAGGAATGCCAAGGATTGCCAGCAAAACCACCAGAACCTAAAGGAGAGGCATGGAACACATCCTTTCCCAGCGCCTTCAGAGGAATCAGGGCTCTGCTGACACTGATTTCAGACTTCTGACCTTCAGAACTGTAAGACAATAAATTTCCATTGTTTAAGCCACTCAGTTTGTGTTACTGTTACAACAGCCCTAGGGAACTAATACACCCTCCAAAGATGACTCTTCCCATCATAAAGAGAAAAAAAAAACTCTTTGAAAGACCTATTTAGCTCATCCCAGGACCAACCTGAATTCCACGAACACTCACCCATTACCCTATTCTATGAATATTTACCAAGCAGGTGCACTGTGCTCAGAACTCATAAGCCCCTGGGGAGCAGTAGAACCTTAAAGATCCAGCCGTTAGGCTGAGGACGGAGGCAACGCAGAGACATGGGAGCATTCTGTTTTCCTGCCCATGGCTATTCGCATCCCAGATTCCATATCGATACCAGTAAGTGTGGTCAATGTATTTCTCTTCTCTCTCTCTCTCTCTATGTATGTATATATATATGTATGTATAAAAGGTTGACATATCTTAGATCAGGTTCCCTGGAAGAAACACTGACATTTGTCAGCGGGGAGTGCTCTCAGGAACAAGACCAGCATGAAGATGAGGGAAGCAGGCCTGGACAGAAGAAGTCAAATAGTGATGCAGCTGCATTAAAGGCCTCAGCCAATCCTATGGGGAGCTCTGGAGCTGGGATGACCCTTCAGAGATGTCCTGACTTGAGGCAGGGGTGGCGAGTCTTTGTACTCCTGCAGTGACCACTCATTAAATAACTTGAGCAAGGCAGTTTGCTTCAGGCAAAGGCAGTCCCTGGAGAGGGATTCTCCTGTGAGCTCTCAGCAGCCAACATTCCCAGCAGCCAGAAGAATAACTGCCTCAGTCCTGAGGGGGATTCCAGAGAATGCACTGTAGCATTCACTTCAAAAGACATCTGTTTCTGGATGAAAAATAAAAATCTCTTAACCAACATTTATTGGGTACCTAGTAGAATTAGTAGACAAAAGGCACCTAAATTGGCTTCCTGGACCATCTTCCTGGCAGGCCATAAACACAGAGATAGGCCACGTTGGAGATGGAAAAATCAGAATGGATAATGTAAGTTAACCCTAAGGAGAGTGGTGCAAGCTCAAATAGGCAAGGATCAGGCGCTGGGTCAGTTAACTCTGCGATTTTGCAAAAAGAAGAGCTGACCTGTTCTGTCTCCTGTTAGGGAAATGGCCTGGGCTCAACTGTGCAATAGACAAAGTTGGGCTGTCTTCTCTCTCTTTAGGCACCCGTCCAAGCACCTGTTCCTTTGTAAACGGTGTGGCTCTGCTCAGGGATCTCAGGCTCCTCCTGAAGGTGACGCCCAGAGCCTTAGCAGAACTCTGGATGGCTTGGAGGAGTGTCTCCCTGGAGGAATGAACCCCAGGCCTGCAGCTTTACCCACACAGAGCTGTTGGTGGCTCGAGCTGTTGGTGGCTCCTGCCTCTGATCTACAGCCATCAAGGGAGATGGCACCCTGCATTCTAGTCCCACGGAAACTCACTACCCCTGCATCAAGGCCAGCCTCTCCTTCCTATCTGTATTTGTTTCCTAGGATTACCTTAAATTACTATAAGCTGGTGGATTCACACAACAGAAATTGATTCTCTCACAGCTCTGGAGGCCAGAGATCTGAAATCAAAGGGTTGGCAGGGCCATGTGCTCTCTGAAGGCTCTAGAAGATCAGTTCCATGCCTTTCTCTCAGCTACTGGTGTTTCCATCAACCCTTGGCATTCCTTGGTTTATAGACACATCACTGCAGTCTGCCTCTGTCCTCACATGGTTTTCTCCCTGTGTGTCTGTGTCTCGTCTCCTCTCCTCTTCTTATAAGGACACCGGTCATATTAGATTAGGACCCATCTACTCCAGTATGACCTCATCTTACCTTAATTACATCGGCAATGACCCTATTCGCAAATAAGGTCACAGTCACAGGTACCAGGGATTACGACTTCAGCATAATTTCCAGGGAGAGGGATACAATTCAAATCACAACACTGTCTAAAGTTATGATGCCTAATTTAATGACCTAACATGTACTAATAGAAGAAACCTTGGCAATTTCCTCAAGGTCTCTCAGCATAATGTCTGCATCTTTGTATTTTGAGAAAAATTGAAATCCTGCAGCTGAATTTCTGAGATCTAGTGTAAAAATAGGTAATTGGGATAATTTCAGTCCACATAAGATGGGCAATATGAGCCAAAGTGATACAAAGGAAAGGTATTTTGAGGCCTCTGGGGCCTTAGTGGGGGTCTGTTAAATAGTAAGTACCAACCTCACCTACTCTTGGTCAGACTCCACTAATTACTTTCATTCGTAGAACAGATTATATTGCTGATGAGGCCAAGATTTGATCTTAATCCAGAACTACTTTATCCAAACTACAAGCCTAATCCTCACCAACCTTGTCACAGAGATAACAAGAACAATGATCCAGAGAAGACCTGTCAGAGAGGCCAGTGCAAAACCCACCCAGTCACTGGATAAACCCAGCTAAGATCCTCCAATGAACTGGGTCACAGAGGCCTCCACATTGGTAAAGGATCCCATCCTATTCTAAGCTGTGTAACTTTAAGACAGCTGCATTTTCATTATGTTCTTAAACAGAAATGATGATGAGATACTGTAGAACTCTAGCTATCCAGGTGTTAAGACGAATCACTGTGAAGCTGGTACCAGAAGTTGATGAGAGGGTGCTGTAAATTTCAGGAAAGGGAAAAGTGCTCACATTTATATTTTGTTGCTAAAAGAGAAAGAGAGAAAAAACACAGCGTTTTAAAAAATTTGTCATCGGATTTCACATGTAGTTTCAGGCCTGCTTAACTGCTTCCTGAAAAGATCTTTGAAGGGATAAAAGAAAAGAAGTCTCTATCCTAAAGCCCAATAATGACTAGAAATTCCAGAAACCAACGCATCAGCCCTATCAGATCCCATAAATGGTGAGATGGAGATGGAGATCATTTCCAACAAGATGAGGCTCATGACTGTCTTGGGGGAAAAAAAAAAAAAAGGCAATGGAAAGATGTATGGCAGCTGAGCAAGCTATAAACTTCCTGTATGGAAACCTCCTGCAGGTTGTCTAGACTCAGAGCCTAATTCCTTCCCCCATAAAATGGGGACAATCAGACTTTTCCTAGGAGCAGTGGAATGTAATGGCCAGACCATAAATCCCAGTTCTAATAGTGCCAAGACCTTGCACAAAGAAACTACTGAATGTCC